>NC_089221.1:28467685-28784308 GCF_963924675.1 Phocoena phocoena | reverse complement strand
AGGCAGAATGCAGACTGCTTTAGAAAGTGAGAGCAGCCCCAGGGCATGGGGTCATCCTGGAAAGTGAGAGTTGTTCTGGGGCCTGGGGTCCTAGGTTTTTATGGATTAAGTAATTTCATAGGCTAATGAGTGGGAGGAATATTCTCGCTATTTTGGGGTAGGGTGGGGATTTCCCAGGAATTGGATCACTGCCCACTATTTGGCATTTTATGGTCTACCTCGGAACCGTCATGGCATAACGGAGAGTGATTTTTAGGATTACAGTGAAGGTATAATGAGCTAAAGGTCAATGACTGGACTGTTCTCAAAGCCACCTTGTTTTCAGCTGGTTCCAGCCAGTCTTTATCACGTCCCAACAACTGCCCCCTTTCTTCATTATCTAGCATTGGTATGCTGCTCCTTTCCCTCCTGTCTCAATGGTAAGTGTGCTTTAGTTCTGTTCACTAACTCTGGAATGGAATGCTAGTAATCTGGGGATAGTGCTTTTACAGCGGGTTCACGTACCCTCCTTTGATCCTGATTACCATAAGCTTTGCTATTGCAGAAATCACACAGAGGAACCATGTGTATAGGGTACTTCTAGACTCTTCCAACCCCCAATCAAATGTGATTAGCTCCAAATGATTCCAAACGCAAGGACTGTGAAACCTAAGAACAAGGAAATCCAAATAAACTTTCTCTTGGACTGTGTGATTTCTTTTTTTTTTTTTTTTTTTGGGCTACATTGGGTCTTCGTTGCTGTGCACAGGCTTTCTCTAGTTGTGGTGAGCAAGGGCTACTCTTCCTGTGGTGCGTGGGCTTCTCTTTCAGTGGCTTCTCTTGTTGTGGAGCACGGGCTCTAGGCTCTCAGGCTTCAGTAGTTGTGGCTCATGGGCTCTAGAGCGCAGGCTTAGTAGTTGTGGCGCACGGGCTTAGTTGCTCTGCGGCATGTGGGATCTTCCCGGACCAGGGCTTGAACCTGTGTCCCCTGCATTGGCAGGACGATTCTTAACCACTGCACCACCAGGCAAGTCCCTGGACTGTGTAATTCCTTAAAACACATTTTCCAGCCTCTCAAGGCAGGGTTAGATACCTTCTTTCTGAGCTCCCACGGTATCCCATCCACTTGTGAGTCTCATAGTGACACAAGTCTATTGGCACTCCATTTACTTTTGAATTTTTCCATGCATCTGTCCATCCATCCAAGGAAAAATACCGTTGAATACCTGCTATGTGCCCGACACTGTTCTTTCTAAGCATTAGGGAAAGCAACGGCGAACAAAGCGACAAAGATTTCACTCTCCTAGAGCTTCTGTTCTACCAGGGCTGCTAGTAAACAATATGACATCTCTGCAAGTTAGAAAAAGGCAGGTGGCTAAGGGAATAGGCAGCAACTTTGCGTGAATTAGGAAAACGCCTCTTCCTGCAGCCAGTCTCAGGCCCCTGCTAGGGGGTCCAGCTTTGGGAAAGGGATGAACCACCTGACATGGAAGTAACAAATTATATGGAGAAAAATAAAGTCAGGCAAGGGATCTAGAAAGTGATGTGGATGTGGGGAGGGGTATACTGGCTTATACAGTGTTGTTAAGAAGGGCTTCTCTGACAAGGTAGCATTGAGCAGAGACCACAAGGGAATAAGGGAGCGAATGACACAGATGTCGAGAAGAGCATTGTAAGATGTTAATAGCAAGTGCAAAAGCCCTGAGGCAGGAGCAAATTTAATGGATTCAAGAACAGAAAAAGTTTCAATTAAGAATGAAAAGAGAGTCGGGCTTCCCTGGTGGCGCCGTGGTTGAGAGTCCGCCTGCCGATGCAGGGGACACGGGTTCGTGCCCCGGTCCAGGAAGATCCCACATGCCGTGGAGGGGCTGGGCCCGTGAGCCATGGCCGCTGAGCCTGCGCATCCGGAGCCTGTGCTCCACAACGGGAGAGGCCACAACAGTGAGAGGCCCGCGTACCACAAAAAATAAAATAAATTTAAATTTAAAAAAAAAATGAAAAGAGAGACAGGAGAGTGGGTCAGCAGAAGAGGAGGTCATGCAGGGCCTTATGGGCAATCCATCCATCTAAATCTCCACCTACCCACCCACCCAGTGAATACTGAATATCTGCTAGGTGGCAGGCCCTGTCTGACCAGATGTGAGGTTCTTGTGAGCAGATTTATATCCACCACTGAGCCTTCAGCGGTCAGCACAGTGCCTGGCTTATAACTAGTGTTCAATAACACTTAATAAACGGAGTAATCTTCAGGAACTCTCCATTAGTAGAGATTCTGGCCTCTCTGTGTATATTGGGTTCCTATTGCTGCTGTAACAAGTCATCACAAACTTAGCAGCTTAAAACAACAAGAATTTATCATCTCCTCGTCCTGGAGGTCAGAAGTCTGCAGTGACCATCACTGGCCTGGAGATCAGGTGTCAGCAAGACCGGTTCTTTCTGGAGGCTCTCGGGGAGAATTGTTTTCTCGCCTTTTCCAGCTTCTAGAAACCACCCGCCTTCCTTGGTTCATGGCTCTTCTTCCACCTTCAGAGCCAGCAGTGTAGCATCTTTAAATCTCTGACTCCTTCTCCTGCTTTAAAAGACCCTTTTGATCACATCAGGCCTTACCAGGGTAACCCAGGGTAATCTCCTTGTCTTAAGGTCAGCTGAATAACTTTAATTCTATGTGCGAACTTTATTCTTTTGCCATAAGACATAAACTATTTAAATTCCAGGGAATTAGGACATGAGCCTCTTTGGGGGAGTGTTATCCTACCTACCAGAGTGTTTAACTTGATTTAAATGTATAGGTTTAAAGGATTAATTTACACGTCTGGGTTGCTCAGAACCTGCATATTCATGACAGATGCCTATCTTCAGGACTGGCCTCAGACTGGCTCCTGGGAAATGAGTTCTGATCCATTAGAATATTCTGTCTGAGAACATTTTTGTATGCTTGACATTTTGGGCGAAGTGGTACAAATCCGATTAAATAGTTCATTCTTAAAATGTGATGTATGATGAATGCATGTCTTTGCTCTGGGGGGTCTGGAATCTGAATAGCTGAAATTGTTATGCAGGTACTTCAGCCTTCCTGATAGATCCCCAATAAAGTCCCGGGTACCCAGGCTTGGGTGGGCTAATCTGACTGGCCAGACTTCCGAAGTGTTGTCACACATCACTGCTGGGACAATTAGCTATATCCATGTAACTCCACTGGAAGAGGGTGCCTGGAAGTGTGTGCCTTGTTTCTCCTGGATTTTGTCCCATATACCTTCAGGCTTTGCTAATTTTAAGGAAGGAGGATGAGAGGATGTTCTGGGCTAATGGTAACGTTCTATACCTTGATAGGGTTTGTTGCCCAGGCATATTTACTTGTCAAAACTTATCAGATGGTACACTTAATATTTATGCATTTCATTGTTATGTAAATTTTACCTAGAAAGAATTTCAAACAAATACTAAAACCTAGTTAATGATATGTATACTGAAATTTTCAGGGTAGCCTGTGTGGATGTTCTGTACTTATTTTAAAATGTCTCAAAAAGAAACAGACTAATGGATGGAAATTGGGATAGATAAGTGGATAGACATGCATACAAGGCAAGTCTAGTAAAATGTTAATGCTTGACTCTAGGTGATGAGCACATGAGTGTTCAGTGTAAAATCTTTTCAAGTTTTGTTTAAAAATGTTCCTAAAATTTGAAAAATTCAAAACCAGAACAACAAACTCTCCATTTTTACTGTGATTTTGAAACTGAAGTATTGATCTCAATAACGTTCCCTCAAGAAGGTTTTTTTTGAAAAAAAAATAAAAGTATAGGTTTAAAAACATCTGAAGGTGACAGATAGGTAACTCTTACTACCCCCCTCCTTTGTTAAAAGCTTACGTTATTTGGCTGTGTCCTGCTCTCCCCCCCCTCCACACCCTCCACTAATAATCTGGTACATCCAGTCGCCGTTCCTGAAATATTGTTTCTTCCCATTTTTAGGGCTTGGTTTATACTGAATATACAGAAACGTCTCTTCCCTTCTCTTCTACTCGCCTCCATCTCTTGGGGATTTACTCTTCAAGGGAGCCTTTCCATCTCCTGGAACCCACTTTGATCGCTCCCTCAACCAGCTCCTATGGCCCAGTTATGGCGACCGTCATAGTTGAGCTTTTGTCCGTTTCACAAATATGCCGCACGCTCCCCGAATGCTGGACAGCTCTCTGCCCTGAACAGGTGAACAGAAATTGCTCCTGTGAACGCCTCCGTCTGTTACTTTTTCCAGCTCACTCTTGGCCTTGCAGTCTGCCTTTTAAACCTTGCCTCACCCCCATCTTTGCTGGATGGTGTTTCTACTGCTGTCAGCACCCAGCATTCCACAGTTAGGCCACATGGCAAAAGGTTGTGCATCAACATGTGCTGGGAGCATTTTCCCCACGTGGCATATCATGCGTTTATCTCAAGATTGGTGGGTTTAATTATTAAAGGCTTTGGAGTCAGTCTGGAAGTCTGTGTAAGAAAAACAAGTTGATGACCCTTATGTAACCAATGTGAAGAAAAAGGCCGTTCTTGCCCACTCACTGTGATGACCCATACGCTATTCTACTTTTATCCTCCGCATTCCTGTATCACATGATGGAAGCTAGTGTGAAAATGGGCAATTTGAAAATTATCCAAATGATCCTCACACATATGCATACATAGCATAGTCATCACATCATTTTTAGGGCTGTAAAATACTGGAAGCAGATTAATTGCCCATCAATGAGGAGTTAGTTTAAAAAAAAAAAAAAAAAAAGCACGTACTATGAAACATTATGCAGCAGTTAAAAAGGATGTGTGTGCTGACAAAGAACAATCTCCAGGATGTTTTAAGTGGAAAAAGTATGGTCCAGAAATTTCTATATTTAAAGGGGAAAATAAAATACATGCCTACATGTACATACAGACATAGAATGTGTTAGGTCATTCAAGAAACTTAACAGCTGTCGCTTCTGGGGTGGTAAACTAAGAATCAGGAGGAGAGATTTATTTTCAGTTTATCTCATTTATCCTACAATTATATCCCGTGATATATAACCACTGCTGCAGGATGAGTTTCTTTTCAGACCCTGCCTTTGACATATGAGGCAGTTCTTTTCATTTAAGAAGTCTGGTTTGGATTTATCTAGGTTAAGTGCACATTTGAGTGTCACCAAGAAATCATCTTCTGGGACTTCCCTGGTGGCCCAGTGGTTAAGACTCCACACTTCCACTGCAGGGGGCGCAGGTTCGATCCCTGGTATGGGAATTAAGATCCCGCATGCTGGGAGGCGTGGCAAAAAAAAAAAAAAAAGAAATCATCTTCTGAGTTGAATGGTTGGCCTCTCTTGAGGTGAGTTCTCCTTTCAGGGTGCACACTCGATAATTTAAAATAGTAATAACCTCAGACACTATTTGCATTATTTTCATTGATCTCTTTTGTCCTTTTTCCTCCCAGAGGTGGGGCTTGAGGAAGGGTTTAGTTGAGTATGTATGGTATGCCTTGGCAACAGGAGCTGAGAGAGAGGCAGTAGAATCATATTGTTAGCAAGGGAAATGGCCTTAATGAAGGGAGATGGCCTACTTATGCTGTGTTATGAAGAACCATGTTAGCTATTTAAATAATTGCACCCATTTCATTGTCGTCTGGTGTTTTAATTATGCTTTCAACCTGGAAGAATTCACCCTACAGGAGTTTTTTTCAGGAATGAATTAACCTTGTAATGTGATAGGATAATGTAAGAAAAACCACGTGTATGTATTACTTTTTCAAAAAAGCAAAGAAAAAAAGAGAAAAAAAAAATCTAATGGAAGCTTTTAAATAGTTAAAAAAAAAAAAAAAGACTACAGATCAACTGAGAGGCAATTTTAAATGAAAGAACTGTGATGCAAGTGCCCAAAAGTGGGTGTTGCTTGGGGTAGAGTTCAAGGTGACCCCAGGAGCTAGGGGACGAAATGATATGACACACTGTGTGAGAGACTGCGGACAACGGCCACCGGTGGAGCACAACACAAGGTATAAAAACCTTTGCCCCGAAATGCTAGTTAGCTGAACTTCAGAAGCTGTACAGGCATGCTTACGAAGGTGCCCCAAATCAACCACAGAGATGCAAAATGAAACAAAAGTTTATTTTCTGCAATACTTTCTGTAAATTACAAAGGCAAAATGCTAAACTACAGCATGTAACTTTTCAATATTTAACCAGAGTACTTGTAATAAATATGCATCCTGAAACAAGATAAAAGGCTACACTTTGTCAGGCGTCCTACAAAATATCTCAAGTTTTACACTCTGCAGCATTTCTGTGTGGAGCTGGGAGGGGGATGGTTTTGTGTTTTCTTAAGTGCTGTGACAGAAAGTCCTTTCACAGTTTTCTTTGGAGGGTGTTCGAAATTGCCGAACTATAAACAACTTAAGAAAGGTAACACCAGGCTCGAAAGCCGGTGTTGCTTCGCTGTCGTTGGTCCTCATCCAACACAGTGCTACCAAGTGGCCTCTGAGCCCAGGCGGCCCTGTCGGAGCCGGCCTATGCTTTCAGTTCTATACTTCAGAGATTTCCGTAATTCAGTTTACATCTCTCAATAAGATCAAGGCTGTAAGGGAAGCTGCAAGCAAGTTAACCTGAAAGTAAAGTGAACAGGAATGTTTTCTCCCAAGACCTCAGCCAGGCACCATAATGTTTACCAGGATTTTTTGCTTCAAAGTTGAAAAACTCGTTGGTACTAACAGCCCTTCTAGAGATAATTTACAGGTGCTGGTAGAGTTGGGGCATTCAAAAATATTCAGTGGGTAAAAGAGGATTTACTATACTCAGAGACGTGCTACAGTTCTGAGAACACGATGGCAGGAAGTCTAGGGGTGTTGGTGGCAGCTCATTTTGAGTTTGGAATACAGAACCACCTCCTGCTATAGCTGAAAACCCGGAGGAAAAAGTTACATACTTTTTAAAGTCTTAAACATGATCACCTAGAAAATATTTTGCTGATACAGTCTAATGTAAATTTCACTTACTTAGGGATTTAGATATGAAAACATCTTTAAGAGCCAATAAAAATATTGCAGAGGAAAAAAAACACTTTTAAAAAATTGAGGTTAAAAATGATGAGGCATTTCTTTTGGCTGTAAACACGCAATTTACTATCCCTTGTTGAACACAAATGTTTGGATTTCCTGAGCTTCGTGCATAAGAAACAGCAGGAGGCAAGTTTGCATAGAAAATTTGCAGTATGTCAGCGGTTTACTTAAAAAGAACTTTTAAGGGCAATTTGCTTTTGTTTTAAAACTTCATATCTAAGTTAACAGTGCTCATCAAACTATAAGATTGATAAGCGGGGTGGTGAGAAATATAAGGCAGATGGGGAAGAAAAAGATGGAATTAGCATTTTTAAATCCACAAGATACCAGGATAAAGCGTCTAAAGCATGCAGCTCATAACTAGTGCCATACTAATTTGGTTAGAAATTAAGTCACGTTTGGGGGATAGGAAACCAAAGGCAAAAAGAACACTGCTGTGCTGAACGGCACAGCCTGAGTGTAGGAATGGAAGCACGGCTGCGTGGAGCATCGATGTGTCACTCAGTGATGAAGTCCCTCAGCTGGGCAGGTACCAAGGAGGATGCCTGCCACCAGCGTGGACGATCCCAGCTCTGGAATCAGAAGGGATGACAGCGTCTTTCACCTCTGCTGCTTCGAAGTTTCTAAGCGGTTCTGAGGAAGACAGTCTTCTCCTGGGACCCATCCTCAGAAAGAAGCCTCTGGAAAGGGAAGAAGCTCCATTACAAGGGTCACAGTGATACCACGAATGAGAACAATGGCAGTGGTTGCCAGCAACTCCGGATCTAACATAAGGTGGACAACAAGGGGCCAGTGTCCTGCCAAGGAATCCACTTTACTTCTTCTGGGACTGGTTCTTACACATGGTGAGGATTTGCTTCAGTACTTTTTGGACATCTTCATCCATCTGGCCCTAGGAAATTCCAACAAAAGACACTCATTAGAATAACCTGCGATATCATGACTTGGACACAAATCACGCAGGACCATGGGGGAGCGAGGAAGGAGGTGAATGAAGGGCAGAGGCTGTTGCCCCACAGGAACTTCAAAATGCGGAAAACAACAGAGGTGGCGGGGGGGGGGGGCGCTGAACACTGAAAAGCTAAAGCACTTGTTAGAAAAATAACATCAAAAAGGTGTAAACCAAAACAAAAGAAAACAACACTCAGAAACTAAATCCTGGCACTGCCTCACCTGGGGAGTGAGATGGCTGGCTGGGATGAGCCCTTGGCTTCCCACTGCCCTCCCACCCTCCCCGATCTTCAAGGAAATGTTGGCCCTACCCATTCCCACATTTCTAGGAGGAGCTGAGTCAAAGACACAACCCTGCTCTTTTTCCTCCGGAGGATGAGGGGGCTGGGTCTCCTACCAGACTCCTCAGCAAAGGGTTTCTGGCATCTCAGTAGCGAACGTGAGCCCAGCCAGCCAAAGCACCAACAGTTGCAGTAGTGAGATGGCACGGATAGCTCTGAGAATATCATCAAACCCGGAAAATAACACCTAGACCCCTCCTCCTGATGGGAAGCTGCCCCCACACCCTCCTTCAGGCTCCCAACAAAGGAGGCTGCTCCTGGTTAACAGGGCATGGGGCTCCCAACACAAAATCCAAAGCAAAGCAGAAGGTGTTTTAAAAAACTTTCCAATGAAGAGCTGTCTTCTCAAATTCTCATCTGCTCTACTAGTTTCATGATGGGCGTTTGGGCAAGACCTGCTGTGGTATCTCTTTAGGATCCCCAGACACCATACCTGCACAGCGTACAGAAGGTGCATTCTGTAAACTGATATCACTTCCTGGTGTTGTTTCTTGCACTCCTAGAAAGAGACAATTTGACATTGTTCAAGAGCTTAGGAGACCTTTAAAAACAAAAAAACAAAATACTAGGAGAAAGCTGCGGCCAAACGCTACCCTAGTGATTCCTTCCACCAACCAGCATAGGAAGCGTTCAAAATTGCCGTGGACTCAGAGGATTGTGTAGTTTGGAATGCTTGTCAGTATTCTTAGGGAAAAAAACTACCTGTTTCACATCTTGGTATGTCAACCCTAGAAGAAAATTCATGTAAGAAGTAGATATGATAATCCCGAATTTGTTTAAAAATATATATACATACTCAGGCAAAGAATACAGATATATTCGCACAAAGTAAACAGTGCAAGGAACTATTTACTTTATCAAATGCAAAAAGTTATTGTCTCTGAGTGGTTGGATTATAGGCAGTTTTAATTTATGGTAGCTTTTCCAGAGTTTTCTGTATCTTCCAACTTTTCTATCATATACAATGACCAAATATTCATTAATTTAAAAAATTATTCTTTTAAAGAGAGTTATCGATCACCTTCTATATAGCCAAGTGGTGTATAATGCCTGGGGAATTCAATGATTTAGCTGTCAGCGTACCAAGGAGGTGAACAGGGTGACGGCACCAACCTCAAATGGTCCCTCAGCACAGCTGTTACTGGTTTTATTTCTCCTTGTTGAGCTATAATTCCAATTCCTCCTAGTGACTATTTCAAGGATCTCAACTCAGCTCTTAACTCGTCTAAGAAGAGGCCTTTCTGTCTACGTCATGATGGAAATTTAGGCTATCATATATGGATCACTTTAAAAATCTACTGAAGTCTATCAGTAGCCAGTTTCACCTCCTCCCCAACAGTGTCAGATGTGAGGCGTCCTTCCTATTCAAGGAAACCCTTTGAAACATCAGTCTTTGAAGTTCCTGCCAGTAGAAGGTACGCTTGGTAGCCCTCTCTGTGCAGTTTCCTCCCACCTCTTGGTTGCCTCCACTCCATCATTTATAGCTTTGTCTTCTGATCACTGTCTTCCTTTCCGGTTCTGCTTCTGTCGTCACTTGGCTGACTTCAGTATCCACGTGGATGAGCCACCCACCACCCTGGCCTCTCAGTCCCTCGACCTCAGCTTCATGACCTGTCCCCTCCTTCCAGCCACCCGCTCTTATGGTCAGAGCCCTGCTTCAGTCATTACCTCTGAGATCTCAGTTGAAAGCATCCCACTCCCTCACCACCATCTCCCATCTTTGTAGCAAACCTGCTTTAGGCTTCCCCTGCCTCCTGCTGTGACTCTTCAGCCCCGGCAGACGCCTAGCTCCTTAGTCACTTCTCCAGCAGCCAGCCTTGGCCATCCATACTCCACCCCTCCACTGGAACTGTGGTTGCCATGGCTACCACGGGCCATCTAAATGCCACATCCCAGTCCCTGCTGCCTCCTACTCATCTCTTTGAGATTCAGCACAACCATCGCCTCCTGCAGGAAGCCTTCAGAGACTCACCCAGATTGGGTGAGCACATTGCCTCTCTATGCCCACAGCACGTTGGGCACCTATCAATGGACACTTACTACACTGAAGGCAGGGACTGTGTCTTATTCATTTTTATATCATCAGCACCTTGTATATTACTGATACATAAAAGCTCATTAAATGCATATTGAGTAAGAATGACTGTATAAATCATTAGTACTTTATCTACAAGTCTGTGATAATCACTTAATCAGAAAAATGACCTGCAAAACACAGTCAAGAACAACTTCTCCTTCCCTGACTACTCCTCCACTGCTCTAGTAGAGCTGGCGACACAAGCAAAGCTGGTTTTGGACTTTGTGGCCAGCCGGAGTAAGGACTGTAGAAAACTGCATTCACCAGTATTGAGTCTGTACTGAAGAACACAAAATCCAGGTCCTGTTTGTAAATGGAAGCTAGAGACAGTCCAGGATAGACTAACCTTCACGTGCAAAATGTAACATACCCTCAAGAACTAAAACTTGACAGACATTGTGATAGACTGACTAATAGCCCTCCAAAGATGCCCACGTCCTAATCCGTAGAACCTGGGAGAGTGACCTATAAGGCCAAAGGGACTTGCAGATTAAGGATCTTGAGATAGAAAGGAAGATTATCCTGACTATCTGGGTGGATCTAAAACGTAACCACCAGGGTCCTATAAGAGGGAGGCAAGAAGGTCAAAGGTGGAAGGAGGAGATGGGAGGATGGAATCAGAGGCTGGAGTGATATGCGTTGGGGATGGAGAAAGGGGCCACGAGCCAAAGAATTCAGGCAAACTCTAGAAGCCGGAAGAGGCAAGGAAGTGGATTCTCCCCTAAAGCCTCGAGAAGGAACCAGCCCTGCTGGCACCTTTACTTTTGTGAAACTGGTTTCTTCGGACGTATGGATCTCGAGAACTGTAGTAATAAGTTCGTGTTGTTTTAAGCCAAGTTTGTGTCGCTGTATTACAATAGCCATCGGAAACGAATACAGACATGAAAGTGCTTTCCTGGGTGAAATCAGGAGAGAGGCCAAGAAGCAGCTTCAGACATGTAGACATACAACTACCAGAGATCCTGGCCCCTAATAAGAAACAGCTCTCGCCGCTGCCAGAGACAGTGACGACCATGGCAGAAAAATGGAGAAAGGGTAAAAAGCGAGTGGAAGAGCGAACAAGAGGCCTCCTCCCACTGTCCTGTGGACTCCTCCCTTCCTTCTCACTGATACATGTTACCCATCGCACTGCAGGCAATGGCTGAGAAATCCATCCGCTCCCTCTCTGGCCTTCATCACAGAAGTCTGTAGTCAGCTGCTCACTGAGGTGCAACACGCCTTCAGGCTGGGCGTCTGCCCGCTGGCTCCCCGCTCCCCCTGGTGTGCCGTCTGTCTCCCCACACCCCCAGCCAGGCCGCAGAAACACGCCCACTCACAGCCAGCTGCTGCTGCAGCGCCTCCAGCTGCTGGCTCTGCCTCTTGGACGAGCTCGTGGCGTAGGAGAGCTGCGAGAGGCTGTTCAGGGCCTCCTTCAACTTGGCGACTTCCTTCGACATCTCGTTTATCTGGCGAGAAAGGAAAGCTCTATCAGTAGGCAAGAACGTGACGGCAGAAGCAAGACTCCACCTATTTCTCAAACTGTAACATAGCCTCTCCTGGCCTCTGGGACTGCAGCAACCCCTTTGTTATTTTTAAAAGAAAAGCCATAAAATGAAACACAAAATCAGATAAAAAAAATCAGGCAAACCGAACAAAGCCCTCTAAGGCCATTCCATGCAGACAAGAGCCCCCCGAATGAGAGACTGTGTTTTGGGGCCTGAAAAGGTAACAAAAGCTGTGACGTGGATTTCCTTCGTTCACCCTTAAAAGGGGGACGGTTGAAAAAATAAATCAGAAACAGGGTTTCAGGTATTCCTTATTTGGAGACAGCTAGGTCTTGCTCCATATTGCTGACGTGGGCAGTCAGGAATAAGTTTTAGAAACCCCGGAATCTCGGGCATCTTGCCTCGTAGTGAAGACAATCGCCCACCTCCACCCCGTCTCTTGGCCTCAGGAGCTCTTTTTGAAACATTCATTATAATGAAGGAATAAAAGATAAAAAATGCTCTAATGAATGCCATTCAGAACATCTGACCCAGGAGACCGGGAATGCAGAGCAGATCCAGGCACGGAAGCATCATCCACTTTTCCCTTTACTTTCCTCCTTCCTCCCCGCCCAGCCCATCTCGCATCGCCTACCCCTCACACTTCCTGCCTTATTATCCTGTACACCTTTGAAAATGGGGCCCGGGGAGGGTTTTTATACTGACTCAGAGGAAAGCTCGTGGGGTTTAGGGAAGCAATATCAAGTCTGGGAGTAATTGGGTTTTCATATGACAGAGGAATCTGTCTGGATTCCAACGGAGTAGAAGTTCAAGATGGGTCACAAATGCTTCTCAGTTGGTGGGTTCACTTCTGATCCCTGACACTTGGCAGGGCTTCTGTAAAATAATTTTTAAAGGGAAAACATGTACCACACATGTGAAAATGCTTTGGTATGAGGGAAGCAGTAGAAGATGAGTATTTTTTTTTTTTTTAAATAAATGTCCACCCTACTATTTTTAACGTGGCTTTGGGGACAGAGGGAGTCATGTGTGGAGCCTCTGCCCACTCACAGTAGGTTAGTGCTTACAAATGGTAAAAATGTTAACCACAGTAAGTGAAGGTTGAAAGTCCTAGCGTATACTAGCTAGAAATTCAACAGCAATACAGTCTCACCAACCTTCTTGTCTTTATCCTCTTCCAGTTTTGAAGAGCTTTCAGAATCTCTCTTCATTTCTGCAAGCTCTTCCTGAGCGTCCTGGCATTTTTGCAGAAGTTCACTTACTTCTTGCTCTTTGGACTTCAAGAGAGTCTGAATGTTTTCCCTTTCCCTTTTCATTTGTGAGACCTCACTTCTAATCTGGGCAACCTCTGAATGGGCCTTCTCTTTCTCTTTCATGGAATCCTTTAATTTTGCGGCCAACACACTCACTTCGCTTTCCAAAGACGACTGGAGCTTCTCATAGGCAGCCCTGGGCACCATCGCGTCGGTCACGGCCGCCTTCTCCTCTAGGAGTTGTTTCTCCAGCTTTGCCACCTCCCCTTCCTTGCTCGCAAGGTGCTCTTTAAGACTGCCTATTTTCTCCTCCATCTCTTTGGCAGTGGTCCGCAGCGTGGTTATCACTTGCAGGTGCTCCGTCATGGAGACAGAGTTCTCTTTCTGTGCATCCACCAACTGTGTGAGCTCGGTCAGCTCACTCAGCACTTTGGAATACTGCGACTTCATTTCACACAGTGCCTCTTCAGCCCTCGCTCTGGACATGCTGGTCACTTGCATCAGCTTCTCGTGCTCTGCTTTATGGATATATTCAGCTGTGACGTCTTCTAGAGATTTCCTCTTCCTGTAATCCTCCAGCTCGGCCTGGGCCTCTTTGTATAGCTGGGACAGCTCACTCACCTGCTTGTTGAGTTCATCTATCATCCTGTTCATGGCCTCTTTCATGTCCCCAGCTTCATCACCCGCCTCCTGGGTCATCTGAGTTTTCAGTGTATCTTTTAATTTCATGATTTCTTCTTGGGCCTCTTGGTATTTCTCAAACAGAAATGCCTTCTCCTTGTTCATATTCTCAATCACCGAGCAGTATGAGCTTTTCATTTCCTCGTACTCTTCCCCAGGTGGCTTCATAACCACCCCTTTCTCCCTCTCTACAAGCTTTTCCTCCATCTCTCTCACCCTCTCTTTATTTCGTTCACTTTCTTCCAGTGCGTTCTGGAGATCCCGCTTTAGCACATCTATTTCCTCCTCTGTGATCCTCAGCTCACGGAGGCCTGAGTCAGTATCCATGCCTTCCAGTGAGACCAGGCCTAGTTTCATTTGCTTCTGCACACTCAGGACTTCTTTCATAGCTTCCTCGTACTTGCTCTGAGTTTCCTTAAGTTTCTGGCTGAGGTCGGAGCCGTTCTCTGAAATCTCCGAGTTGTTTAAGCACACCGACTCTGTCCTTCTGGCCTGGAGCTCGGCCTGCAGCTCTTTCCTCTCTGCTTCAGAGCGCTCCAATTTCTTCTGCAAGTCGTGTAAAATCTCCTGGAGTTGCTGGATTCTGACATCGCTGTCGATAGTGGATTTACTCAAGGAATGTGTTAAGACAGATGGAGATGGTTTGGAGTCTGGAGGAGGGGTTTCACTAGGTTTGCCCAGGGACGGGGCCAAGTCAGTTTCAGCAGAATGGTAAAAGTCAAAGCTCAGGTCTGCTTCTGCCTCCCTGGGTCTTTTGGCCTGGGAGAAAAAGGCAAGAATGAAATAGCACCAAAGGTGGGGTTAGGTGAGCAAGCAACTGCAGTGAGAGAGTGATTCCAAACCTTACACGTGGGAGAGCAGCAGGATGGCTCTGCACGCGTCCTCTTGCCCCGTGAAAAAATACGGTCCGGGACGCGGGAATCGGACTAATGACTCGAAGCTTCTTCTGTGCTCTCTCAGGACAGATTATGTGTGCCACTTTAAAAATGTGAGATTTGTTTTGGCTGAAGAGCCTCTGACTCAAATTTTTCCTTTGTTT
This sequence comes from Phocoena phocoena, assembly GCF_963924675.1. NCBI lineage: Eukaryota > Metazoa > Chordata > Mammalia > Artiodactyla > Phocoenidae > Phocoena > Phocoena phocoena. Next base: position 28,769,438 of record NC_089221.1, on the reverse strand, counting down.
CTCATATTATTGTAGTTGCCAAGAGGGACAATGGGCTTAGTACAGCTACTTCTTATCAAGTTCTTAAATCTGCTAAATGATCAACTTTACTAAGTGAATAACTGACTAATCATATATATGTGTGTGCACATATATGTATATATATTGTCATATATATCATACTATGTATATAATCATATATAATTTACCAATTTACAAAAATAGTTAATGAATAAACTCCCTCAAGAAACAAACAATTTGAAACTATAAAATGCTTAAGGCTGATTATATTTTAAAAAGAAGAAACTAATGATGTCTAAAACAAAATATCACCCGACTAACCCTGAAAAACCCAATAGCTTGAACCCTACAGAACAGACTGTGTTGGCAATCTATTTACCTACCTGTAATTTATCTTGTAATTCCTTATTGTGTAAGGTAAGAGAAGCAACTTTGGCCTGCAGTAGGACCAGAAGATCTTGTTGGTCAGCTTCAGAACTTATATCCAATAAGCTATCAGCGCCTTGGAAAAGAGACAGGCAATTTAAAATAATATTTTAAAAATTAAACTGTTATTTCTCTGACCTCTTACAAACTCACTTTCTACCCAATCCAGTTCTTCCTGGTCCAGACTATGAATGAAAGCCCCCTGCAGCTGGATAGATGAATAGCAATTCTCAGGTACTGGGGTTTCCTTACTGGCGTTCCCCTAACACATATACTAGGTGCCTGGATACAAATAAGCACATCTGAAAACTGATGGATTCGGTCACACATTTTCCCTTCTCTTAATCAAGTGCCACACCTTGGTTGTTTTTTGTTCCTCCCATGCCTAATACATCCCATTCTGTGAATCCTTTCAGATAGATCTCTGGAATCTGGTTCACTTCTTATTCCCACATCCACCACTCTAGTTCAAACTTCATCACCATACTTGGTAACTCTACAAATGGCTTCCTAACAAATCTCTCTCTCTCTCCTCTCGTGAAAATGTAGCCTGTACCAACAACACTGTCAGACTAATCTTCCTAAAACGTACTTTGATAGGGTCATTCCTTTGGTTCAAGTGCTTTAATTGCTCTCCCTCTAAAAATAACCTCCAAATTCCTTCATCTGGACTAAGGCCAACAGGATCTGGCTCCAATCTACTTTTCTTCAGGTTTATAACTCCTGATGTCTTTCTCTAGTATCCCATTTTCATCAGATTCAACGCTTCTATCACATCCTCTATATTCTCAACACAAGGCTGCTGCTTTAATTCTTCATCCATACGACTGCCCTTGTAGCATCTCTTTGGCTAGATAACTCTTAGGCATCCTTCAAGACTCATGGCAAACTCTGCCTCTTCCTTAAAGCATTCTCTGACCACCCCAGCATGAAACAGCCTTCTCTGAATCCCACAGTAAACACTGTTGGTAAACCAGAACTATCTGAGATTCTACTGATTATCGTGCTGAAATAACCTTTAAAGCTGTGCTACTCAAAGTTCTCATTGAGACAAGACAAGAAACGTCCTCCAGAATGTCACTCAATGTACTGCTTCCTTCATCCAGAAAGTCTTCCTATGGAAACAAAATTGTCAGGTGGGCAAAACAGTGTGCTTGGCTGGATGACTTTCTGCTCTAAACTCCTTAGTTATTTTAGACTGGCAACAGTTTAGAGACCACACTCTGAATAGCACTGATCCAAATTTCTACTGTTATTTAAAAATTTTCTCAAGCCATTTAATGCAAGGATGAAAATTTTAATTTTTTTTTTTTTTTTTTTTTGTGGTACACGGGCCTGTCAATGCTGTGGCCTCTCCCGTTGCGGAGCACAGGCTCCGGACGCGCAGGCTCAGCGGCCATGGCTCACGGGACCAGCCGCTCCGCGGCATGCGGGATCTTCCCGGACCGGGGCACGAACCCGTGTCCCCTGCATCGATCGGCAGGGGGACTCTCAACCACTGTGCCACCAGGGAAGCCTGAAAACTTTAATCTTAATTTGGAAGGATACAAAATGACATTTCTTCATAGAAATGCTTACTAATCATGTCTGGTGTCTAAACCACAGCTTTATGAGTGTTCTTGACAAAGAGTCTGGTCAGCTTGGAATGAACCAGGGGGTTGGGAGGGAGCATGAGGGTAATTCTAAGCAACAAAAATTCCTTCTAAGCCATGATGGATGGCTTTTAAAGTATACAGTGTAACAACTGTTCAGTTATATTAACATTGTTCTCTGCCAGGAATATTTCTTAATATTTCTCAATTCTGTAAGTTAAGGGCTCCAAACACATATGAAATACATAACAGACTAAGAAACTGAATGCTGGAGCAAAAAGGGGCCTTTGAAGTAATCTACTCTACATTTCAAATTGATTCTGCATATACCGTCCTACATTCTTAGAGGATAAAGCAACAGGATGGACTCGATACAATGAATTAAACCGTGTCTTGGTGAAGACAATATGATAGTGTGTGATTTCACTGTGATTTCATTAACACTCTTTGTATGTGTCTTTTAAGAGTCAAAAGTAGAAAAGTTAGATTGTGGCAGCCGTGGAGGTGCTCAGTTGGCTCTCCCTTCAAGAAATAACCTGCTGCCCAGTTGTGAGGAGGGCCGCTAGCTGGCAGCTTACAGCCTATGGACCTCATCTCAAAACGATGTTTTAAGATGCATAAAATAAGCTGGGACGAAGAGAGAGAGTGGCACTGACATATATACACTACCAAATGTAAAACAGATAGCTACTGGGAAGCGGCTGCATAGCACAGGGAGATCAGCTCGGTGCTTTGTGACCACCTAGAGGGGTGGGATAGGGAGGGTGGGAGGGAGACGCAAGAGGGAGGAGATACGGGGATATATGTATATGTATAGCTGGTTCACTTTGTTATACAGCAGAAACTAACACACCATTGTAAAGCAATTATGCTCCAATAAAGATGTTTAAAAAAAATAGAATGTACAGGTTACAGTAATTGGCGACCTTTGTAACACACCAAATAACAAGATCTGGAAGCAGGTCTAATAACGACCATGATTTCTAGCAGAGATACTGTAAGTGATCTTTCAAGGTATCTGTAATAACAGCGAGGGGATATGATGCTATCTGTGAATTTTCTTGGTGTCAGAATCACTGATCTGCTAATACCACTGGGGCTTATTGCCTATCTTCATAATTGAAGGAAGTAGTAATGCTAAATTAGGAACAGATGAAAACAGAGATATATTCCACACCCAAGCTCAGGGACTCCTTAATCTAGGTGAAAGCCCCCTCAAGTAGAGAGTACCAGGCTGTGCACCGCTGGCCAGCCTTAGGGTGGCACCCTGGGTTCTCCAACTTCCCCAGACAGGGTCCCCCTGCTTGGCCTTTGCTCTCTTAGAGGAACATGAAATAGAGATCGGTCAAGGGAACAAAAATGCCCCTTCATCTTACCCGTAGTACTGTCACTTAGTCTGTCTTTGTTTTCCCGTATAGAACTGATCTCAGCCTGCTGGAACACAAAAATGACTTAAAAGAATATTCCTGAATGGAACACTCTACAAAAGAATCAAGCAAATTTTCCTCCTTGAGTTTATACAAGTTGGTGCTATCCTACTAGAAAAACAGATAATCTCTAGGAAAGAAGATATTTAAAAATACAATAAAAGTGACAGTTATCTCCTAAGGTGCAATTTTTACTTAGAGGTTCCAGAGGGTATAGTCTCAAAATATTTTTCAGAAATTTCAGTAAGTATATTACAAATATCTTTGAAGATTATAATAAAATTACATAACAGCTAATTTAGTGGGCTACGTGCTAAAGCTTGAGATGGTGAACACTACTTTCATAACAGAGTCAAATAGAAGTTTCACTTATCTGGGTAATACATTAAAATACATTAGAAGCACTTTTCAGCTTTATCATTTCATAAATTAACTATTAATATATTATTATTAATTACTTTTAAGGGAAATGGTAGTAAATGAGACCTGTCACAGGAAATAAAGGTAATTTTATAAGGGAATAAAAATTCTTATGGCTGTGGATTGACAATCCCCTAAAGATTTCCTCTAAACCTGTATCCCTGAATATCTCTGTCCATTAACATATTGGAAAAATTCTTTATCTTCAAAGCCAGATTCTCATTCCAAAACAAAATACAGTCACTTGCCAGAAATTGCCATGTTTTATCTAGATGAGCCGCAGACCATGATAAGAGAGAGAACTGTTCAGCAAAGAGACTTTTTAAAGGCTCAAATGCTAAAAATGAAGTGGCTCATTTTTGGCAATGCTTATCATAAAAATAGCTGTATTTTCACTTAAAAAATAAATGCTTATTTTTCAACTCTATTAAGGTACAGTAAACTACATCTATTGGAAGCTTACAATCTGAGGAGTTTGGACAGATACACACCCAAGGAACCACCACTATAGTCAAAATTCAGAATATTCCCATTATCTCTAAAAGTTTCCTCATCACAGCTAATCACAGCCTCATCACAGCCAATCCCTGCCATTCCCAGGCAACCACTACTCTCCTTTTTGCATTTTCTAGAATTCCTATAAATGGAATGTCAGAGGGGATGAATTTCTTTCAGCCTGGCTTCTCTCATTCAGCATGATGGTTTTCAGATGCATCCATCATGCTGCTTGGCCAGCACTTCATTCTCTTTTTGGCTGAGTAATATTTCATTATAGGTATGTATCTCATTATCTTTATCCATTCATTTGTTGGAGGACATTTGGATCGTTTCTGGTTTGGGGATATTTGAATAAAGATGCTATAAACATTTGTGTATATGATTTTTTGAAACATATGTTTTCATTTCTCTTGGGTTAACGTCTATGAGTGAATGGCTAGATCATGTGTTAGGTACGCTGAACTTTTCAAGAAACTGTCAAATGGGTTTCCAAAGTAGTTGTACCATTTGACATCCTACCAACAGAGTATGAGAGTTCTAACTCTTCCACGTCATCACCAACAATTTGTATTTTTAATCTTTTTAAACTTTAGCTATTCTAAATTGTGTCCTTTTTATCTCTTTGTGATTTTTTTTTTAAAGAAATAAAAGTCTTTTTACACTCTATTTCTGAAAAACATAATTTGTGATATTATTCTTTGGAACGCATTGCCTCCTTTGAGCCACAATCATATTAGAAGATACTAGGGTGGTAATTATAAGAGCATAACTTCCTTGCCTTGCCTTGTATTTTAATAAAATCTAGTTAAAGCAAGGGAAGTGATAGGTTGATAGAATCTTTTCCACATCAATGTGCATCCAAGTTAAAAGAAAATTCATTTTTAGTAATTCTTAGAAGGGAGAAAAGAATAAACAATTATGCCATTGAAATTTCATTTTAACAATTATAGATTTTACTTTCTTTCCGAGTACAATTTCCTAGTGATTGTTAGGTAAACAGATATTAAATTGAAATACCCTCCCATTCCTTAAAATACTTTCCAACCACAAGTCTAGAGGATCAGGTAGGATAAGACCTAATGGATTTTCTAAAATTCTAAAATAAATACATATTACTTTTATAGTCAGTAAAAAGTTTAATTAAAAATATACAATTAAAAATAATAATATACAATTACTTCTTAGTAAGACATCAGAGAGTAACCATTTCTTTCTTTTTGATTAGTATTATAGCAACTCAATTTGGTAAGATGACTGGTGATCTTAAAGTCTTATCTTTGTCCTTTTTTAATGAAGAAAATTAAATATTAGCTAACAAATATAATTGATTCACGCTACTCTTTTTGTATGGAGCCCATGCTAGGAAAAATAATCAAAGGGTGCTTTATGATGCAAAGGTTTGAACCAATGACTGAGAAATATATTCTGTTTCGCCCAGTGTTGTGTAACTTAAATTAAATCTATTATGTATCTTAAAATTCAATAATAAGTTGGACACAGAAAGGAAATACCTTGAAGGGTGGTTCAGCAAAAAATACTGATTCCTTTCCTGAAAGTGGTGTTGAAGTTATTGATCTTGGGGAAGACACATCACTCAACTAAAGAAACAAAATGAAAACCATCAATCAAGAGTCCTTTTTCAAAGTCTCCTACAGTGCCAAAGAATTAGCCTATTTAACCAATGCAAATAAATCTAACAATAATTATCCTTAGTTTCAATTAATTCAAGGGTAACATATTTTCAGTGTAATTCAGCTACCTCAAATACTTTTTGAAAGTTTGCCCGGTAGAATTAACTACGGAACTTCACTCCTATATTCACGAGAATTAACGTGAAAAATTTGTAAAACTTCTATTGCTGATTGAGAATATTATTAATGAATATGCTAACGTATTTAACATTACTTACTGGGTGAGATGTTCTGCTCAAATATTTGATATGGATTATTCCTTTTATGGCCTATGATTCTTTTAATAACAAACCCCGGCCTGTTTTTATTTACCATTTCGTAGATAGTCAAGCTTCCTCCTCTATTCAGTAATCACCGTAAGCTCAGAAATGAAAGCTGTTTTTTAATATTAGTCAACCTTAAGTGTAACAGGAAAGGCAAATGTATTGTAACAACGTTTAATAAACCAACTAATATTCATTTTCAACTAGCGCCTCACCAGCTACACATTCTCCCCCACTTTACTAGAGCTGTTAATACGAGCTCTGAAAATGCACTGAGCTCATTATCTCGAGCAAAAAGTTCCTGTCATGGATTTTAAGAATTTTGAGGTTTCTAAAAAAGATACGGTTCGATTCTTCAGTTTTGAAATAAGAATCAACATTATTTCCATACTAATAATCAAAATTCTTCATACCACTACTTGTAATTTGAAACCACTACAGAAAATGTCAAATGTGCATTTAAGGGTCAATTTTAAAACAGTTCTTTCTGGCCTAAACTCAAAATGACAAAATTATGGCTTTGTTGTTATATGTTTGTTCATCGTTGGTTTTATTTTTACCTGGGTAGGACTGATAGGAGGTGGTGGAGCTTTGCGTTTTTTTGGAGTTCCACTTCTCTCTGAGCTTATTTTAGAGACTTGATCATGCTGAAAGTCGTCACAGTCCAAAGAATGGAGGTGGGTTAGTTAGGTTAGTAAAGTCTGAGTAAATAGCTTCATCAAACAAATGAGAAAAACCTCAACAGTTCATGCACTTCTTACTTTATCAAGATCTGAAATCTGCTACCAACATAAGAATAAGTAATAGGCATGCTCCAAGTTTTCTTCTAGCAGCCCATGCTTTAAAGCAAGAAAATAAAAAACACAAGACAAAACCAGATTAAGTTGGTATGGAGAACTGGGAAAGTAGAGAATAAGGGGTTGTTTACCACAACTGAGGACCCAGAATACATTCATAGTCTAGCTTCCATCTTAATGCAAAGCAGTGGTATTTCCCCGACCTTTTCATTACTTCCAGTCCTTTTCTTAAAGAGTATACAGTTGACCCTCCATATCCACAGTTTTCACATCCAGATTCAACCACCTGCATATCCCAGAATTTCAGATACAGAGAGCCAACTGTATCACACTATTTTATATAAGGGAATTGAGCTTCTGCAGATTTTGTTATTCCCTGCAGATACCAAGGAATGACCATAAATATGGGAAAAAAGGGAGAACCTCAGCTCTGAAGGTTATGGATAAATATAACACAATTGGTACAAAAGAAATTCATGATCAAGTATTTGCTGATTATGATAATTTTTCAAGAACCTTGATGTATAAATAAATAAAACAGCCAAATATATATCTCATTAATAAACAGAGGTGACTATGTTTTTAGGAAAAACTCCAAAGTAACAGGGTAAACTTCTCAATTTCTATCTGTGTAAAATGAATGACATTTTAGAAAAGCTCTAATTAAAATAAAAGAAAATGCTAAATCTCTTACTTTCATTAACTAACATGGCTATGGACAGAGTTCTATAATTCCTGTGATATTACAAGTAGTTAAAATACTGTTGTTCTCAGAGTTAAAATCACATCAAACCTTTTCACACCAGTAGGAAATATTAGTATATTTCAGAAAAAGATGAATATATAAGTAGCAAGTTTAAAGTTACATGCTTTGGAAATAGGGTAAATCATTAAGAAAATATTTACCACCTTACAATGAATCATTTATTCCAAAGATATTTTACTCCTTAAGTAGTTTCAGCATAGTCTTTATCACTTTCCTAATGGACCACAGAGCGGTTTAATTAGAACATGTTCAAACTCCCACAGGCAATGATGAAAAAGAATCTCCATCCCCAAAGATAAATACCTGCTTTGGTTTTGTTGGTGTCTTTAAATCTATAGAAGAAAAGTGAGGGAAAAAAAAAAAACTATAAGAACCATAATGACTCATATCCACTTTGGGTGGCGGGGTATATAAACACACACCCACACACACACACATACCCATACACACAACATACACAATATTCAAAACTATTTTTCTCCAGAAATATATTTAAAAGAATAATAAAATATATTGCACAAATTCCTTTAACCTTTGGGGAAAATGGAGTGGATAAATTTAAAACAACACTGGCTATTTTCTTTCACATACCAGCATCCTGAGAGATTTTTGATAATAGAAGGCTTTGAATTCCTGCATTTTCTGAGAGTTTGGAATAATGTAAGGCATTGTGTCCAAGAGAATCTACAAGGTTTAGGTCTGCCCCCTTTTTAATTAAGGCTTCCACAATGTTAGAGCTGCCAATCTCACAAGCCAGCATGAGAGCAGTTCTAAAGAATGAGGAGACAAAAAATTAGTACACAAAATGTGAAAACTTGTTGCTAGGAAATCATTTCATTTGTCTTAAAAACAGAGGAAAGAAGACTAAGTGCAGTTAAACCTGTACGACACTTAATTTTCTAGGAAATTCAAAGTGCAATGCTATCAAAATAAAATTGGGTTGCTGTTTTATAAAACTTCAGATTAAATCAGAACATTAAATATTAGGTCAAATAACATAGACATAATCTTCTAAATATGCTGGAATTTAATACGATTGGCACAAATCTTGCCTTTTTTACAAATCAAGTTTTTTAAACAACCTATAACATTATTAAGACTGTTTTTAAAAAACAACCAATATGTTTACTTTTATTTTGCATGAAAAGGCAAAGGAAACGGCCTATTCATTTTAGCATTTAATAATCTCATCACAGACACAGTCAGCAATGATGCTCCCAGAGGTCTGGGGAAAATATTTTTTAAGTCAAAACAGATTGTTCTTTTTTTTTTTTTTTTTTTTTTAGTTTATTAATTAATTAATTTATTTTTGCTGTGTTGGGTCTTTGTTTCTGTGCGAGGGCTTTCTCTAGTTGTGGCAAGCGGGGGTCACTCTTCATCGCGGTGCACGGGCCTCTCACTATCGCGGCCTCTGTTGTTGCGGAGCACAGGCTCCAGACGCGCAGGCTCAGTATTCGTGGCTCACGGGCCTAGTTGCTCCGCGGCATGTGGGATCCTCCCAGACCAGGGCTCGAACCCCTGTCCCCTGCATTAGCAGGCAGATTCTCAACCACTGCGCCACCAGGGAAGCCCAAAACAGATTCTTAATTATCCAAAAAGGCAGAAATCAGTAAAAGAAAGAAATTAAAACTGCTTTAAAACAAATGATCCAAAATACATCCCTGATATTTTGAAAGCTTCTCAGAATGTGGATATCACTGAAATAACATGCTTTCTAATTCTGTGGTACCTTCCATTTTTGTCTCTGGAATTTACATCTGCTCCATGATCCAGGAGAAAGCGACAGACCTCACTGTGGCCATTTTGTACTGCAAGAAGCAGCGGTATATTCCCATCCTAGGAGACAAATTCAGATTAAGATTTATAACTTAGATGACAAATGCTGGAACTGCAAAGGTCCTCATTCCTTCCACATTTATTCCTGACTTGTCCTGCTGGTCTTACATTTGACCCACCAAAGTAGTCTGCCCCCTAATAGGCCAACGTCACACTCTAACACTACCCTTGTTATGGAATCCCACTGACTGTGGGCTTTTCCTCAGGAGTCAGTCTCTCGGGCTGCTTGTTGCAACCATGATGTGAGAGAGAGTGGAACGCAAAGTATGTAAAGGCTCGAGGCAAGTATACCATGTTTATTGAGAAATGGTTCTCCATGGTTCTGGAGAAATGAAGGGTTGTTTCCATATGGCATTTGTAGGTCCCACTGCTCTAAGCAGTTTCTTCTAGTGAACTACACATATTCTAGTATCCTGCCATGCCACCAGTCTTCTCAGAAAGCATACCCTTTCATAATCTTACTAGGTATCGAAACATATGTTAAGAGTTTATTTGTTCATTACTGACACATGACTAGATAAAGGGACTGATGGAAAGAGTGATTTGTTTAATATAACAATTGGCAATTCCTTTAGAAAAAAGAATTAGATCCCAACTCATACAAACTATGTAAAATGGATTAAGAATCTCAACATTACAGTATGAAACGAATGAAAAAAACATACTAGAAGAATTTATAGGTGATAATTTCCAGAACCTTAATTTGAAGTGGGGTCTGACTCAAATTATGTAAACCATAAAGAGAGGCTTTTATTCTGCTCTTGCCTTGAACATACCCCACAAATGGGGTCGACAGTAATTTTAAGGTGGACGTATTCAAATAGGCAAAGGAAAAAAAAAGTTACAATATATCCAATTATTTTAACATGGGGATATTTAAAAATACAAGTGCTGCTTAAGGATTAAGTATCCACTCAAAGTCGAACTTCAGAATTTCTAGAAAATTATCTCTGTGAAGTTATAATACTTTCTGGTTATAAAGTACCGAGATTCAGGGAGCGTGAATTTATTTACAGATTCTAAATGCTCACTTCGCAATGTCCCCATCAGGTATAACTTACACACGCCAAGTCCCACGCTACAGCAAGAAATTTAACCCTAATCAGGAGCAGTAGGCCTGTCAGTTTATTCTCAAAATAGCCCAGCAAGGTCAAAATCGGCTACAAGTGGTCTTTAAAACTGGAAAACCCTGGTACCAAAGGTAATACGTGGGGTGCAAAAAGAAAATAATAGAACTTCTATTTAGACTTATTTTTTATTTATAAAAATCAAGAAATTAAGCCTTCTTCGTATTTAGGTTGCTGGTAAGCCACGTGTCTATCGTTAGAAACAAACAGAGGAAGTGCATGCTGCAAAACGTTTTATTAACGGTTTAAGGACCAACGGGGATAATACTTAAATCTGTTTTGCACAAGAGGATCTAGGTCGGAAAGCAATAGACTTTTACCAAATGCTTGGGTCTCTAAGGTCTTCGTGACTCCCAGAAGTAAGTAGCCCATGGTGCTCTAGACACCAGTGTCCATCTGCACCTCTAGTGGTCACCTGGTACTTACCAAATCCTTGAGGTTTATGGGGCTTTTGTGCTCGCAAAGAACCTGCACAGCTTGAAGGCAGCCCTGTGCCGCTGAGAGAAAGAAGACACAGAAACCACAGCCAATCACAAAGCTACTCTCACAGCCAGGGGCATCAAACACTTCTATGAAGGAAAAGTTCACCTTCCACCCAGTTTGCATACGTTGCATTGAAGAGAAACGATGGCAGAATGGTTAAGTAAGTGGTGTTTTAAATTACTGTTTAATTTCGGTGTCATCCAGACCTAAAGGCAGTGCTTGCCAGTTGTTGCCTTTAGGCAAACCTTTGGTTTAGCTTTTCGTGGGACTTGGCTTTTCCACAACTAGCACTAAAAGAAATTTGCAAATCTCATCATCCTGGACTTCAGTACCAACGTTTCGTCACTTGAAACTGTGTGACAGATAGTAAAACCAAATGTTGATAAATAAAACTGATTGATGTTCCTTTTGATCCCCAAGTAAAAAAAAATCTGTACCACACATTACCTGAAATCTACAAATGCTCACGAATATCTCTTAAACAAGAACCTAACGTTAATTAAAATATAGTAACCAGGACAAATTTTACTAGTTGTTTGGCAGGCGACTGACGAATTCTAGCTGTATTCCTCCGTAAAACCCTACACAATCTGCAAACTGAGGAAAATGGGAATGATGTCTAGGAATGACGACAGAAAACGGCATCAGGAATAACAATGGCAAGGTTAATGGCTTAAATAAGGAAAACGAACACTTACTGTTTCTCATGGCAGAAGAAGACAAATAAGAGAATGAAAATTACCTGCATAATGTAAAGCTGTTTTCCCAGAGCTGTCGATACTTTCGGCTGGGCATTTAGACTGTAAGACAAAAATCAATAAATACGTATAATAAAATTCAGTTCACCCTTTTCCTGCAAGGTATGATGCAACTTCCTAAGAAAAGTATAATAAACATGACTAAGTCCCAACTGTTGTGCTCCAGGGGCCCAGGGTCTCATGGGGAGGGAGACTCATCTCCAAGTAATCATGACACAGGTGAACTGTCACCTCTTGGCTGCTCTGACCATCCCCTCTCTCTTCCATCAACTCTGTCGCCAACAGATCTTCCCCACCAGCTAACAAACATGCTCTAGGATTTCTCATCTTGATCCCACCTTTCCCCCCCATTTCCTGCCCTAATTCTCTATCCGCCATCACAAAACCAACTTCCTGTTAAGAACTGTCCCACACAAGCCATGTTTCCTCGTCTCCCATTTATTCCTGGACTCACTGCAGTTGGGCGTCTGCCCTCAAGACTCCACAGGGATGGCCCTTATCCAAGTGGCCAGCCACCTTCGTGTTTCCAACGATGGCAAACATGCTTGCCCTCCTCTTACCAACCTCTCCCCGGCAATCCACTCCCTATTCTCCAAACACTCTCTCCTTTAGTCCCTAGAGCCCTGCCTGGCCCATCCGATCTTGGTTTTCCCCCCACTGCTCTGGCCACGCCTGCCCCTTTAGCCAAACATAAAACTGTGGGGCTCCTAAGTGTTCTTTCGCTAAACTCTCTCCCTCAGTAATCTCATCCACACCCATAGCTTGAAATCCCATCTAGAAGCTAATGCCTCCCGAGTGTATATCTTAACAGCGACAACACTACTGTGTAAGTATTGACTATTAGTATGTGCCAGGTACTGTTCAAAGAATTTGTTTTAAGGCTCTTGACAATCCTAGTTAGATACCGTTATTACCCCCATTTACAGATGAGGAAACTGAGGTACAAAGAAGCTAGTAATTTGCTCGGGTCACAGTAAGTGGCAGAGCCAGGATTCAAAGCCAGACAGGCTGGGCTACAGCCAGTGTCCATATCTGCACACAGCAGATGGCATCTCTGAGCCCCCGGCTTGACAACCCACAGCCTATTTCACATTTCCGCCTGATGTCTCAAACGCAGCACGGCCAACACTTCTGGTTTCCCCTCCCCGCCACGCAGCCCGAGCCATCCCTGCCTCTGTCAACAGTGCTATCATCAGTCTAGTCACTGAGCCAGAAACCACTGAGTCATCCTTGATTTCTTCTCCTCTTCCTCCTGCCACGTCCTGTCAATTCTGTCCCCAAAACACACCCCGATCTACTCTCCTCTCTTCCTCCATTGTCACCACCTGGTCTGAGCCAACACCTGCTCACCTGGACAACCTTGACGGCCACCTGGCTGTCCTCAGCTCTTTAGTCAATTCTCTATACAAACAGAGTGAACTTCTAAACCGTCAGTGTTGCTCTTTACTGCAAAGTCCTCCACAGTTCCACACTGTACTTTGAGGAATCACTGTCTGCCCATCGTGACACACAAGGCTGCAGCCTGGGCCCTTCTTTTTTTTTTTTTTTTTGGTGGCCTCCCTGCACGGCATGACCAGATTACCCACGCTCCCTGCAGTGGAAGCGCAGAGTCTCAACCACTGGACCGCCAGGGAAGCCCCCTGGGCCCTTCTTTCTGCTCCTCATTCGCTTTGCCCCCAGCCCACCCACTGGCTTTCTTTCCTCCCCGGCTAGTTAGTGACTTTCCTACCTCAGGCCTTTTGTACTTGCTGTTCTCTCTGCTTGGAATGCTCTTCACACAGCTGAGTTCTCAGCTTAAATATCACCTCCTCCCCAGGGGCCTTCCTGAACATCCCTCCTCACTCCCCTCTCACAATACTCTGTTAGATTTCTTCTCAGTGATGTGCAATCGGTCATGTGTATTTGTCTTCATTTACCAGACGGCAAGCTCCAGCAGGATAGGGGCTGCTCTGTGAGTAAATACTCACTGCTTGACAGAGCGCATGGTGCCCAGGGACCACTTGCTACAAGAGAGAGTGGGGGAGAGTTCATCTGAAGACTCTCACAAGGCTCTCTTTGTGCCCATTGCCTTAAGGAGGTGGAACTTTGAAATGGTAGCCACTGGAGAAGGGAAGTCTCTCCAGCAGACAGATAGTAAGAGCAAAAGGCCGGAGAGAGAGGGCGCAGGGTGAGGGGCGGCACAAGATGGCAGTGGCCCCATCACGGAGGGCGTGGGTCACCCAGATGAGGAGTGAAGCAGTTACCAGAGGGGTGCAGGACCCAAGGTAAGCAGCCCATTAGGAGGCCGTCAAAGCCTCCAGTTTTAACAACTATCCAGAAAGAGGAACAGAATTCAGACAGTTTGCAGAGAGCAGGCAATGGTGGAAATGTTTGTCTGCCCTTCAGTGGTAAGAAGAATAGAGATCATGTTACAGCTTACCATGTTTTGGCCTAATTTTAGAACAGCACAAGGAACTGTTTAAAGGCTTCAAAGATTCCAGGGAAAAACCAATCCATTTGCATAACCAGATATAAAATTACATTAGAGGCTAGAATATCTGGTCCTTGCCCATGAGGATTTCCAGCTTGTCAAGTTCATTCTTCCTTCAAATCAGAGCCAGATGCAAAGTCTGGATAGCCAAGCCGGGACGGGAATGGAGATTTAAAATACAAATAAGTTAAACAAAAATTTAAGGTTAAGACCATGGGTGTGGAGGCAGGGAAGAAAAGTTCTATTGTAACTGTCTTTAGAGAGGAGCCTCAGAATAAAAATCATCATCATCACAGATGTTGATCTACGTTTCTTGAATTTCACTTCAAAGACCTGTTAAGGTTAAGCATTGCTGGCACTGGTGGTAGCTTGCATCAGGTATTGCAAGACAAGAAGCTGTGAGATCAACAGACCAGGACAAGTTGAAGAATGTGCCCATGTTGCTGCATTAGAGTCGCAAAGCCAAATTAAAGCAAGATGCTGGGTCCCAAACGATGCTCAGGAGGGCCAAGACAACAGCTCAAGAGAACAGACATTACTCCAAACACATATTTTATTGCTCTGTGCTGTTCCTGAAAACAGCCAGCTTGCATTTTGACTGGCATCAGCTGGAAGTAACTGTACAAACTGCTGTTGGGATTTCACGAAATATTCATCTTTAAAGAAATACGGCAGTCACCCTAAGCAATCACTATAAATTTCCTGGCAAGGTTATCAAACCAGGGAGTTGACCTAAAAGTATAAAGAAGAATAAAACCAAGAACCTGAACAAAGACTAAGAACTAAAGGCTCATCAAGTTACATACAAGGAAACAGTGGTTGAAATTTTGCTTATCAAGAAAAGCTGCATTCTGCTAGTGATTGAGAGAGAATAAATACTAGGATACTGGAGATCCTGTATTATAAGGATCTCCAACAGCATGAAAAATTTTTGTCAAGCTGACTATGTAAAGGGTACAAGTTCTTCCAATAAGAAAGAAAGAGCTGAATAAAGCGGAGAAAAGGGCTGGATCCCAGGAAGACACTCCAAATTTTTATTAGGATCTTCTTCTCTACCAGCGCAACTGCTACGGAAATAATCTTCTTGGCTATAATGAAGCTTCTTAGGAAACCCAGGTTCTGGGATAATATTTGAAGGAGGACGTGTGTATGTGTTTGTTCTTTCACCCACAAGGTTACTTTCAAATTTTAAAAATGACACATTTATAATTTTCTGTTGTTCCACTTTACCTGAAGGAGCTTCTTGATGCATTCATGGTGGCTGTTCTTAGCTGCAAGGTGCAAAGCACTGTGTCCTAAATGGATTTAAAAAAAATTGTTTTTTAAATCTCTCATCTCTGTAATGAAGACAACTATGAGGAAATAAATTGTTCTCCAACAAAGACGGAATTGTTACTTTTTTTTTTTTTTTTTTGCGGTACACGGGCCTCTCACTGCTGTGGCCTCTCCCGTTGCAGAGCACAGGCTCTGGACGTGCAGGCTCAGCGGCCATGGCTCACGAGCCCAGCCGCTCCGCAGCATGTGGGATCTTCCCGGACCGGGGCACCAACCCGTGTCCCCTGCATCGGCAGGCGGACTCTCAACCACTGTGCCACCAGGGAAGCCCGGAATTGTTACTCTTGAGAATGAGGCCTCAACTTCTCTGCAAAGTTCAGTGTGACAAAAGTGGGGAGAACACAGAGCATCCTGTCCCCTGGATAACATTCAGAGTCCATGCCAGCTGCCGTCCTCTTGGGGTACAATCGAGCTCTGGGCTAGAAGCTTGCGGTGGACTCCTGGTATGCACCTTGGAAGTTCTGCTTTCAGCTGTCAGCACGGGTGCCAGACGCCCCACGTCCATAACAGTCACACCAGGCCACGACTGCCACTATCCCAGGAACCCAGCAAAGGCAGCCAGCGAGCCAGCAGGGAGCACACCAAACACCCGACGAAACCCCACTTCCACCTCTCGTTTCTCCCTCCCCCAGATGTGCTCCAGCTCTGCATGGATATTACCTGGAGTTCAGATGTCCCAAGTTCTTACATGGCAGAAGGAAAAGGATTATAAAAACAACACACTAGCAAAGTAGCATCTTTTCACGCTCCCTTCACAGAACATTACAACAACATGAGACTCTCTGACGTTTCTGTGACCAGATTACTTTAGGAAATTTTAATGCTATACCCAGGCGCCTCCCCGCTACCACCGAATGGGCCTCAGAGTTTCTATGGAAGAGGGGCTTAGAGGCAGCCCTACTAGACCAGCAGGCTCCCACCCAAGGGCCCTGGCAAATTACTCTTTGCTTGACCTGGACCCTCCTCCTCTAAGATAACCACCCAGCTTGCCCTCTTACCTCCCTCGGATGCCACCGAAACACAGTCTTCTGACCTCATCTCTGGTCTTTCCTGACCTCACCACTTAAAATTCCAGTTCCTCCCCCACCTCTTTTAACCCTATTTCCTGTTTCATTCTTTTATCCTTCATAGCACCCAGCACCTTCAACTCTCCCTTTCCACCCCACTCCTTTCTCTCCCTACACACACACACACACACACACACACACACACACACACACACTCTTATGTTTAACTGCTCTCCTTTCCCCACTAGAATATAAACTCTGTATCCCAAAAGCCTGCAGCACTGCTGGCACATAATAGGCTCTCGATACACATTTGCTCATTTGAATTAGAGGGTATGTCCACTACAGGTGTCTGCGGAGTGGTATTTGGAGGGAGGGAACCAAAGTTACCACTGCCAGCCAACCCAATACACCTAGGAAACTCCTAAATCCTGCATCTGTAAATTGTTTGACCAAGATACCCCCAATGTAACACCTGTAAGCAACCCACACTTTGGGAACAGGCTTAAAGCATGTTTCTCAGCCTTACTGCTCTTGACATTTGAAGCTGTGGAAGGTGGTCCTATGTACTATAGGACGGTGAGTAGCATCTCTGGCCTCTACCCACTGGACATCCAGTTGGGACAATCAGAAATGTCCCCAGTCATCGCCAAATATCCCCTGGATGGGTGGGAATCACCCCCGGTTGAGAACCCCTGGCTTAGAGGAACAGCTTCTTTTATATGGTGGTCCAGTCTCCAAATACCATTTCTCCTTTCTGAATTAGTCTTTATAATAACGCTGACCAGAAATCCACTGATTATTAGGTTATCATATGGCTGGGAAATACCATATTTCAAATTAGGGGGTTTTAGGACCACAGTGGGCCGCACAAAAGCATGTGTGAGGTCAAAAGATTAGATTCCTTCTTCTCTGAGTCGCTGCACAGAGATTTTCTGGGTACGTGTGAGGGGAGTTAATTGATGGGGGTAGAACACTGACGCGAGGAATCCTCTGACCTCCTCCCAAGTGGATGAGGGTGAGGAAGGTCAGGAGATGAGGGACTGAGACCCTTGGAAGCAGGAAGACAAAAGATCTTCTCTTCCCCTTCCTCCTTTTACTGCAGGAGACCCCCTCCTTTCAGGATGTATAACACACAATAGTGAGTTCAGTTACATTATGCGTTAAATAGGTTTCGGTGGGTTAGCCTGGCCCTCAACCATCATTTATACCAGTGTTTCTAAAGACAAGCACATTCTGTGTTTTAAACAAATGCCTTACAGATGAACTTCTGGAACCCATCCTGATTGTAAGTAGAAGACTGTTTATGTCGTGTATGCAATGCCTTAACTTTTGTCTACCCTGTGGACAAAAGCTCTTCTACATAAATAGCACCCACTGGAAAAAGGCACAGTTCTCCAAAGACAAGAGGGTAGGGAGATTTAAAGAATTCAGCATAAAATAAATAACAGGCTTTTATTTTTCACTCCAAGTGTTCTAGTCACACCTGGAAGTAAGTAAGCGCTGTGTTTCTAGAGAAACAAAATTTTCTTATTCCTTGGCCCTGTGATGTGTTTTCCTAACCAGGAGCACAAAAGCATTTTTCACTTAAAAGTCTCAAAATTCAAATGACGCATCACTCCCTGGACAACATTACACTGGAGTGAGATGTCTCGCACTGCTACCATTAAAACAAAATTCTCTTTCCAAATGCAAAATTTTCTGGAGAGAATATGTTAGTGACAGAACCTCACTGAAACGAGCCAGTGCATAAGTCTGGCCCCCACTCAGCTGTGGATCTGTCTGGAATATCAGGAAGCAACTTCCCTATAGGAAAATAACAGGGCAACCCTAATTCAAGTGCATCTCAGCAGAACTCTATACGTGAACAGACCAGGGCTATTTATAAGTCAAGAGTCGTGGGCTATTCCAGGTGGTTTAAGAATCCTGTTATTGAAAGAGTCTAAGAAGGATGACCTAGCCATTGTAGCCATGAACACCACCCTCCAACCCACCTCAGAAAACAACCATTTATTCAGTGATTTAAGAGTGCTGCTGAAACAGAGAAGAACTCACTCATAGAGTGGAGGAACTACTACTGATGGGACTGAGAACACAGCCTTCAAGTGTAGGTGACAAATTTTTAAACCGACGAGGTCATAAGACACAGAGACATGAACAAGCACCAAAAGGCTGAAGTTTGAGAAATTATAGTTCCAGATTATAACATGGACACATTTAGAAAAAGAAAGAATTAAATGATACTCGACTAGGTAAGGCTTAAAATATCTATTTAAGAACCAGAGTTTCAGAATGCTGAATATAAACAATAAAAGTGTAAATTAATTTGTTTCTTATTTACAACTTCAAAT
Organism: Phocoena phocoena; assembly: GCF_963924675.1. Taxonomy (NCBI): domain Eukaryota; kingdom Metazoa; phylum Chordata; class Mammalia; order Artiodactyla; family Phocoenidae; genus Phocoena; species Phocoena phocoena. The sequence goes on along the minus strand of NC_089221.1, from coordinate 28,750,191 downwards.
ATATTTAAACAACTCTGTTCTTAGAAATGCTTACCTTTACATCAAGTTTTTAATCATTGAAGCATAAGTCTATTCACCTAGTTATAGTTCCGGGGGCGAGATCAGGGTATAAAAGATGTATTTCCTTTTTTAAATTTTATTTATTAAAAATAATAGATACATGTATAGTATAACTGAATCACTTTGCTGTACACCTGAAACTAACACAACATGGTTAATCAACTATACCCCAATATAAAAGTTAACAAAAGAAAACCCCACAACACTGTAAATCAACTATATTTCAATAAAAAATAATTTTTAAAAAATCTGTATTTTTTTATTGAAGTATAGTTGATTTGCAATGTTGTGTTAGTTTCTGGTGTAGAGCAAAGTGATTCAGTTTTACACAAACACACATACATATATAGAGGAGATTTCTAAGAACCATTCTTACTATTAAACAGAGTTTTGAATTATCCCTTAATCTCCACAAAGTAGATTTGCATACTGTTTTATATAGAATCAAAAGATTTTTTTGTGTGTGGGTGTATCGCCTGAAATATTTTCACGGCCAGGTTATACGGTTGGCCCTCCTGACATCCCGTACACATGCGTGAACAGCAAATAAAGGACTATAAATCATACAATCGTTCTTTGGTTCGCCTTTAATCCAAATGAAAATACGGAATACACTTAGTGGGCTATAATTTGCGATTAACATTTTAAATGACCCATTCTCTCAAGTGCCTGAATTTTAAGATGAATATTACCGTCTGTGTCTTCACATGGTGTCATATGTGAGTGGGATTAGGGGCATAATGGAATGGAGGGCCACCCAGAAATCCAAACAAAAGCTAAACCAGCACCTGAAACCCTAGGAAAGAGTAAGGGTTCTCAAGTGCCCCCCTCCTGAGACCTCTGTGCATTAGGGTATTTCCATACTTCAGTTCTCGCTTTCCTAAGCCTCTCTTCTTCTATGAGAAAAGAAGTTTTGTGTGCAAAGGAATCAGGGAAAACTTTAGATATGGGAGTGTGACAGAAACTGCACATCATCCTTCAATCTGTTTCCATCTCCTTCTACAGCAAAACCTTCTATATTTTTAATTGGATAATTTGCTGCCCAGAATTCCCAGCTTCCGTTAAAGCCAGGTGTGGCCACAGATCACTCTGTGGGCTGGGCTTGCCCTTCTGCCCACTGTGACTGTGATGCAGACTCAGGGGGAGCCAACCTGGGTCATTAGGACCAAGGCAACACCCTGGATGGTGGACCAACAGGAGTCTGGGTCCCTTGTTGTGTAGCCAACCTGCCATACCAATTTGGGACTTTCAAATGAGAGACAGAAAAGTCTATCTTGTTTAAGCCACTGGATCACACTGTGTCAAATGCATACGCTTGCTAATAAAGGGAGTCTGAAAGCTCATGCTTCAGATAAGCAGAGATAACAAACAGAAGATTCTTTGGTCTTCTTCAATCTTCTGTAAATGCTTCTGTTTAATCCAACCTCCTCGTCCTCCCAGGTGCTAACTGCAGCCATTAAAAAAAAAAAAAAAAAAAGCCTAGAAATCTGGGAGAAGTGATTTCTAAAGAAACATACAGAAACGCCACTTCCTACATCAGTGAAGAACAAGAGCAAACAAAGCAACGAGAGGCGCTGGACAATTACGCAGGCCCTGTTCAGAGTCAGCGCTACCAGTTTAGGTGTGGACTTTCCCAGCTGATTGCTATATATACGCCTATGGCGTTGTTTGGCAAACAGACAATAAGGAATGGGGGGAAACCCCCCCAAACCAAAAACATAAGTCATGAGCTTCTGACAGTTTGGGAGTTTCTTTTTCTGATTTGTACTATGAAAGTATTTGGCTTGGGGATGATCACAATTTTTTTTTTTTTTTTTTTAAGATGTGAAACCTCTGCAAAAGCCTGATGTGTAAAAGAGAATAAAGGTGATGAGGATGAAGTAGCAATAATCATCATAAAATAGGAGCCAAAGGCAGCGAGCACTCACTGCGTGCTGGGCGCTAAGATGCCCACACGTATTATCTCACCTAAGCCTCAAAGGCTATCTAAAATGATGATTGAGATGTACTGTACTGTACCCAAGGCCTTATCTTCTGACAGTGTTCTGCTCCTAAGATTGTTTGTAAAGCACTTATGAAAAGTCTCTGGTCAGGAGCTTCCCTGGCGGCACAGTGGTTAAGAATCCACCTGCCAGTGCAGGGGACACGGGTTCGAGCCCTGGTCTGGGAGGATCCCACATGCCGTGGAGCGGCTAAGCCCGTGTGCCACAACTACTGAGCCCGCGCTCTAGAGCCCGTGCTCCTTAACGGGAGAAGCCACCGCAATGAGAAGCCCGCGCACCGCAACGAAGAGTAGCCCCCGCTCTCCACAACTAGAGAAAGGCCGCGCACAGCAATGAAGACCCAATGCAGCTACAAATAAAAATAAAATAAAATAAATTAAAAAAAAAAAGTCTCTGGTCGGACTTCCAAGCATTTTATGTGGAAGGATAGTTGATAAAGAAATAGATGCTAAAAACCCTTTGCTTCTGAACTTAAATCCAATCACCAGTTTAAAATCATCCTGTAGACTTTGTGGATAAAAAGAATTAAAAGGGTTAGTGTAATATATTTTGAAAGCAGGTTTTTTTCAGAAACTCTATAGGGCAGTTGGATTTATGGTAACAGATTTTCATATGAGTTCTCAGTGGCTGTTGGGATTGAAGACAACTATATCTTAGTAATAATATGGCAATACTTCAGGTAGGTTTACTGAAAAGACAACCTATGAGAGCAGAGCCATTTAATTCGTTCATTCGTCAAATGTTTTAGGCAAATGACGACCACTAAAGCACAGTGACTAATGTCCTTGTCCTAACCTTGGATTCTGATACGTGTTCTTGAGAGGGAGAGGTGGGACTGGGTGATAGAGCCGACAGGAAGGATGTGAGCAGTAAAGGCCATCACGTTTATCTGGTTCATTGTAACAGAAAAAAGTTTGAGAAGTGTTGTTCTACATAACACAACAGACTCTCTATGCACTTTTATCCATGCCGCTTTTCCTTCTTTTGTTCCTGTGTTCTCTTTGCATGTTTTCAAGAAATCACAAGAAGTCAGTGCCTCACTCAGACTAAGTAAAAACAATAAGCCCAAGGACCAGAGTGCTGACCTCATTGTTAACGTCAGGCAAGAGGGAAGTGACCGGCAGCTCTGAGACATTTCCAACTCATGGGATGTTTGGACGATGTTCTGGGGCTACAAAGTGCTGTGGATTCTACCAGTTTCAATCAGAGTTGAAAGAAATGGGCTGTGGCAGTTCCCACTGACCAGCCCAGAGAAGCATCCAGGATGGGTCTGCAGTGTCCCCTCCAGCTTCTTTTTTTTTTTGGCCATGGCTTGCAGCACGTGGGATCTTAGTTCCCCGACCAGGGGTTGAACCCATGCTCCCTGCAGTGGAAGCGCAGTCTTAACCACTGGACTGCCAGGGAAGTCCTCCCCTCCAGCTTCTTGGAGGGCACTGTCATCTCAGCTGGCAAGGAAGAGGGAACTGCACTGGGGTGTCCAGGTCTCACTGCCCAATTCCCCAGGCTCTCAGAAACTGAGTGAGGGCTCTGGTAGTAAATACAAACTCCACCCACGTGGTATTAGATGGCCACAAAAAACTACGCTTCTTAAAAGCTTTTAGTGCAGAAAACGATCATGGTAATCTTTTTTTTTTTTTTAAGGCAGGATTTAGAGTTTATTATATAATGTGATCTCAACTATGTAAAAATGTGCCAGAAAAATCTGGTAGGAAATATAGCTAAACGGTAAGATTTTTTTCTTCTTGGAGTAGAAGCACTCATTATCTTCTTGGTAGTTTTCTGTATTTCCCAAATTTTCTACAATGAGCATGTATTAAAGAAACTTTTTTTTTTTTGCGGTACGCGGGCCTCTCACTGCTGTGGCCTCTCCCGTTGCGGAGCACAGGCTCCGGATGCGCAGGCTCAGCGGCCATGGCTCACAGGCCCAGCCGCTCCGCGGCATGTGGGATCTTCCCGGACCGGGGCATGAACCCGTGTCCCCTACATCGGCAGGCGGACTCTCAACCACTGCGCCACCAGGGAAGCCCATAAACATTTTTTCCCTTTAATAAAAATATGGGGGAGAGATGTTTGGTTATGATGGAAATAACCAGATTCCTGTCTAATCTGTTTTTTAACATCAAATGCAGTTAAACAAAACTGTATTACAGCTCAAATATATTCAGTCTAAGAAAATTCTTCTAGATTGTGATTTTCTTAGAGAAGAAACCCTGTCTACTTAAGAGGACATATGTTTCATCAAGGCGACTGTAGTCACTCATACTGCTCTGAGTGTATGTGGTACAACTTTAAAAGTAGTAACAATAAACTTTAAAAACAAAATAACTGGGTCTTGGGATTAAAGATGATTTTAATTAGCAACATAGATTAGTGTTTCCTTCAAGGTGGTCACTTAGGGAAACCATTCTTTCTTCTATTGGTATTGCCATTTCTCACAATATTTTCTGGAGCTTTCTGCTCAGGAAAATCATTCGGTTACTTCAATCACTCACTATTTTTGACCAAAAATGGTTTTTACCAGGTTGACACTTGATTTATCTGACTTGACGTCAAGTGGCTCTTGGCCTGTCCTAAAAAAACGAATCTATTCTCAAAGAATAAAGGTTCCCAAACACTGAGATGATTTCTTTTTAATGCCACAGCCTTTATGGAAACAATTCCAAAACACCGGTTTTCCAGTCATATTTTGAAAAAATTATATTTTCACAATACCTGATTGACTAATCTGCCCCCAAGATGACTACTCTGAGGTGTCAGGGTTTTGGGGAAGGGAAAGTGAACCATTACGGATTAATGAAAAGCCTAAATAAAGACTATGAAATAGACTGATTTTATATTCCAGTAAAAACCACCAAAAGCCTATTAGAAGACAGATTTCCATGTACAATATAGAAATGAAAAGCCATCAGTAGCTGCTTTGATCTTTTGGTGTGGCCAACAGGGGCAGAATCCCAGGCTGGAGACCCCAGGGGCTCCTTCCTGTAAAATGACGTTCATAAAAGACAAGACTACACTTCCTCTTCTGTTTGCCTTAATCATCATCTAACAACACTGGCTTCACATTAGAATCACCTCGGAGCTTTACAAAAAATACCAATTGGCTGGAAACATTCGGACAATGGAATCTGAATTTCAGAAGGTAGAGTTTGGGTATATATGTGTGGGGTTTTGTGTGTGTCTGCGTGTGTGCACTGTTTATTCTTTTCTTTGCTCTCCTTTCCCCCTTTCGCTCCCTCCCTTCCTCCCCTCCAGTTCCCAGGTGATTCAGATACACTAAACCACAGTAAGGGGTGCAGACCATGGGCAGCTGGTCCACATTAGGATCCTGGCTTCTGTCCACAGAGCTCAACTCAGCTAGTTGACAAAATGAGCGCCTACACAATTCATTCCATTCAGTACTTCATACCATGATTCATAAAAACAAAAATTAGGGAAAGGTGCTTGGTCCATACAAATAATCTTAGAAAATAAAAAATTTTAATGGGGGATAAAAAGCATACAGTCTCTAGTTGACTAACCACATATAAGATGAAAACACCTGTAAAGGCACGAATAATGAAACCATGTCAGAGCTTGGTCAATGGAGTAGACTCTATGTTCTTCTTTTGCCTTATCTGTATAGATTGTAAATTTTCCACAGTGAATATGTATCACTTTTGTGATACCTACTTTCCTGCTGGCCTGTTGACTTAAGAGAAAAAGACTACATACCGGCAGTATCTTGGGCTGTCACATCCACGCCATGCGTAACCATGACCCTGAGGCATTCCACGTGTCCTTTTGTAGCAGCAAGATGAAAACTGGAAAAGAGGTAACATAATCTCCTGAAGATTTCCACTCTTCCCAGTTCATCTCTGACCATGTTTTGGCCTCTTTGTGTACACTTTCTCTCACTTAAGCTCCACAACCATCTTGTGAGTAGGTATTATTATCAACCTCATTTTAAAGAGGAGGAAACGGAGGCCCAAAGCAGTCTGATAATTTGCTCATTGACACTTTTTATTAAGTAATGGATTAGGAGCTAGATTCTTAGGTCTTCCAACGTAAAGACAAAGCTTGAAAAAAGTAAGACACAACTACATTCCTTGTCCCTTTAGGGAAGAAGAGCCAGTCCCAACTAGATCGGATTCCTAAATAAGAAGTAATTTATCAACTTTTTTCTGCTGTCTAGTGTTTTCACCAAAGCCATTATTTTTAAGTAATACACTCTACGAAGGGAAATTTGTCTGAGTCAAACAACGGTCAAGGTTCTTGAACAATATCAAGGTCAAATCCATTGTTGTGTTCTAGCTGAGTAACAACAGTTGTACACAACTTTTAAGTGGCTGATGTGTGCCAACTACCCGGTTTGATACATTACCTCTTTTCATTCTCATAAAAGCCTTTTGAGGTGAGTCCTAACACCATCTCCATTAGACGGCAGGTGTCTACACTAGTCAGGTGCAGACAGCATTAGAGAAGGCCCACAAATGCACCCATCGTCCCCGCAGATCCCGGAGTAAAGTGCACTTCTGCGGGCAGAAGGAAAGCACAGTTCCGCTGGGCACTCAGGCCCAGAGGCTGAGAAGGCAAAAACCCCAGGAAGGTCTCCACTGCAGAGGTCTTCCCTCTTCACAGCCTCCTTCCTATAGAAGGAGGTTAAGGAGCCTCCCAGCTCTCCTCCGCCCTCAGTTCTATCTCAGGGACTTAACTTCTCAAGATACTTGCCATGCAGCACCTTGGTGTCTGTACCTCTGAATTAATACCCAGGCAATATTTGTTCACAGGACAGGACCTGTCACTGGGGCCCAGGGTCACACTCAACTAGCAAATCCAAGAGCTAAACCGATTCAAACCCAAGTCAGCTTGACCCAGCACCTCTGCTCTGGAGAACGAGGCTTTGTAAAGGTGGGCAGGTCAGCAATTGGGGATGGGTCAGTCCTGGTTGCAAATCAGCCATACGTCAGCTGTGTATCTTTGGGAAGTCAGTTTAACCTCTCTGAGCTTAAGTGTCCTCAACAGTAAAATGTGGGGATTGGCTCAGATGATATCTGATGGTCCCTCTGGCTCTAACACTCTTTAAAATGATAATGAAAGCTTACCTGGCTCTGGTCACACCAACTATTTCTGCATTTGTGCAGCAGTTTGTGTGTAACGTTTCTTTACAGTCCAAATCCACTCTGTAGGTGATTACACACTACGGTGAAACTCTGATCATCTGGAATGACTTGGAAACGTGGTGACTTGTTTAAATGGAATCCCTCATTAAATACGGCTTAACCCGAAGAACCTCCCTAGAAGGCACTACAATGACACCTCTGTTTTCAGTACTGTTGGGGTAACTTAACTTTACCATAAGTAAAGTTCATCTTTAAGCAGTGAATTGTTCAATCACTGTGGAAGGTTTCTAAAATCTCCCCAGTTTTAGTAACAGGATATGTTCCATAATTAGATTGCTCTTGAGGACATGATATCACCATTAAGAGCCTCGATTCTTGAGCTCTGCTTTCAAGGCTATGAATCTCAATGCCCCGCATTATTAAGCTCTAATATTTATTAATATTTATCTTCTTAATATCTATGTGTTTGCTTCTAAGCTATTCATTCTGCTATCTCCTATGACCGGGGAGACCTCAATCAAAATGATCCGGACAGCCATATCTTTTGCTAAAGATAAAAGTACCAGGATTAGTAATTAGCACACTCACACACATGCACACGCGTGCACACACACACAAAACATAAAAGTATGTATAGATGCAGAAGTTTTGATTGAAGTTTAACACGTATAAAGAAAGCTACACATACCGTAACTGTATAGCCTGCTAAAACTTCACAAATGGAACGTGCCCCTTTTACTTTGATACTGAAGAAACAGAACTTGGCCAGAGACCCAAAATCCCTCCCCGTATAAAGAAAGCTACACATACCGTAACTGTACAGCCTGCTAAAACTTCACAAATGGAACGTGCCCCTTTTACTTTGATACTGAAGAAACAGAACTTGGCCAGAGACCCAAAATCCCTCCTCGTATCTCCTGCTAGCAACCCAGAATCTCTTCAATGTGCCCCTTTGAGTTACTAACCCTCTTCCCCCTGTAATATTTATATTTTTTCTACTCCGAGGCTTCCTGGAGTACCTCTGGGCTGTACACTATAATAACAGGGGATTGAAATTGCAGACACATGTGACAACGAAGCATTAGTGTAGGCCACGACTGCATGTTGATAAATGTGCCCTGATGAACACGACATGCTGTTCTATGGATGACTTGGCTGCCTTCCTCTACTTCCTCTGTGAAGTTCACAGCTCTGTGGGCCAGCTCTTCCAAAGCTACAGCTGCAGCTCTTTCTGGGTTTTGGTAACTGATTTCTCTCCTTGCCTCTTCAGGTGTGGGTAGCAGTGGTGGTGAAATTTTTCCCACTGTTACTAGCCAGGGCTGCTTTTCCAGCCTTGCTGGTTTAATCTGACCACATGTGTATAAAGAGTTCCTTTCTTAACCACCCATCAATTATCCTATGTGAGTGCTACCTGTTTCCTACTGGGACCTTGAATGATACCAGTGTTAGGTATTTTGTGTGTGATCATCCACAGGAAGAACTATTAGGTTTCTGTGCACATTTTCAGATTAAATATTTATAAGGGCAAATTCAGCCTTAAAAAATGTTTTGATTAGAGAAGATGTCAGAGTAGAAAGACCCTCCCCTCCACGGGCACACCAAAATTACAGCTATTTACAGAGCAACTATTAATGAAAGATCAGAAGACTAGCAGAAAAGATCTTCTACAACCAAAGATATAAAGAAGGAACCACAACGAGACAGGTAGGAGGGGCGGAGATGTGCTATAGTCAAGACCCATACCCTGGGTGGGTCAACCACAAAGAGGAGGATAATTACAATTGCAAAGTTTCTCCCCAAGGAGTGAGGGGTCCAAGCCCCACACTGGGTTCCCTGGCCCAGTGGCCCTGCACCAGGAAGATGAGCCCCTAGAATGTTTGGCTTTGAAGGTCAGCTGGGCTTACTTTCGGGAGAGCCAGAGGGCTGTGGGAATAGAGACTCCACTCTTAAAAGGTTCACACAAAATCTCACATGCTAGGGGCTTCCCTGGTGGTGCAGTGGTTGAGAGTCCGCCTGCCGATGCAGGGGACACGGGTTTGTGCCCCGGTCCGGGAAGATCCCACGTGCCACGGAGCGGCTGGGCCCGTGAGCCATGGCCTCTGAGCCTGCGCGTCCGGAGCCTGTGCTCCGCAGCGGGAGAGGCCACAACAGTGAGAGGCCCGCGTACCGCAAAAAAAAAAAAAAAAAAAAAAATGGGCAGAGGATCTGAACAGACATTTTTCCAAAGAAGATATACAGATGGCCAACATGCACACGAAAAGATGCTCAGCATCACTCATCAGGGAAATAGAAATCAAAACCACAATGAGATATCACTTCACACCTGTCAGAATGGTTATTATCAAAAAGATAACAAGTAACAAGTGCTGGCAAGGATGGGACGGAAAGGAATCTTGGCACACCTCTGGCGGGAATATTAATTGGTGCAGACTCTATGGAAAACAGTATGGAGATTCCTCAGAAAATTAAAAATAGAACTACCATATGACCTAGCAGTTCCACTCCTGGGTATTTATCTGAAGAAAATGAAAACACTAATTAGAAAAGATATATGCACCTCAGTGTTCACTGCAGCATTATATACAATAGCCAAGATATGAAAGCATCATAACTATCCGTCAACAGACGAATGGATAAAGATGTGGTGTGTATATATATTATGGACTACTACTCAGCCATAAAAAAGAATGAAATCTTGCCATTTGTTTCAACATGGATGAACCTAGAGGGTATTAACACTAAGTGAAATAAGTCAGGCAGAGACAAATACTGTATGATTTCACTTACACGTGGAATCTAAAAAACAAATGAACAAACATAACAAAACAGAAACAGTTATAGATACAGGTGGTTGCCAGAGGGGAGCGGGGTGGAGGGAGGAAAGAAATAAGTGAGGGAGATTAAGAGGTACAAACTTCCAGTGGCAAAATAAATGAGTCAGGGGTATGAAGTGTACACCGTGGGGAATATAGTCAATAACTATGTAATATCTTTGTATGGTGACAGATGGTAACTAGACTTATCACTGTGATCATTTTGGAATGTACAGAAACATCAAATCACTATGTTGTGTAATAGGAACTAACAGTGTCGTAGGTCAATTATACTTCAAAAACCAACCAACCAACCAACCACCTCATAGAAAAAGAGATCAGATTTATGGTTACCAGAGGTGAGGGGATCGGGGGAAGGGGAACTAGATGAAGGCAGTCAAAAGGTACAAACATCCAGTTTTTTAAAAATGTATTAAAAAAGTGACAACTAGATATTTTTACTTCTTAGTTGCTTTATTCCTATGATTTTTTATTTAATTCAGGCCAGGCATAATAACATCATAAAGAAGTTTATTAAAATATTGGCCAAGGCAAAAGACCTATTTATGAGTAGAGGATAAGAATTAAACAGTACCTTTTATAAAGCTAAAACAAAAAGAAAACAAACAGAAAACCAACAACAATGACTCAAAGTCACAGATCTTACTTTATCTATAAACTCATCCACTCTACCTCCTCCCCTGCCACAACTGGATTATTTTGAGGCAAATTTCATTAACTTTTTGTCTCTGAACTTGTCTACACATACACTTAAAAGATACGCACTTTACAAAGGAGAAATAATAACGCAATGAAATCCTTTGTATCCAATACCATGTCTAACTTGAATGCGAAACAACCTTGTTTCATCTACACCCTTACCATTATTTTGAAGCAAATCTCATGTCATATCATTTCATTCATAAATACTTCAATATGTATTTCTAAAATAAAATAGCTCTTTACAAAAATGTGCTAACAGTACCATCATCACACCTGTTAAATGTGCTGTGAGGAATCAATGAGGTCTGTGTAAAAGCACTAGCAAAACGTGAAGCATGTAGTAAACACCCAAGAAAATACCACCAATTATCAGAGCCTCATCAACGCAAGACAAGGCACAGAGTCTGAGACATGTTGCTTAATAAAAGGATTTGTCTCAGTGTTCAGAAAAGACAGGTTAGCAGAAATTAGGTCAGAACCGTCATTGCTTAAGAAATGAAGAAAGAAGGAAAGAAAGGAGGAAGAGGAAAGCAAGAAGAAGAGACTTGTAGACAGTCACAGATGACCAAAAAGAAAGCCATCTGAGACCAGCCTTGTCTAATGCTCACACTTGAGCTGCTAACATTCCAGCGCCTTCCATAGAAGTGATAATCCCCAAAGCAGGGTTTGGCAGCAACAAGTCATTAGCATTTAGCCTCTGAATGTGAACGAGAAGCAGAGCCAACTTTTAATAAGATACTCAAGTGGAAACTTGGGTTCAGTTGGGTGGGAAAACATGATTAGTCACTGACAGAACCTAGGTTTGTAAATGATAGCGAGTAGGTTTCCCTTCCTCTGCAGTGACAAATGCAGTCCCCTCAGGGCAGCAGTCCCCTCAAGGCAGCAGACCCTGGGACTGGTGGGTGCTGGTCTGGACTGCAGATGGGCATCTGTGGGGCTACCTCAGGCTTAGGGAGCAGATGGCGCCCCAGGTCAGCACACCACTAATGAAGAGCATGGCTGGTGGCCTTTAATGGCCCGTGCCCTGGATAGCTGGTAGAACAACACACCTCTAGATAAAGACAGTTTGCAGACTGGGGTGAGGCGGGCAGGCAAAGTAGTAGGCTCATTAACAGGCCCCCCCTCGCCCCCAAACAGAGACTGTTCTTGACAATGTTAATTCTAGGGCATTAGACCTAACCCAAGCATGGGATAATTTTGATATTTCTATAGTTGTATATTTTTATAAATTGCTATAGCTAAATATATTAATTCACTCGTATACTTACTATACTACGGTATTTACGTGCCAGACACTGTCCTAAGCACTGAGAAACACATGGTGAATAAAAAAAAAAAGCCCTCATGGATCTAAGCTTTTAGTAGGAAGACTAAAGATAAACCAGTGGTTCTCAACTGGGGGTGATTTTTGCCCCACCCAGGGGACGTCTGGCAACAGCCGGAGACATTCTTGATTATTCACAGGGTTGGGGGTGGGTAGATTCTCCTGGTGTCTAACGTGTAAAGACCAGAGATGCTGCTAAACATCCTACAATGTACAGGCCCCACAATAAACAATTATCTGACTAGTCTAAAATGTCAATAATATCAACATATCAAAATGTCAGTAGTGCCCAGGTTGAGGATCTCCGGGATAAACCATTTAATACAAATGCATGGTGCTGCGATATAATTCTATCAAGACAAATTAAACAAAGGCTGAAAAAACATCATGAGCAGATCTCAGTCTTTTTATTGAGATATATTTTAAGGTACGTAAATTCACCATTTTAAAATGCACAATTCAGTTGTTTTTAGGATATTCACAAAGTTGTGCAACCAACATCACTATCTAATTCCAGAACACTTTCATCAGCTTAAAAAAAATCCTTGTACCCATTAGTATTCACTCTCCATTCCCATGCCTACCCTTGGCCATCATTAACCTACTTTCTGTACCTATGGATTCGCCTATTCTGGACATGTCATCAAGATCGAATCATACAACATGTGGTCTTTTGTGCTTGGCTTCTTTCATTTGGCCTGTTTTCAAGGTTCAGCCACGTTGTAGCACGTACCAGTACGTTATTCCTTCCATTGGGTGGATATATCACATTTTGTTTATCCATTCGTTGGTTATGGACACTTGGGTTGTTTCTACTTTTTGGTTATTGCAAATAATGCTGCTAAAACATTTCTGTACAAGTGTTTGCGTGGTCACCTGTTTTCAATTCTAGTGGGTACAGACCTAGGAGTGGAATTGCTGAACCATATGGTAACCATGTTGACGGCTTTAAGGAAATGTTAGATTGTTTTCTAAAGCTGCTGCACCATTTTACATCCCCATCAACGACATGAGGGCTCCAATCTGTCCACATCCTAGCCAGGACTTGGTACTGTCTGCCAAATTTTAAGCGATGAGAATTTTAATTGCACCTAAATTTTCCACAGAAGAAACATTTAAGTCTTTCTTAATGAACGCTTTGAGGTAGCTATTTCAACTAATCGTCAGCTGAAATTTCCCCTTAGAGGAACAGAAGAGTGAATGCAAAACAAATTCAGAACATCCTTTGGCTTTGTCTCTGCAGGCTTTTACACCTAATTAAAAAGTGTGGCCCTTCCTCTCAAAGACAAGAAATGTCATTCAAGAGTCAATAGCAATATATTTTATGAGAGGTTCTACTGGCTTGTTTACCTCTTCATTTGGACAGGTCTCAGAATTCAGTGGAGGAGGAAGGGATATAAAATCCTTTATCCACTCCTCTAACTCCAGGCCCAGCGACAAGGACACTTGTCACTGCCCAGGGATACAGCAGGGTGGCTGTCCAGATTCTAGTGCAGCCGAAGTGAGCGCACTTCAATAGCCTAAAAGTCTTGGATACTCACAGAGTGAACCACAGACCAGAAGCTGTTAGAAATGGAGGCTCTCAGACCCCACCCCCCCATCACTGCCCCAAAAGCTGTGTTTTACAAGTTTCCCAGCTGACTCCCGTGCACATAACTGTTTGCAAAGCGCTGCTCTAAACGGAGGATGAGTTAAGAACCTCACACCATCCTTTTTACCAAGGTACCTATTGTTTCAAACCGCTTCTGAAAACATAATCCCCTTAAGCCTTGAAAGCAATCTTGTGGATATATCCCACAAAAAAGGAATCGATGCTGTTTTAAGTTTCATTATAATAGGCAATGTTTAGCTTTGCTTATAAAACTCAGCTTGGCCCTTTCACAGAGGGGTAACTAAAAGGCAGAATGGCCTGAAGATTTACATCATGATCCTTTGATGCCTCTGCTGCTTATTGATATTTGGAATTTCTCTGTTTTTGTCACTTGGAAAGTTCCCAAGGTTTCTGTGCTTCAGAGTTTTGCGGCTCCCGATCTCTCCCCCACTAACCACCCCCCTTCTTCTTCCTCCTCCCTCCCTCCCACTCCCAAGAGAAGACCAAGATGACCTTGAGTGCCCCAGGACAGCAGCTGGATGGCATCCTGAAGGTGCAGAGGAAGAACCAGCAGAAACCCAGTGAGGAGGCCGGGATACCACGGCTGGGTTTGCTGCGTTGTTGTTGTGTCATCATGGCTGAGGTACCTAACTTCGGTTCCCTCACCTCTAAACCATGTTTGGGCAACTAAGAAACATCGGCATCAATAATAATAGCAGCTTATCTGTTGAAATACAATGCACTAGTTACGTTTTAACTCATTATACCCCCCAACCAGCCTTGGGAGGGGTAATTATCATCATCCCCATTTTACAGAGGAGGAAACTGAGACACAGAGGAGTCCAGTAAGCTTGCCCGAAGTCCCAGAACCAGTAAGTAGGGGAGCCTGGATTTGACTTCAGCATTCTGCCTGCAGAGTTGGCCCTTCAACACCATGCTGAGAAACTGCACTATTTGTTAGATCACTCTGCAAATTGTGAAATACCACATAATATAACTTACTAGCTGTACGGCTCTTTAATAAACAAAGTTTAAACTACAAAAAACTAAGTATTTGGCCAAAAAGCAAACACAGGCTTCTCATTGGGGCTGATTAGGGTCGCCAGTGGTCTCCAATGGAAAGAAATGTAACCCAAGCACTGCAGCAAACAGAGCCTGCGACAGAGGTTTCGTTTATTACAAAACCGCTCAGCAAGTTGTACAAGCCTTCAATGCCTCGAGACAAGGCCGGGATGTTTCTCAAGGCCCTTAACCCGAAGCGGATTTGAACTATTACTATTTAAAAGCCCATGACTGATGGCTGGGAAAGTTCCTTCCATCTTTCAGAGTAACAACAAACAGAGTTCTTCTGGTTTCTGACTGCCAGCTGAAGCACATACTTGGAGGAAACACAAACTCACAAGGCTACTTTCAGAAGACTTGGATTTTTTAGGCATATTCATTCACAGAAGATTTCACTCAAACCAAACTCTTTCTTGCGCCCTTTACGAGCACCCCAGCTCCCGATACCAAAGGAGCTGGCCGGCCGGGTGAGGTCGGGAACGCAACAGGCTGGCCACTGGCAGCCTCGGCAACCAACTTTTCACTCCCCAAGTCAATCAAGCCACAAAGAAACACCCATACACCAAACCCTACCAGCACAAGACACACCCAGAATCCCAGCGTGTTAGAAGGTTCCAGAAGGATAAGCTGGCCCAACATCCTCACTTCACAGATGAAGACACTGAGGCTCAGAGAGGTTAGGAAATGTGCAGAAGATCAGGACTTGAGCTCACTGCCCTGACTCTAAGAGCAGTTCCTCCCTGGGAAACCCACATCTTCCTTCTTTCCTTTGAAAGCCCTTTATTTACAAGAGGGATCACCATGGTTGGTGTGACTCAGAAATACTTCACGGTAATAACCAACTTTTCATAATCCCTTGAGAGCTTCAGCATTTCCCAATACCTATAATCGCCTATACTTTAGTTGCATTGCTTTTGTAAGACAATCTTTCTGGAGGGGGAAAAATGATATTAAATCATATAAAAATGAATCAGAGAAATTAAGTATTTGGAATTAGGATTTAATCCAAAAGCCTTCGTGTGGCTCGCCAGGCTCTATATGAGGAGGTCCCGGCTCCCACTGTGATCTCACCTTCTAGCTCTTTCCCGGTTCGCTGAGGGCACATTGAGTACCTTCCCGCCTCAGAGCATTCGCCTTGCTGTTCCCTCCACCAGGACAGCAGTCCTAGAAAAGAGCAGCTTTGGCACCTCATTCTAATTCAGGAATCTGCTCGAATGAAGGTGTCTGCTCAGAGAGGCCTTTCTTGCCCAGGTTTATTCAAAGTGGCCCCTGGCTGCTGCTTTTTCTCCAACGCACCTGATATTACATGAAAGAGGCATGTGGTTATTGTCTGAGTGCCCCGTTAAGACTATACCTTCCATACGTTCCATGAGGGCAGAGATTTTGCCTTGCCTATTGCAATTTTCCTAGCACAGAGAAGTGGTCTGGGGTGGGCGGGGGGAGAATGCAAGTCTTCAGTTTTGAATTTGCCTTTTCCATCTGAAGTTTCTGTTTTGCATTTCCTTCAGCCAAGGCACACCCATGTTTTCTTCAGGTTGTACTATAAGTTCTTAAGGGAGAGGCTGTGTCCTTTATGTCATTATTACAAGCTTTATTTTGCTTCCCAACATCATGTCACGTGGTGGTTTTCACAGTGTGGCCCTTGGGCCAGCAGCATCAGTATCACTGGGAGCTTGTTAGAAATGCAGATTCTGAGGATCCTGCCCAGACACAGGGGAGGGGCCCAGCAATCTGTGTTTTAACAAGCCCCCTAGGTGATTCTCATACACGTCCCATTTTTAGGACCACTGGCATAGGAGGCAGAAGCATGGACTAAAATTCAGTATTCTTTGGTTTTGGTCTCAGTTCTGCCATCCCCAAGTACGGAACGATAAGGTCGCTCACTTTCACTGGCCTCAGTTTATTCATCTGGTCCACGTGACCACCGAAGCCTTTTTCAGCTCTCAAGTCTATGATTCCAACCCAGCCTACCAACTGTTTCCTGGCACTTACTTGCCGCAACATCTAAATTCTAATGAGGTCACTGAGCTCAAAAGAGGCTTAGCACACACCGAGTATTTCAGCGGGACAAACCTTAATCCTAAAAGACCTGGATTCCCATTTCAGATTATAATCCGAGGGTAAGGAAGGCATCACTGTCTAATAGCTTATAGTCAAAAACGCATTGAAAAACGAATCCTACTCTGCTAGTTGGGATCAACCCTATGGGCCTAAGAGAAATCGCCTCTGGCCGAGAAGTAATAGGGCTGCCAGGCCTTCAGCTATTGCAAAGGCAGCTGCAACAGGGACTTTGATCACTGCCCCTGTTAGGGACTGAGGGGGCAGACAGTTTGAGAAATGGGAACACTGGTGGCCTTCTCCTGCTAAACGTTTCGGATAGATATAATAAATGGTGACTAGCATAAAAGAAATAAAGGCTGTAAAAATAGGATTCCTGTCCTTTAAGTGCCCACGATGTGCTAATGGAATCAGCCGTGCTTCTGGGGACAGAGATCTCCTGGGGACAGGAGGAGGAGAGGCTGAGACGAAAGATCACATACTCAGAGCTAAGAAACCCCGTGACACTTAAGCTGAGAGTTAGCTCTTTTTCTGCTAACTCTTTTTCTTCGGGATTGTTTGGCTTCACAAATGCAGTAGGAAAAACAGCCCTTGGGCAGTATGAAATCTCTTTAGGGCAAATGATTCGCCTCTTGTGCTCAGAATAGACCCCCAGACTCCACCACCCAGAATGGGTGATTTGTACCAATTTCCAAACCTTTCTGACCCACACTTTCCTCTTCACAAATTACTCCAGGGTAATTGAGAGCATCAGCTAAGAAATACCTGAGGGAAACTGACATGGTCTTTAAAATGGGTGAGAGAATCAACGATCTGTTGAATGAATGACACATATGAAAGCCCCTAGCCCAGTGTTGGGCACCCAATATTAACACGATTAATAACAATTCCTTTCTTATTAACTGGATAAGATTGGGCTCTAACCCCGATAGTCTAATAACAGGGATAAGATTAAGTACAGAGGTAACCGAGACTCATCAAATCCTAGGTGTTTTAAGAGAGGCAGTGGTTGAGATCGAGCTCACCCCCTTAGGAATTTAGAAAAGGCTTCATGAAGGAGACGGAAAACTGGACCTCGAACGACCCAGCAGCATGGTGGGGCGGCGGTGGCAGCGTTTTGGAAGGCGTGTATTTCAGGGAAGCAGGAGTATTTCTAAAGGACAGGCACGTGTCGAGTGATTTCATGCGCCTCCACCCTTGAACTGTCTGGTGACTGCCAGCCTGAGAACCTCCCGCCCCAGGTGCCCCCTCCTCTCGCGGGGTTAGGCTGAGTGGAGGTCACTGCCTGCCTGTGCTCCCGGCCACCCGCCCCTGCTCCGCCCTCTAACACAGTCGGCTGGGGTTTCCCAGGCTCTCCTGACCTCCGCATGCGGGGGCAGGTCCGGGCCGGCGGAGGGCATGGAAGAGCCAGATTGCTGCAACCCCGGGCAACAGTGAGCCAACTGAGTGTTTAAAATCCTTCCTTCTCAATATACTTAATCCTGCTTTGCAAACAGTTTTAAAATGAAAAATCCTGTGATCCCTCCAATATTTTAATCAGTGCAGTTCTTAATCCCCAAATCTATTCTCATCAATTTGCACCACTTCCCTGGTTACAAGTGTTCCTTCCAAAGCACAATTTTGCAACATGATCTGTTCAGCTTTAACCTACACCATTTTCCCCTTTAAAACCCTTGTGAATTAGTTTAACATAATTTACGTTATGCCAAAATTGACCTTTCGTTTTAATTTTATTCTGTGCACAAGCGTTATATATACATATATGTGTGTGTGTGTATGCTAGGAAAAATTCCACCTGGGCTCCGTGGGCCTTCCTCAGTCTACCTGTAAGCTATCATGGGGAAAACCTGTTGAGAAGCCTTGGGCTAAGAAGCCTGGGGTCTCACTGCAGAGTGTCCAGAGCTGTGGTTCTCAGTTTGGACTGACCATTCAAGTATCCTGGGTGCTTTAAACAACCCCACGCCCTGACTGCACCCCACACCAATTACATAGGTATCTCCACCACGCTGTTACCAGCACCCACACTGTCCCCTAATCACCTCTTCCCATCTTGAACCCCTTACAAGTTAGTATTTTATGATTCAGCACTTAATTATTCTCCAGTACATCCACTGGTCTTGTCTTCTCGGCTAGATGCTATGCACCTTGTAGGCAAGGAGCACATTTTCTCCTTCTTTCGTACGTGCTTACGATAGAGTTTGGAGCATTTTAGACAACAGAGTTTGGCACATTTTAGTAACTCCCAACTAGAAGCAAATATCTGGGCACATTTGCAAGACAGCGACAGACGTTATGTCACCTTCGAAAATCTACCTGACCAAAAGCAGAGCAGATATGCTGTATAGAAATTATAGCGTTCAGTTCATCCCTCTGCCAAACATTAACAAGATTTAGATAAGACACAGGGTGGTTTTGTCTGGAAGGTCACTTTGCTGGGAAGGAGGCTGCAATGACATAAAATATACAGCAGTTTTAGGTAAATGAATTTGGCAGCTGTGTGGGAAGAACTGGAGGAAGGTGACCAGGTGGTACGACTTGATTTCCAAGACTGAACTGAGGAAAGCCTGTATCCATCCCTATTCTGCGAAAACAGGAAGAGTCAAAAGTACAACAAGCCACCCACCAGAGGAGCCCCTTCTTGTCCTGACTTGCAGAATTCAAGGACGACCTCCCCTATTTTACATGTAAGTTCCACAGAGTCATCTAAAAATACTAGCACAAGTTCTTGTTTTCAAAGCCAAAAAGATCAGGTTTCTGAAACGCGGGCTATGGATACAGACAATATATATACATTATATATATATATATACACATGGCTGGGTGGTATTTCTTCAAATACTACAGTCCCAGCAGTGATTTTATTTAGTCTGGTTGTTCCTAAAACAAACACACATAACTTTAATGAAATGCACATCCAAATGTAGGGGAAACCATCCTGAAACAATTAGACTGCTCTATGGTGAGAGGTTTTAGGGCAATGGCATCCTCCCCCTTCCTCACCTCCACGGTGGAAAGAGAATGGAGGGGTCGCAGGAAGCCAAGCCTGACTCCACAAACACAGCCTGCAGCCGTGGCTCTCTGCCCTGCTCTATTTGGTTCTCTTCTGACCCCAGACACCACCCTGCTTTTACTCTTCGCAAAGTGAATTCCAGTCGTTCGACTGCTTTCACATTTTTTTTTTTTTAACCCCTCTTTGATCGGTTTTAGAGGGAGAAAATTTTCAGACAAGGTTTCTTATCTCTCCCTAAAGGAAATATTCCAGCAAGAACTGAAAAGTCTGAAGAATTACCAAACCACCCATCTGGTTATTGACCTTGGGTTATGGAGGCTTCTGGAGAATGTCTGCCGAGATGGCTGCCTCATTCTTGGGACTTTCTGGGTCGTCTGGTTCTCTAGGTAATGAAGGCTGAGTATTTCCCTACTGAAAGTTCACTGGAAGCTGAGAGAGACAAGTGTCAAGTTGTGACATTCACCAGGATAGCTTTTTGCCTCTCGAACCCCCAAGTTAACTCGCCCCTAATAACTTTACCCGTGAGACAGTATCAGCAGAAAGAGAGTGTTTTCTCCATTAGAACCATGCTGAAAAGTTCACATCCACAAACACCAGCCAAATGCCTCTTCTATGCCTGGAACAGTGGGAGAGACCAACACAAACACTAAAATCATACGATCCTTGTCCTCAGGGACCTTCTGTGTTGTGAGGAAGCGGTCCCCAACCTTTTTGGCAGCAGGGACCGGTCTCATGGAAGCCAATTTTTCCACAGGACAGGGTGTGGGGATGGTCAGGGGGTAACGCGAGCGACCGGGAGCGGCAGATGAAGCCTCACCTGCTGTGCGGCCGGTTCCCGACAGGCCCACGGAGCGCTACTGGTCCCCGGCCCGGGGGTCCTCGGTTGGGGACCCCTGTTGTAAGGGATTCAAGTCGTTCAGAAAACACAGCTCTTATTTAAGCTGTAGAGACTTTTCTATTGTTGTAACAACATCAAGTTCTAAAGCAAGATTCTAGTATTTCAAAGAGAAGAAGAATCAAAAAAAAAAAAAAAAAGGACTGAGAATATCAGGGAGGAAGGCATTCTGGACCAGAAAACCTGGGACAAACACCTGGATGGTCTTATAGGAGGGGAGGGCAGGAAGCAGACAGCGCCACCTCCAGCAGAAGGAATGTGTGAGAAAACAGTTAGCTAAGTAAGGGCAGGGCCACTGGGAGGCCCTTGAAAGCCAAAATCAGGACTCTAGGCTGTCAGGCAACAGGAAAACGTGGTGTATCACTAAGCAAGATGACAAAACGGGTTATCACAAAAGCTACCTAGAAAATAGGCCTCCAAATTAATTTTGATATGGAGGTATATATAAATCAAAGGGTAAACCCTAATGAGCGGGCAGAGAATGAGGCCAAGTCCTGCCAAGGACCTAACTTTAGGTGTGTGATTTAGTCTCACCCTTCGGAGATAAATGCAATACATTCCATACGCGTCCACCGACAAATGCTGGCCCTGCGAGCTCCGCGGGGCTGGTGAAGCCAAGACCTCTGGCAGGAGGGACACACTGCATTGGCCCGCCGTGAATTTAGAACTGCTCCTAGGAGGTTCCCAATTCACCTGCTACCAAACCAAATGCCCGTGCGAAAGAACAGGAGCACGAACTGCAAAGTCTCCGCAGCTTGAGGGAGACACGTGTACACTCGGGCAGGAACGCACAGATTAGACTAACCCAAATCCCAAAGTGCAGACTTCCAAGGTGAGAAGCCAAGGGAACAACACTGCTTGGGGCTCACAACAGAGCGCTTGGCTGTGCAGAATGACGAGGTCCAAAAGGGACAGGAGAGATGGTTTCCAACGTCGCAGCACACCCCTCCTTCTCAATACTAGGGCCATTAGATGTGAATGAAAATATGAAGCCAGATAGATTTAATTCCACGGTGCCTTTGAAAATTAAATTCTCATAGTTATCAGTTAGTAACTTTAATCATCAAAAGGAATAGCCCAAGTAGAAAAGTTAAACGTTAGCAGATGATGACTTATGGAAAATCTTGCACAGAAAAATTAATTACCTCCTCTCTTCCTTTTCCATAGAGTTCCTCTAGTTTTCTACCCAAGTGTCACTGAAGGGAAAGACGGTGGCTTGTAAGTGCAAAGGTAGAGATGTGAGAACTGGTTCTAGGGTTAATTCAGGGAGAGATGTATCATGTGGGCCTTAGTTTTATCATCTTCCAAATGGAGGTGGTGATTTTTTATAACTGCTGTGTGCAGTTCTACAGTTGAAAAAAATAGAATAAACTACCGATTCATGCTACAATAAGGATGAAACTTGAAAACATTACGCTAAGTGAAAGAAGCCAGAGACAAAGGGCCCCGTATGTATAGTATGATTCCATTTACGTGAAATATCCATAATAGGCAAATTCATAAAGACAGAAAGCCAATTAATGGTTGCCAGGGAGAGCGGGAGGGGAAGTTGAGGACTGTCACTGTTTAATGCGTATGGGTTTCCTTCTGGGGTGATGAAAAATTTCTGGAACTAGATGATGATGGCTGTACAACATTATGAAGGTATTTAATGTCACTGAACTGTATACTCTAAAATGGTTAAAATGGTAAATTTTATGATGTGTATATTTTACAATTAAAAAAGAGAGGGGATCGAAAATAACAGTCTGGCCATCTATTCTATACATAATAAATGTCTTATTAACAGAAGACACAAATGGATCAAGGTGATCACAATTGTGGCGAAACCACTGAGCTAAATTTTTTTATCTTCTTTTAGTGAGTACTGTCTTGGACAAAACTATCATGAACAGTTCCCTCCCCTTTCTCTCAGATGGCTACAAAGTTCATCTCGTGCAGACACCTGCAGAGCCAGACTGGGAGGAGGACGGGAGCCAGGGAAGCTGTAGAGTGGTACAAAGGGTAATGCGAAAGCACCATGCCTACAGCCAAAAGCCTCAGGACGGGCTTAGGAGTATGGCCTCTGCCACTGTAGCTCAGAGAGCAAGGACTCCAAATGTGGCATCACAGGAAAAGGTTAACTGACTCATCCAACAAATATTTATTGACTATCTACTACAAACCAAGCTGCTGGCTAGATGATATAATTATAGCCATGAACTACAAGGTCACAGTCCCTTCTAGCAAGGAAATTACAATCTAGAGTGCAAGAGAGATAACTAAATTTACGTAAGGCCGAGTAGGCAACTGATGCAACAAAATATTAGCCAACACCCAAAGCCCACCTACTACTGGGCATCCTAACGAGTCAGAGCTCACGAGGATATGGCCCTGTCCTCACACCTGAGACAGGCCAAGGAGGAAGTCAAACTGAGGCTGTGAGGTGGAGCTCAACCTGGCGTGACGGGCACGGAGGACAAGCCCAGCTCCTAGAGGACCAGACTCCGACTTGCGTGACAACGCGTCCCTCTTCTCTTTGTGTACCAACTAGCCTGGTCTCTACACAAAGCTCAGCCCCTTGAGCTCTCTTGCGGCTCCCAAAACAACAGGGTCGGTGTCTACACTACGGGATCCACTGGGTGCTGGGAAGAGGGTTAACTGGCAAAGTATGCTAAAATGTGACCATTTTCTCCTGACCATTTGCCAGTCGTGCCTGATACTTACCCTTCAATCTAGAGTCAATCTAGTTTAGCTTCCAGAGAATGGTTCTCTCTGGTTGAACCTACATGGGATACTTTAAAAAAATATTGATTCCTGGGCCTCTCCCTAGACCAAATGACTCAGAACATCTGGGGTGGGCATGGCATCAACATGTTTGAAAAGCATCCCAGGAGAGTCTAATGCAGGGGCTGCCAGGATTGAGAACCACTCATCTAGGACAAGAAAGGAAGGGAGCTGGCTTTATCAAGTGTCTACTGTGGGCTGGGCACTGTGCAGCTCTTTACATACGGTGTCTATGGCTGTAGGTGCCCCTACCTCAACGTCTTGGAAGTGTTCTGGCCACGAGCATTACGGCCCCTAGGAGAGGCACTCAACCCTGGGAGGGACAGGAGATCAGGAATAGATACCCCAGTCTCCTTACCCCTCAGGTGGGATAGCTCTGAGGCATACTTTAAGCCTGGGGTAAGCAAACTAGTTAATATGTCAGGCTTTGTGGGCCATACAGTCCTTGTCTTACCACTCAAATCTGCCTTTGGGGTGCAGAAGCAGCCACGGACAATGCTGAATGAATGGGTGTGGCTGCATTCTAATAAAACTTGATTTAAAAAGACAGTGGGCCACACCCTGCTCTAAATCTGAACAGCTTCCCAGAGGTCCTTAGCGGGAATGAGTCTCAGTTGCCCCGAGCAGTACCGTGTCAATAACATGCTATAGAGGCTTCATTCCCTTACCGTGCACTTCCCGGGATCACGGGCTATAAAAACTACTTACACTCAAATCCTCACCTCACAGCCTGCTCCTGGGGGCACCCAACCAAAGTCAGTATCTTGTTTTATTCTTATAACTGCCCTAGCAGTTGAATACTGTCATCTCCACTGTACAATGAAGAAATTGAAATTCAAGGACTACACAACTCCTAAGTGATAGAGTCCAGATTAGAAGTCTAAAGATCTCTCTACAGTACGACCAGAGTAAGGATGGATACAAACAAACAAACAAACAAACAAGCAAACACACATACACACACACACACAAATACTTAAATATATAGTTTTAATTATGGTGGACAAAAGTACCACATATGGCAAATCATAAAGCAAAATTCATACAAAATTACAGATCTATGTGAAGGAAGGGGTTTCATAAGAAATAATACTATAAATAATAAGATTTGAGGGTTATGAAAAAATTACTTTCTCTTTTACGCTGTTTCTAATCTGGGGCAGAACTCTTTTCCCACCTATCAGTTAACTGACTGCGAGCCTGGTGCTATGTCTTCTCTGGCAAAATCTCCGGTCACACCTGGGAGCAAATGTGGCCATTCAAGGTAAAGCCCAAATATGTAATTTGGACCTTGAAGAGAAAGGAACTGGATTAAAATATCCTCTTATACATTTTAACATGCGGGGTGCGGTAGGGGCAGTAATTTCACAAAGTCCCCACAGATGCACTGGCAAAGTTCCCCCAGGGACCCCGGGAATTCCAGAGAACGGGTTGAGAACCCAGAGGCGGCCGTCAGAAGCCAATCTCTTTAGCTTACGCGGTCTTGCCCTCGCTGTCATGTTTGGTGGCGCTGGCCCCCTTCTTGCCCAGCAGCGAGGCCACCTTCTCTGCGTCTCCATTCTCCACGGCCTGCAGCAGCCGGTCATCATTCTTGTTCCACTCGTTGGTCTGTGGAGCAAAAGGGAGACACAGAGCCAGTGAGCAATATAGCGGCCGCGGCCATGCAGCCGGCGGGACCTTGGTCCTCCCCACTCCCCAAGCCTCCCATCGCTCAGATCAGAACCTGCCCCCAAATGCACGACTTTAAAAATACCTTTCCCTTCACCATGGACACACCCAAAAAGACCGGTTTCCCAAAAGAAAACATCCACAACTCGATGAAAGAGCGGCCAGTCACCACACTCTGAAAGAAAAGCAACTTCTTTCAACTGAAATGGGGAAGATGAAGCAACTTAAAAAGACCAAGAGGCCAGTTTACACATTAGCTTATTTCTAGCTAAACCTGACAGCTGGCGCCGCAGAACACTGACCTTGGACCTGGTCAGCAGCTCACTGGGCTCCTGATGTTACAGGACCAACCAGCCACCAGCCCAAGGTTACCTGAGGATTTACACATGCGAGCCTCCATCTGCTTTGGTAGTTGCTGCTTCTGGCCTGTTTACTGGACTTGGAATTTTGAGTTGTATGCTGCTTTTAAGTAGTGGTCTAGGCCTCCGACTCAACAGAGTATCACCAGAAACTAAACTTCCTCCTGAGCAAACTATTCCACATCAAATAGCTCTGAGCAAAGTGTCCGCCACCACGGACCCTCAGCCCCAAGAGAACAATTCTGCAAACCGCAGTAACAGTAAAGCTTTCAGCTGTACAAAAACTAGTTTCTACTCTTAGACGGGAAAGAAGATAAGAGCAAAAAGAGTCTTGAGTACTAAGAATTGTCCAACGTGAAAAGGCAGCAGTGAGCCATTGAAGATTTTAGAGCAGAGGAGACAATAAACTCGGCGATGGAAGAAGAGTCAATGGGAGGTATGTGAAGCATGGGGGGGGTGTTCATCGAGGGGGAGGAGATCCTGGGAAACTTTGCAGGCCCAGCCTGCCCTCCAGACACATCCCCACCCCAGCCCTTGCTAAGCCTACTTTCTGGCCTCTCCAGCTGTGGACACCACCACCCTGAAAGAGAAACTTCTTCCCTCCCCAGCGCTTTCTGTAGACAGGTCTCTAGGGCTGGCTGCTTCCCTGTGACACCAAAAATAAGAATCTCCAAGTAATTCATATTAAAGGCTTTGCCACGGACCACTTCCAGGAAGACACAAGGAGACTCTGGAGATTTAAAAGCTAACAAGAGGGACTCTTTTAAAGGACCGCAGTCTTCCACGGGCCAGAAGTGTGTCCACATCTCTCTGTACGCATGGAACTGGGAAACCCAACAGGACTGTGCCCTCTCATAGAGCAAGGGCGAGGCCACCAGATGTCCGCAGCACCCCTCCCACCCTAGCCTAGAGGCAGGGCTTTATGCCACAGGCCGGGGAGGAGTGCAACAGGTATAACCCAGGGTTCAAGTCAGGAATTTGCTTCTCTGAGAGGCTCAGGGCGGGGTATCTTCCATTTCTCAGGACTCCCTCCTTCCCGCATGAAGGAGGAAGTCCTCCTTCTTCTTGCCATCACTGAGTGCAAGCACACAGCAAGCATGAGGTAGGTTTGAATGAAAATCACAAGTCTGTCCTCTAGGCTGCGTGAAGTCCAGAACTTTAGATGGACACCTACATGCTATGGATCTAAAGTCACCTGGAAAAAAAACGCCTCTCTGCCTCAGTTTCCCAAAGCTTTGAACTGGATGACCACTGCGATTCCTCTAAAGCTTAAAAGGTTTAATCTATAAAATGTCCCACACCAAACAGTGCTAGGAATTATGCGAGAACAGTACTGTCTGTGATAATGGAAATGTTCTATATCTGCACTGTCCAAAACTGTAGCCACTCGGCCAGTGAGTCTCAACCAGGGGTGACTCTGCCCCTCAAGGGACATTTAGCAATCTCTACAGACAGTTTCGACTGTCATGACTAGAGAATGCTCCTGGCATCCAGTAGGTAGAGCCTGGGGTGCTGCTAAACACCCTACAATGCATGGGATGGCTCCCTCCCGCCAACCAAGAATTATCCGGCCCCAAACGCCAGTCTCGAATTAGCCACACGTGGCTATTGAGGCGTGGAAATGTGGCCAATGCGACTGAGGAACTGGATTTTTAATTTTAATTTTAAACTCCAAGTGCCAGTAGCTAGGGGCTACCATATAGAACAGCACAGCTTCACACGAAGGCTCTCTAAATACTGTTTAACAAAGAAACAGTGTGTCTGGGCCAAATCATCCCCAATTCTCCTACAACAATCAATTTACTCACAAAGAAGACATTAGGTTTTCTCTTCAATTACAAATCGGGCTTCCTATTGAAGGGGGAGAAACAAACATACTGCCCAAGGCACAAGCGTTTGTTAGTGGAATAGCAAGCTTTACTTAACAACAAAACGTAGCAAACACCAAGAAACAGGTCAGCTTATTTCCCCCCATTGCATTTTACTAGCCACGACAAAACGAAAAAAGTTTACTGAAGTACATTTCGGACCAGTTACTCCTACCTACATTATCCCAAACGCAGCATTATTATTAGTGTTGTCTTTTAAAATCCTTCCCTAATTTAAACTGACCAAATTAAAACTGGATTGGGCAGATCAAAAGGATATTAAATCTCAGAGGACTGACTGAAACTACCTAAGCAAAGAAAGGCCACATGAAAGGATTTTCCTTCTCAGTGCCGCTAAGGCCCTCAACTCGGGCAGAGAAAAATCTGATTGCAGGGGCTCTCTAAAATTAGTTACACGTGGATCTGTTACCGGACACAAGTTCGTGTGCCCAGCAAACCAAAATGTCGGGAGTTTGGAGCAGAGAAAGGTTTATTGCAGGGC
Organism: Phocoena phocoena; assembly: GCF_963924675.1. Classification (NCBI taxonomy): domain Eukaryota; kingdom Metazoa; phylum Chordata; class Mammalia; order Artiodactyla; family Phocoenidae; genus Phocoena; species Phocoena phocoena. Next base: position 28,722,390 of record NC_089221.1, on the reverse strand, counting down.
CATGCAAGGAGAAAGGGTGGCTCGTGCCCCCCAAAACCCCGGACAGCAAAGCATTTTTAAAGGCGGGGTGGGGTGGGGGGTGGCGTCCCAGGGTATGTGATCAGCTCGGGCACAATTCTCTGATTGGACGATGGGCGGCTTAGGCACCAGAAGGTCTGGGGGGGCTATGTGCTCAAGATCATCCAGTAGTTCTTCCATTTGGTGGTGGTTTCTTAGCATCTGAAAAGCCCAGGCAATGTGTAGGAGATACCATTATCTGAGTACTTCAGAGAGGAGCTACAGCAGAGGATACGGGAGAGGGGTCTGTCGCGGGGAGGGTCCAGGGTCCCCGCTCGGCTACAAAGGTGCCGGGAGGGTGGTTTCGCAGGACAGGGCATGGGAGCCTTGAGCTCCCACACGCATGCGCACACACACCCCATACCTTGCCCTATGCGTTTCTTCCATTTGGCTGCTCCTGAATGGTATCCTTTATAATAAACTGACAATAGTAAGGGAAGTGCCCTCCTGAGTTCTGTGAGCTGTTCAAGCAAATCATCAAACCTGAGGAGGGCGGGACTTCCCTGGTGGTGCAATGGCTAAGACTCTGCGCTCCCAATGCAGGGGCCCCAGGTTCGATCCCCGGTCCGGGAACTAGATCCCACATGCCGCAACTAAAGAGTCTGCATGCCTCAACTAAGGAGCCAGCGACACTGCCTGCCTGCCACAACTAAGACCAGGTGCAACGAAATAAATAAATATTTTAAACAAACAAACAAAAAACCTGAGGAGGGGGGTTGTGGGACCCTTGGACCTTATAGCTGGCCAGTGAGAAGCATGGTTGGCCCAGGACCTGAAACTGGCATCTGAAGTGGGAGCACTCTTGTGGGACTGAGACCTTAACCTGCGGGGTCAGACGCTAACTCCAGGGCGTTAGGGTCAGAGCTGAAGTGCATCGCTGGACACCCACTTTGTCAGGGAAGTTGAAGAGCTGGGTGTTGGTATGACAGAACCCTCCACCCCGGCCCGCATCCGGGGCTGTAAGCAGACAGGTTAGGGGGTCCCCGGAGAAAGAGAACCAGGAATGGCTCTCCTGACATAAGAGAAGCCATTCTGGCCTAAGCCATTTTGTGATCTAAGCCTGGCCATAATGCTTGCCCTTGAACAGGTCTCAGTGATTAATGATCCCAAGGGAACAAAGGAATTCGGAAACAGAGAAAAGGCAGCCAAACAATAGTGCAGCGATAAAGCAGAGTCCTAGTTCCTCCTCAAGCGACAGACATAATAATATATCTCTGAGCTCTTTAGGAACTAAGGCCCCCACCCAGGAGGAGGATGGAATGGTGAGGTTGACCCTCCTGACTTCAATCAACTAAAGCTTGGACTAGTTGACCTGTGCCCCAGTTCCATGCTGAATTCTCCTCTGCTCAAGCCCCCTCATGAATATGCATATATCCTTAGCATAAAACTTCCCCCACTTTGCTGTTCTGGGGGAGATGCTGCTTTGGGAGAGATCCCCGGGGTTCTCCTTACTGGCTGCAAGTAATGAATCCTTCCTCTTCCTGATCTTCGGCTTGGCTGTGTCTATTGGCTCGACATCCACCAAGAGGTGGATCCGGTTTTCGGGTAACAGTGTCAGAAGTAGATCACAGGATAGATGAAGTGTGAAATCTTGCCATAACATTCCAAAGTAATTCACTCATACTCTGGAATCAAGGAAGGCTTCCGGAGACCACCAGCACATCAATAAACCCCCTCCCCCTGCTGGCACTCCCTCCACAGGGCAGGCTCAGCTCTGCCTCCACGCTGGGCTCCTGGTTCCCTTAGAACAGTGTTTTTAACCTCTTAGTGGATTAATCCAACATCAAAAATAAAGTAGAAAAAAATTTTTAAACATCAGATGCATAATATTTAATAAGGTTAAACGTTCTATGAAACTTCTAAGTGTGTAGTGGGAGGTGATATAAAATATATTTCTTACTGGGGAATCACAATAAAAAACGATGGATGCCACTGCTTCAGAAGGCAGTCATCCCATCCGCCTCTGGAAAGGCTGCCTTCTAAAGCCCAATGGACCCTGCAGGCTCTTTAAGCCTTTCCAGGTGACCTCTCTGGGCTTCTCGACGCAGTCAGTCCCCGAGGGCCCGCCCACTCACCTCCACTGAAGCCCACAGTCTAGACTTGATGAAATATCGCGTCCGGGCTTTTGTGCGCCAGCTCAGCGGGTGCTAGTTTCGTCTCCTGGTCTCCAGCTCCCTCAAGGCACTGACAACAGCCTTTATTCCTTAGCCCCGGGGTGCCTAGTAAATGCTCAGTGTCTGATTTTAGTAGGAGTTTCTTCCTCTTGATCAGCTTCAACCTCTGACTTGGCAAATATTTCTTTCTTCATTTCTGAAACTCTTTCATCCTTTTGCAAACAACTGTTTAATGATGTTTCAGATTTTATTTTTAAACAAGCTAAACAAATCCAGCTCCCTCAGCTTTTCTACTCCATTAACTCTTCTAAGGCCACTTTTCCGAGATTTTAATCCTAGGTACATTTTCTCCAAATCTCTTCCCAAACAAGGATCCACGCCCCATCAATCCATCAGGATGAACCCAGTGTCCCCCAGTCAGGGGAACCGCATGTGAACTGGTTAAATATAGACTCCCAGGTCCCATCCTGGAGAGATTCTGGTCCCAGCGATCTGGGGAGTAGGGTGGGCAGAGGGCCCTGGACTGACCCAGGTTCAACGACTGCTCTGATTTGGATTGCAGGTTTGGGGACAATGGGAACCCATGCTAAAGCTAAGCAGAGAATTTACTTGAAAGAATTTTCTTCCCCCACAAGGCGTCATTAAGGACAGGGATGGGAGAAGAGAATTCTTCTTCACTTTTTCCTTACGGAACTAGGTATTTTGTTTCCTACAAAAGCTTAATAAATATCAGGCTTTCTCTAGGAGTTGCATGTGCAACCTGTGTATAAGACATGTATGAAATGTCAATGAAAGCATTGTTCATAATAGGCAAAAATGACAAATCATCACACATCCAATAACAGAACACGGATGAATAAATTACAATATAATCAAACAACGGAATATCACACAGCAGTGAAAATGAACACAACTGCATGCAAGAACACGGATGAATATTTAAAACAATATTGGTGAAAGTAGCAAGACACAAAAGAACACAACAGTACAACTGCACGTATATAAAGATGAAAACGGAGAAAATGGATCCATATCGTTTAGGGATGCATATGTAGATGATAAAACCATAAAGAAAAGAACAAGGATATTGGCTGGGGTGTGTGTGTGTGTGGCATCTGGTCTGGAAGGGACACCTGGGCGCAGTCTAGAGTCCGGCTCAATTTCCTGACCTGGTTGGTGCCTCTACAGATGTTCGCTTGTTAAAGTCTACGTTCTTGTTTTGTGCATTCTTCTCTATACGTGATTTATTTCACACACACGCACACGCACAGAATTTAGAAAGAAGTCTTGTGGTTCATTTTCTGGTCAAATCATCACCAGACCAAGTGCCTTTGGACAGTCTGCATTCTCACTTGCTGTCTCCTCGTCTCTAAAATAAAGGCGGCCTGCTGCCAGAATGTGGCTCTTAGGAGGCCTCACAAATCCCCTGGAGAATCTGATTAACGTATGGACTTTTCTCAGCATAATGCACAAACACACAAACATTTGCATACAAAAGAGGGTTCTCTGGGGATTTCCCTGGTGGTCCAGTGGTCAGAACTGGGTGCTTCTACTGCAGGGGGCCCGGGTTCGATCCCTGGTCGGGAAACCACGATCCCGCAAGCCTTGCACCTCGGCCAAAAGTAAGAAAAAAAAGATCATTCAAAGAGGGTTCTCCAGCAGCGTAAACCCCTACCCCTAGGCCCATCTGTAAGCCTAAATTAAGAATGCCTGGCATAGAGAAAGAAAGAGCCTTCAGATTTTAAGTGCTGCCGAGTTGAAATTCCAGCACCACCACCTCGCATTTAGGTGGTCTGGAGTAGGTCATCCACATTTAAGTCTCTATTTCCCTATCTGTAAAATGGGAGAAACCCTACCTACTTGCACATTAGCCTGGGAATTAAATGAAATGTACATAAAGGGCCTGCCACACATTAGGCACCAAAAAAATGGTGATTATGGTTAGGCTTAAATTAGATGATCTGCACGGTTCCCTTTTTGGTTTATGCTCTGAGTCTTCCAAAATGTACAAATTAGGACGGATGGCCCACTACCCTTTCAGAGGCGGATAACGCCTTAAATTTGCAAGTTCTCTACTATGCTTCTTAAGAATCACATTTTAAAGGGCTCTAGAGACAACACTCACAGACATGAAATTAACTATTTTAGTGACTATGGCTCACTTCTCCAGGAGACTGTTTAAACAGACACTGTTTCAACAGAGCACATTGGGCCCCACTTGCAAGTTCAGGAAGCCATATGTTACGCTCTGGAGACATGTGTAATGTGTCAGCTGTGAAGGGCAGCATGTGGGAAAGGCAGACCTTACCTTCCATGTGGGCTCCAAACATTCCTGCTAATATATCACAAATGGGATTTTCAATGGCTGGTCGGTAAGTGTCCTATTCGTCAAATCATTTCCAAATGACACTCTTACTTAAGAGCTTTTCCTTGAAGTTTGGCCCTTTTGAAAGACTTGCCTGCCTCCTGCGAGGGTTGCAGAGACCCTGTCAACCACACGATGAACGCTGGGGCTTTGGCAACTGGCGACGTCTGCCCTTGGCCAGACGTGGCATCACCTTCTTTTGTCTTGGTTTAATCACTGGGAACTGAAAAACCAGTGGAAACTCAGCGGTCGCAGACGTCTGGCTAGTGGGCAGGTTTGAGTTTTGGAATACACCAACCCAACCAAAAGAATCCAGAGGCACAGAGCGATCCAGGAAGAGAAAGTTTCTTTGACTTCCTTTAGGAAAAATGCTAAAAACCCCAAGGATCAAAAATTCACGGAGCTCCTGCTGGACACAGGTTGAGCGGCCATCCGGAGGAGTCTATTTGAGAGATTATCTTTGGCAAGACTGCCTTTCTCGCTCTAGTTTACGGAGAGTAGACTGTTTTGCCAAAATAATCAGTTCGGCTAAAATGAACATTAGACAAAGTAGACAGTGTTTTCACCACGGGGAAGGTTTCAGATTCACACCATCCAGGAAAAAAAAAAAAAAGAACACACACCTCCTATTTTAAGACAGAGGACAAGAAACTGGCAAGCTTGCGGCCAGATGATACTTTCCCCTGTTAACTGCACCAGCCAGCATTTATTAGATATCTACCTACTAGGTACAAAGTAACATTTGAAATTCTATAGAGGTTAACATTCATGTATTTGTTCTTTCATTCATTCAAACTCAGTGCCTTTTACATGATTGGCATAGTCTTTACTGAATTTTCTATATAGTTGAGACAAAACATAGCAACATGAGAAATATGCCAACAATACAAGACTCAGAGTGGTAAAAGGAGTGAAATGGAGGGAGGGACGACTTTCAGCTGGGCAGGAAGGGAAGGCTTTTTGACTGGATGATGAACTAGATCTTGCAATGAGTAATATTTAGGTTAATGGAAAGAAGACACAACAATTGAAAACTGCAAGATGTATTTAGAAAGGAGTGTAAATAGTGAGCTGATCCACGCGAGGCCTTCCAAGACTGTCCTCTTTGGCATCCATGGAACACCCAGGAAATTACCAATAGACAAGGACTTAAAAATCTGACCACTGTCCTGTCTTTAACAAGCCCAGCAGCTTCATATAATGTCAGTTACTTCAGACCAAAAGGTAAGTTCCTCTAAAATGAGTTTCCCTCTCCCCGCATTTTTATGTCAGTTTATTCACACATGCAGGTTCCAGTGTCTCTGTGAATCACCCTGAAACCTGCCAGCGTCCCTTCAACAGACTGTGTTATGTGATCCCACATAAATGCTGAATGCTGCGTCACGGACCTAACACATAATTATCTACACCTCCACCCAGAAACAGGCTAGTCCCTCTGCCAGACGCACTTCACACACCGCCCTACTCACTGCTAGTCACCTGGACCGCTCACTTCCCCGGCTAGGCTCTCCCGTGCTTCTCTTCCACGGCGTTTGGCACAGCTATAATTACACGGTATTCCTCAAGTACCGGACAGTCAACCTCTCACTGGACTGGGGTCTCCAGGGCACGGCCAATGGCCAGCATCTATCTTGTTCATCATAAAGCCGTGGCCCCTGGCCCACCGCCTGCCAGATGGTAGGGGCTCAACTCAGAGCTGTTCCTCCAACAGCTTTGTTCTCCTTCCTTCTACCTCGGGAGCCAGTACTGATTAATCTCCATTGACGCCTTTGTCTCAGTTCACAAATGCATGTAAAGGCTCCATAATCCTACCAAATTCCTTCCTTTGACTATGCTAACCAGTTTAAAACATTATTCTATACTTAAAACCATGTCACATCAGGTAAAAACAGTCTCAAGGGAACAGAGATAAATCTGGGAATAGGTCAAACCAACTTTACCCTTCAGGGAGAAAAATGGTTCCATCCAATTCAGTTGGGCTCAAGTATTTGTTTATTTTACACACATACAACAAACAGGGGAGTATGTGTGTATATACACATACACACACACATACATACACGCACACACAGTACCATGGCAAGTCCTAGGGATAAAAAGATGGATACGAAGTAATGTGGACACTGAAGAAGTTCATGTACTTCTGAGGACAGAAACACACCCAATAACTACTTACATCATCATCTGTCAGTGCTCAGCCAGTGTTGAGAACTGAGTGCTACCGAAGCCCAGAGAGGATGCTATTACACCCAAAAGCAGCTAAAATCGCATAGTTCTAGAAACTGTACTACAGTTCCTACTTAATATTACATAATTGTAATTACATTAATATTACAAAAATGTAACCCCATAAATATATAAATACAATTTCATATTAACAAAAACCCTATGAAGCAGGTACCATCGTGAGTTCATTTGACAGATGAGAAAACAGGCACCGAGAGTTTAAGAAGCATGAAAAGCTCCTCTTGGTTCTCTCAAGAGAAGAAAGGTAAAGCAGCTCACTTTAAAGAAAATGAAGACACTTTTTAGGATGAGCAACACTGAAGCGTATTTACAGACTGAGGCAAGCAAGGGGGTCAGTGGAGAACGGAGGAGTGCAAAACATAAGGAGTGGGGGGAGGAAGTGAGGATTCAGCCCAGGCAGAAGGCTGATCTCTGTGAGTGAGAGACTAATTAACTCATGTTACAGCTCAGAGACAGAAAGCAGGAAGAGGAGGGCAAGCAGAGACTCCGTGGTAGAGAGGACGTCAGTTTGTGTTTTATAGCTTCTGTTTTCTCGGGGAGACAGGAGGTAAAGTAGGCAGGGTCAGGGGTGGGCTAAGGAGCTCGAGAAATGTTCCCAGTAGCTCCTGGGGGAAATGAGAAAGGAATCCCACTTGGAATGAGTAAAGGGGTTTGCAAGCAGCCCTGAAGGTCCAGCTGAGAGCAGGAATTATAACTCCATAAAGAAACCACTTAGTGGTGGTGTGGGATTTTTCACGAGAAGCATTAGGTAGGACGGGAGCAAGGCGTGGGTAGCTTGATCCATGCCTGGAGACTGGGAAGACAGATAAAGCAGAGATTCCAGGGTCAAGAGGACAGGAGGTACCAGGGAACAGGTATTTGAAACGACTATGGGATCAGGGCAGAGAAGGGTAAGGTCTGCAGAGGTAGGTGGTCAGATGGGTCATTTAGACGAAGGTTAGAATTCCCGTGATGATAGCAGAAAGGAAAAGTAGGAGCTAAATTCCTAGAAAAAGAGCCCCCAAAAGATGATGAAGAAAGCGAGATGAGGGTGGCCCAGCATAACCAAAAAGAGTGACTGTCAACAGAGAAAGGAGTGATGAGGTTGCAGAGCAAATGGCACAAGCCTTAATATAGAAATGGCTTCCTGTGACTTAACTTGAGTTTCTACTAGGTACCAGTCCCTTCCGGGTGCCCTCAAGAATTGACTTCATTTCAGTCTAAGCACCTGTACTGGCTTGAATAGTATCACTACAAAAGTCACGTCCCCCCGCCCACAAACCCCAGAATGTGACCTTATTTTGAAAGAGGGTTTTTGCACATGTAATCAAGTTAAGAGCAGGTCATTCTGGATTAGGGTAGGCTCCAAGCCCAATGACTGGTGTCCCTGCAAGGAGAGATGAAGACATAGAGGAAACAGAAAGAAGGCCACGTGATGACAGAGGCAGAGACTGGAGTTACGCTGCCATTAACCAAGGAATGCTGGCAACCACCAGAAGCTAGAAGAGGTAAGGAAGGATTCTTCCTTAGAGCCTTTGGAGGGAATATGGCCCTGTCAACGCCTTGATTTGGGGCTTCCAGCCTCCAGATCTGTGAAAGAACAGATTTCTGTTGTTTTAAGCCAATTGGTTTATGGTATTTACTATGGCAGCTCTAGGAAATTAATCCAGTGAGGTACTTATTATTATCCTCATTTTACTGATGAGGAAACTGAAGATCAGAAAAATATAAGTATCTTGGCCAAAGTTACAAGGTCAGAAAGTAAAAGGATCAGGATTGAAACCCCAGACCTTTGTACCTTTTCCACTGTACAGTCCTGCCCCTCACGTATGTTCACTGCACTGGGGAAGACCAGGTAGAACACAGATGGTGGGCCATGTGAGGCAGAGGGACACACCTCAGTCTGGTGGTACTAAGATTGGAAACTCTAAGCTCTAAATCCTTTTTAAAAGCAGGAACCCCACTAAAGCAAACTCAATATGATACATGAACTTCACGGTTATACAAAAGCATTTAAAGTATGGTTATTTATAAGCATATTCACAGTAAGGTCTCTTTGAGTAGTAAGCTCATATATATATTTATTTATGAATCATATGTAAATGAGACTTGATTTACTCAAAGAATGTTCATTACTTAAAGGGAGATACATGTGTAACAATGAATATCTTAAGGCCTGAGCAAGGCTTTCCTTGCACACAGACAGGACACCTCTGGACATGTCTGGCTATAATCCAAGCACACGCCACATGCCAAGTATTTCTGGCATGCATCTGAGCATAATAGGCAGCCACAGCCCCTGAGCTTTGCTCTTTACCCAAGGGGCACAATATAGATTTCACATGAAGTATCCAGACGAAATGATTTCATCCATAAGGTCTTAAGCCAAATGCGTGAGCGCACTTTAAGTGCCTAAATGGTCAGAGAAGAGGATGGGGGGGCAGATCCCTTGCCCTGCTCACGCCCAGGCATCATGCCCTTTATAGATGTTAAATGATGACCGCGGGACAAAACGATAGCTAAAGAAATCCACGAGAAGAGGAAACACTCCTTGAAGTTACAAATTCTACGAGCGTTCTCTGCTCTGTATTTCCTGCTCCCCCTGCCCACTCCCTGCACTGGTACCCCACCCCCTACTCTTCCATCTGGAACCAGTCAGTTCAGCAGGTGAAAGCTGGGATCTTCAATGGGGTAGATGTCGACCCAGAACCAGGATATCTCCATTGCCAAGGCCTTGTTTTCTTGTTTGGGGACTAAGAATATTTAAGAACCCCAAGTTTAGGGTAGGAGACCAAGGCAGCTCCCCCTACTTAGTGTCCCCTAACCATGTGCAAGTCACAGGTGACTACAGTGAGTCGAATAATGCCCCCCATTCATATCCACCTAGAACCTCAGAATGTGACCTTAATTGAAAATAGAATTTTGAGATAAAAATGGGCCCAAAATCCAATGATTGGTTTCCTTATAAGAAGTGAGGACAGAGACATGGGGAAGAAAGCCATGTGAAGATGGTGGCAGAGATTAAAGTGATGTGTCTACAAGCCAAGGAGTACCAGCAGTCAGCAGAAGGTAGGAGACAGGCATGGGGCATTTTCTCCATCAGGACCCCCAGAAGGAACCAATCCTGCCTGGGCCTCGATTGTGGACTTCTGGCCTCCTGGACTATAAGAGAATCAATTTCTGTTTTAAGCCATCCAGTCTGTGGTAGCCCTAGGAATCTAAGACAGTGACCCATGGAAAGAGGGTTGCTTAACCAGCACAAAATGGCCCACACAGGACTCCATCCCCGCTGACTGCGGGTCAACAGAAACCTTCTGGGGGACCCACAGATGACACTGATTCAGTTCCTGTTTGTTCACAGCCAGCAGGGTACAGACACAGAAATGGGGAACCTGCAGTAAGGTGGCTGTACCTAGCGTCTATCTCAAGGCTGGTGGAACGGCCAAATTTTAAAAAATCGATTTCTCTAAGTTTTTCAAAATTTTTAGAAGGAAAAACTTTTTATGATTAAAAAAATAATAATGTACCTGTTTATACCCCATGTCTTTCAAAAAGCATGGTTAAGTGGCTACATAACAGAATCACCTAAGTCTCTTGGAAAAAATATGAGTGTTAACTTTTAAAAATTCTCTACGTGATTCTATTGTGAGCCAGAACTATTCTTCCCTGGGCAACAATGAAGATGACACATTAGCCTGATATTAACCGCATTTGTCTCTGTTAAAATGCTGAACTAGTCGAGAGGGTGAATCTCAACATTCCCTACCTTTCCACACATAAAGGTGGCATAAGTCCCAACAGGCAACCGAGATGCCCCACAGAGAGAAAAGGACCTTAACCAAACTCACTGCACCCTCCTTCCGACGGGTCCCTTGTCCTGATGCCCGTGCCTTGGTTAGTGGTAAGTTCATCTGAGATATTGTGATTAAAAAATATATATATATATATCTGATCTCCGTTCCCATTTCCAGCACAGAGCTCCTAAAAAAAAAAAGTGTCTTTTGTTATATTAATGAGGTGACTTTTGGACCACAACTAAGGATGGGGGCTGGTTGCCAGGAGAAACAATCATGTGATTAGAGGGTTGGAACTTTCAGTTCTGCGCCCCTAGCCTCAGGGAAGGGGAGAGGGGCTGCAGTTTAATCAGCTGCCAATGGCAAATGATTTCATCAGTCATGCCTAGGTAAGGAAGCCTCCATAAAAACCCAAAGGACAGGGTTTAGAGAGCTTCCGGGTTAGTGAATACCTGGAGGTGCAGAGAGGGCATGGGAGCTCCGTGCCTGTTCCCCATACCTCTCGCCCTGTGCGTCTCTTCCATCTGGCTGATTCTGAGTCATCTCCTTCTATAAATAAACCAGAGATCTAGTAAATGGAATGTTTCTTCGAGTTCAATGAGCCGCTCTAGTAAATTCATCAAACCCAAAGAGGCAGTTCTGGGAACCTCTGATTTATAGCCGGACAGTCAAAGGTACAGGTGAAGACCTGGACTTGCGATTGGCATCTAAAGTGGGGGCAGTCTTGTGGGACTGAGTCCCTAACCTGTGTAATCTGATGTTGTCTCCAGGTAGACAGTGTCAGAATCGGGTTGAAGAGTACGACACCCAGCTGATGTCAGTGAATTGCTTGAAGGTGTGTGGAAAACCCCACCTACTGTAATTGGTACTAGAATCATATTGTCAGTCAAGCCAAAGACCCTGGCTCTTCTCTCCCTCCACCTCCCCAGCCAGTTACTCACCAACAACTGTTGACAACTGCTTCTCTGGTTTCGCTTGCGTTGACTTGTTTTCCATCCTACAGCCAATGCCTTTAACTAATCCAGTTCAGTTCCACAAACACATGCTTTTGTCAGGCATCACTCTAGACACTTCAGATGGGGCCCTCCTCTTTGGGCACACCGACAGGTACAGATACTTGGAGAACCAGGGAAGAGGTTCTGACACGGATCACTGTTTACCTGGGACGTTTCAACAGCCTCTTAACTGGCCTTTCTACCTCTGGTCCCGCACCCTCCACCCACCTCCACCCCAGCCCTCCTTCTTCCCATGCCAACTTCCCTGGGGGTTAAATGTTCTTGCCTTCTGCTCTGGCTCACTTTCATATACAAAAATCACCCATGGCTGTCTATGGCCAACAAGAGACCCAATACTCTTTAGCGCCCCTCCACACACACATACAATGGAAGGCTTCTCTTAATCCAGTTTCAAACCTTCAGTTCCACTCTGCCCACCTCTCCCTCTGGCCCCCGCCATGGCCCTACACAAACGCTCCACTTGAGCCAAGCTCGTGGGCTCCAGAATCCAACTTATTCTTTCCCCTTCTATGTGAAAACTACTCAAGTAATTTCTCCTCTCTCATTTCTATCTTGCCATCTCTCTCTGCCGAGGAGGCATAAAGCTGCTCCCTGCCTTCTGTTTTAACGAAGTTTTACACTAGCCTTTGAAGTATATGGTTTTCCCATTTCATGTCTCACAGAGAGAAGATAGGGTGCGGGGCTAAGAGCTTGGATTCTGGGCTCCTGGATCCAAGCCCTGACTCTACCACTTACCAGCTGTGTACCCTGGAGAAGTCATTTAACTCCCTATGCCTCAGTTTTCTTATTTGTAAAATGGAAGATAACAGCACATTTAAAAATATTTGACTCCCCAAACAGATTGTACTTGATGGCAGAAAATTTCGTATTCTTCCACAGTCCCCCTGCCCCTGTTAGTTATCTGAATATTTTTTAATGAATCAATACATTAAAATAAACCTTCTCCAGTTTGGAGGAAACATTCCAGGGCCCCACCTCACCACTACCACTCCAAATTTCTATCTATGCTGCAACTGGCTTTGGAAGCCTCAAGAACCAGAAGGTGACTTAAATAATCAAAACACTACACACACATAAGCGCACTGTCTAATGTTATCAGAGGTTAATTTTAAATAGTCTGGATATTTCAATGTATTTTAGGCAAGAGATACCACTGACTTATTTACAACAAAATTCTTGTAGTTCTCAAGAAAGGGCATAGATGTTATAGCTTTTCTACACTCCGATAATAACCAACCCAAAATAAACTCCAATATCCACCCACAGGGGAAAAATCTTGTTCCAAGAAATTATTTCTGCCTGACGTCTGAAGGCAGAGGGCAGCGGTTTTTAAGAACACAAGACGAGGGGCCATGACGTTTATCATCGGTCTGATCTGTCTGAGGCTTCCCATGAGCATGTGTACAGATGGCCCTCCTGCACCACTGTCTCCCCGGTCCCCCAAGACAAAGGGCCCCCGAGGAGAGCCCAAGAAGACCGAAGCCCGTAACTGCACATTTCCTAATAAGCGCGACGGACAAGCCAAAACCAAGGACACTGACAGATACAAAGAACTTTGGAAAACTCATCAAAGTTCCCATATGTAAAGCCTCATTCATTATCCTTTTAGAGCCCAGAAGGGATTCCCAGAAAAACGTCTCGTCTTCGAATTTTATGATTCAGCTAGATGCCGAGTGCCAAAAAAACACAGACAAAAGGCACCAAAAGAGGGAAAATTCTAGTCAAGCAATGCTGGAACTCTGATGTGTGGTCTTGGGCTATGGGTTTTGACCTTCATCTAATATAGATGTCAGGAATCTGCAGTTTGGACATACACACTGGAAATGAATGAGTCTATTGGTAAAACAATGAAATAAAAATAGACAACGCAGATGCTTTTGAAATTCTGAAACTCCATTTTCCAGGGCACGTTACACACAACTTATTGTCACTCACAGTCCATTTCTACTGAAAGTTGCTGGGTGTACATCTAGTGGTGGCCCACAGACTGTGAAGTTCAAGGACAGGGGCTCTGGCTTTCACGTCTGTATCTCAGGCACCTCGCACCAGCGCTGACACGTGGCCAGTGATGAATACATGTTCATCAAGTGAATGAATGTTTGCCCGAGTGAAAGACTCCAGCAAAGCACTGGGCTTTTTAAAAGATAGTGTTGCTACTAAAATCACTGAGGAAGTAGCCAGCCCTCACTATTCTCCTAAGGTAGCCTTCCCTCTTCACTGCAGCTCTTTAAAAGTTATTATCTTGACATTTTCATCTTGACACCTCCCTAGACTCCTGGCCATCAACGGACTCCCTTCTATCTATTCTAACAAATCCAAACTCTTCTCTCTATCAGATCCCCAATCTCATGGGCACTTGCTGAAACGCAGTATAATACAGTGCTTTAAAGCATGGACCCAGAAGCCAGACAGCCTGGGGTCACAGCCCAGTTCCAGCCCCGTGACCCTGGGCAAGTTCCTTAACTCCTGTGTGCCACAGCTGTAAAGTAAGAGATAGTACGAGTCGCTTCTACCATAGAGTAGCTGTGAGAATTAAACGAATCAAATATCTGCAAGACATTTAGAACACGGTCTGGCGTACAGTAAGCGTTCGGCATGCGTTTGCTAACATGGTTATTATTCACACTCCTAAGGGAATGCCCTTTGTTATTTTGAACAGTGGTCCTCGTCCTCTGGGATTACTGGCTCATGTCCACGTTCACAATACACTCCCATGGCCAATCCCAGATTGACTGATGGCTACAGCACATACGAGACTGTCTACAAGTCCCGAAGCTCCAGCTGCAACTCTCAGCTAAGCTACTAAAGTGGTTGGGACCTCGGGAAAATTCAACAATGTCTTAAATATCTTGACCAACTTATCAGTGCCCCATTAAAATGAGCTGCAGAATATAAGATGTAAGAGAAAACTTGCATCTGCACAGGAAACCATGGAGAGATGACAGCTACAAGCCAGAAACTTCAGGGAATTTCTTATAGTTTTGGGTCAGATGGGACAAGTTTGAAGAACGGCCAGTCGGACCAATGATGACAGCTGCCCTCTTGCCTGTCAGGAAGATGCCAGGAAGAGACTCCAACAAACTCCATTCATGATGCCGAATTCAGAGGGATAAAGGGAGGTGGGGAGGGTGATCCCCTCCGTGTTACCACAAAGTGCACCACATGACAACAGGACGCTGAAAAACATGGGAGGCCGACAGTGCAGGCATGTGTGGCTAGCCCAGAAAGGGGCGCTGCCCCAGTGAATTCCAGGCTGCCCCCGACACTGAACTCTAACACAGACAAGAGTTTCTTGCTACAATCACCTCAGAGTCACACACTCCTCAGGCTGCTAGGCTTCTGAAATGGCCAAGAACAGAATGACAACCATAGACCTCCTTCTACTTGTTTTTTGGATTGAAATATTTGAGCGGGAATCTTATCCTATCTGATAGAACCCATCTCTTCCCTCAATTCTGGATGAGCACAGCCGTCCTTCTATAGATATTAGCTGCCGGCACAGCACAGGTCCTAAGAACAGCTCCAGCAAGTCCAAAAGAGGCGAATTTCTTTGAGGAATCAGAGCACATTCGTTCCCGTGACACAGAATTACTCTTTAAGAAACCAGAGAGGTTTTCTAATATGTGCTTTTTCAACTAGATTCAGGAGAAAAATATGTCTAAGAAACTGCTCCACAGAACAATCTGGAATCAAAGACGACTACGTGAAGATGCCATATTTAAGACGTGTTGGAAACAGTGAACAGCAGACGGAGGAATCTAGGAAAGTTGGAGCTAAAGTAAGAGACAAGTTTAACTCAAAGGAAAAGAAAAAAGACAATACAAAGGAAAGGAAAAAAGGATCCAGGCAATATATGATGTAGAAATCTGAGCAAAGTTAAGAAATAAAAGAATTAATAAAAGAAAACTACCTTGAGCTAAAGAAAAGCTTGCCTATAAAATGAAATGACTCTCCAAGTTGTGGCTAGGATTAGAGAGAGGGGAGCGGGGGGAAAGAGACCAGTATCTTGAGACATATTCTGTCGACATCTTTTTAAATTTGAAGGATAAAGAAAAAAATGCTACTGGTATCCAGGTAGAAAACAGGTTATTTTCAAAGGCTCCCCAAATCAGGCTGGCTCAGATTTCTCCAAAACACTAAACACCAGGAGGCAGCGGCCCACCACCAAGAGTTCTGAGAGGAACCGAGCATCCCGTGGCAGTTTTATCTGACAAAACTGTCCTTCAGGTGCGCGGAAAACAGAAACTCATTCTCAGACACCCACAGCATGAGTATGCCCTTACCTAAACGCTCGCTGAAAGTTTTCAAAGCCATGGTCCCCTTGACCAAGGAACGAATCAATACAAGAACCCCCAAATCTAGGAAATGTGGTTGACATAAATCTTGTACAGCAAAAGGAAGAAAATGGTTAATACGGCTCTAAAACAATGAAGATGTAGATAATCTTCGAACCTGAAAACGAGAATGCAGTGTTGATTGCCAACACTCTAAACATTTAGACTTGACATTTCAAAGTTCAAGATGTAGATAATCTTCGAACCTGAAAACGAGAATGCAGTGTTGATTGCCATCACTCTAAACATTTAGACTTGACATTTCAAAGTTCAAGACAGCGTATTTTCCTCCAATGCACGGTCCTTCCATAAAGGGCATCCTGCTGGGAGACGGTGACCTTCTTGGAATGAATGACAGGTATACATTCAAATAACTGCACAATTCCCCAGATGGTTTTTAAAAAACCAAACCACTCTCAGGATCTGCCTCCAAAATTTTATGGTGGTAGTACTACTTTCCTTAACTTGTCAAAAATCCTTCAAGACCAGCTTAAGTGCCACCACTTGTACCCCCAACATATCCTGCACTACGTCACCTTACCTCTGAATTGCTCTGTTTAGTATCCTAACTATACCGATTACAGAACTCAGAACATAGAGGGGGATGCTACAGATTTCTAGATAATAAAGTAAAATGTGGCAACCGTTAAAAAGACCATTCTTACGACGTTTTCTCGTAACACGAAAGAATTTTTGTGCCTTCTGTTATCTCAATTTATGCAAACCCACTTTGTACACAGACTTTTATGAAAACGGTCTAATTTAACCTGAATTTTAACTTAATCAAAAGGCTTTCCAAGGTGTGTCTGTAACTACGGACTTTGAGGCCAGCTTGGCAGCCAAACTACTGGCATTTTCCTCATATATCACTCTATACACACTCGAGCTCTGCACCTGCCCCCCCCCTTCAGAAAAGATTAATGATCACCTTCTTCAGAGAGTTGTTTTGGGGGCTAAACAGGATAACGCATGAAGACCACACAGTGGTGTGGTTTGTACACATCAAGAGCTGAGTGAACGTTTGCTCTTATCATGACCACCTGTATCATGTACCATGCATTTTTCCAGGCCCGGGGGGTCCACAAGAAATCAGACCCATAGCCAGGTTCCTAACCCACAGAGCTTACAGGCTGACACTCGACTCACACAGACTGAAGAGATGCAGACCCATGACGCAACATTTCTCTGCCTGCTAAAACTCCCTTCTAATTTATTAAGCCCTAGGCACTTAAGTAAACCCTGTGGAATTAATTTTCCTGAAACACTTCAGTGATTCGCATAAATTACAGAATAGTCAAGATATAAGACAAATAGCATTTGGAAGCTCTTTCTACAAGTTAGAGTGTTCACATTTTCTGGTCTTCAAAATAAAGGCCACAACATCATTTTTAAAGTTACTTGGAAGATTTATACTGTAATAAAGGCGTTTTTCCAAATTACCATGTACCTTTATAAATGCCAAATAATATTTAGGACATTCAGTTGTTGAAATATAAGCCAGATTGTGGAATGATGTAATAGTTATTAGACCAAGTAAGAGAAAAACTGACTAAAGCCTCAAAGTTCAGATATTATAAGAAATATATAAATTCTTCAGTAATTAAGGATGTAGGACATGTAAAAGAGAAAAGAGCTGAGACAAGTATGTATTCTACCTTTTCACTAAGCTAATAGTATAATCTCTTTAAAAAATATTTTTATATATGTAAACAGATTCACTGCAGAAAAGTTCAAAAACTACAGAGAATTAAAAAGAATAAAACTTACAGAATCACTTTCAATCCTATCATTCAAGAATAACAAACCTGGTACATTTTTGTACCAGTCCATATTTTTTCTATGCATAAAGCAAATATTTTGTTCTATGACCTGCTTTTCTCACCAGGTAATACATGCTAAACATTTTCCCGTATCAATAACGAGCTACAGCAAAAGTTTTTACAGCCGAAATGGTAATGACATCTAGGTTGTTACCAGGTTCTCACGATTATAAACAGCTCTGGCTTGAACATCTTTGAACATTCATGTCTGTATAGCATAGTGTGATTTCAAGAATAAATGAGATAAAGGCACAAATACTGCTAGAATCTTCCCAGCCTGCCAGTTAATGCCCCACTTCGTAAGTTTACAGGGTTTTTTTTAGCCCTTCAGACCATTAATGGTGTCATTCAACATAGGTGCTCTTCCTTCTTACCCAAATGTCTTTGACACCTAAAATCTTGATATGATCTTCCCTATTGCCTCAGCATTAAAGACAAAGCCCACTGATGAGGATAAAAAAACCACGAGGGGCTTCCCTGGTGACGCGGTGGTTGAGAGTCCGCCTGTCGATGCAGGGGGCGCAGGTTCGTGCCCCGGTCCGGGAGGATCCCACGTGCCGCGGAGCGGCTGGGCCCGTGAGCCATGGCCGCTGAGCCTGCGCCGCGGCGGGAGAGGCTACAGCGGTGAGAAGCCCGAGTACCGCAACAAAGCAAAACAAAACAAAACAAAACCACTAAATGACCAAACTTCTAAAAAAATAATTGGGGTTGTATACTTCCTCCAGAAGTTAATGAAAAGGTAACAGAGCCAGCCCTGTTAATATCAGCTTCCTAGTCTCTATTAGAACTAGAGGAGCGGGGAGAACTAGAGTCCCTTGAGGGGAGTGCAGTGCGCATGTTTCCAGGCACCCCAGCTGCCCAGCTCACTCCCCATCCGTAACAACTGGTGGGGTATCCAGAGAATCCTGCAGAGATTGGGGGTGCCTCCAAGAAGAAAAAAACATCCCTTCCACTGGTTGCCCATCTATTTAGGCAGTGGACTGGCTGATTTCGCTGTGTCCTGAGCAACAGAAGAAGAGAAGAGAAATGAAGAGAAGGAGGGGCGGGGCAGAAGAAGAGAAAGGCAGCACCAGGAAAGCAGCCGACACACCCACAGCTTGGAGAGGCAAGGACCTGTGAGTTTCCTGGGACTTAAGTGGACACCACATTATGAAGCCTTACTTGAGCCATCTTGCTGGTCCCTGACTGAGATGGCTGTCCTGGGGTGAGAGGACGCCAGCAGCAAGAGGGTAGTGAGGGGGGATAGAAAAGGGCCAGCTGGACGCAGAGCCCACTGAGTGAGGGTGCTGAGACCTGGGCCATGCTCTGAGCGAGCTGTTGGCGAGAAACAGCCTTGACCAGTGAGAAGAGGGCAGCAGCCGCACCTGGCAACATAGAGAGCTGTTCACCTTCCCCGCCACCCCCGTGCTTCTTCCCTGTCCCTGCCCCCACGCAGGGGGGGAGGCAGGGGATGGGGGCTCGATCCCCAAAGAGCAAGGGGCCACAGTGAAAGGGCAGAGTACTCCACGTCTCCCTTACTTCCAGTGCCTCGAGACAGGGGCAAGCCGCACTGGGGGAAAGAGAAAAGATTTCAATCACCTTGGAAATTGAGTTTTCAAACGGGACTCATCTCTGGAAGTGTGTGGAGGTTGCACGCTGTGAAGGGACAGGAAAGGGAGATGGCATGGGCATGGCTGAAGGAAGGCAAGGACCGAAGAGAAATAAAGACCCTTTCACTTTTACACCTCACGGACTTGAGTCAGTTCAATAGATCAATTACAGCTCAAATAGGGTAAAACACACATGTTCTACAGGGGCACTACAGTACTGACCCAAGCCTGGGCTCAGATCTTGGCCTGGCCCATTCATTCATTCAGAAGATACTTACTGAGCACCTCCAGTGCACTGGACGGAGCTGTGAACGAGACCCACAGAAAAGCCCTGTGCTGTGGGAAGTTAAATTCCAGGAAAATATGCGATTCTGGGAAACTCTCTGAACCTTCTGCCTCCTTAATAAATTTCTAAGAATCCTGGAAATTAACTATAATAAAACAATCTTTTTCTTTTTTTAACTTCAGCAACACACTTAAGGCAGCTAAACTGAGATGAACAGCTTGTGTTTCAGAAACCCAAGCGCAAGTCACACAGAGGCTTCTAAACACAGAGAAGGTACTCCAGGCTCTCAAAGTGGAGGAGGGCAAGAGGCTGCAGGAGGGAGGCCAGTAACAGCTCGCCTCCTGTGGGTCAATTCTAGCCTCATGACCACTGTTTCTAGATATAAGGAGGAAAATGTCCTCTAAGTGCCAAAAAATCTATACGAATGACTTTCCCCAGCAGGGTATGTATTTTGCAAAATTAATGGTAAGGACTAGTACTTTTATAAGGCAGGAGAAACAAAGAAGAACTGTCTTGGTGAAATTAGCACTGGTAATTCAACACATCTAGTACTAGGGCTGTGTCTGTATATACCATCAAATCCATGAGCCAGATTTTTCTGGGTACTTGAAAAGAGTCAGGCCCCTCCTGGGCACTGGTCCATGGGCGGTAGCTCAGCATCACTGCAGAGCAGACGAGAACCCACCACACGGCCAGACGCCACCTTCCTGCGGTGGGGCAGCCCCAGCAGGCTGTGCCTTCAGGTCACAGGCTCTTGGGCAATCCCTGGGGGGCTGGCAGCTCCTGAGCACACCCAGGCTGGGCCCCAGCCTCTGCCTTTTCTTACTAAGTCATTTCCAGGGGCCACTTCCACTCCGGGGCCTGTGATTCACTCCTTGCCTCACTCCTTTCTTTACAGGTATAAAACAGGTCGCGGGAGGATGAGGCAGTGCTTCACCATCGCCCCCAATCTTAGTGCTTTAGTACAACATGCACCCTGGCTGTGTCTGGACTTGGGGAACGTCAGGCCATCTGTCACTGGTTAATCCTCAACTTTCCTGCTTTGAATCCATGTAAACTTCACCCAGCCGGTGCAATCCCATGCTTTCAACTGTCTTCTATCAAAACAGGAGCCGAGATGACAACATTTACAACTTCACTAGTTATTTCCTTAAATTCTTTTTTCCCCCAAACTCTTTACAAGATGCCACTTGCTATTTCCCTTTTTTTTTTTCTTTTTGGTCCTGCGAAAGGGAAGCACTTAGGTAGCTGGGTGCCAAGAAACTAGAAAATGGAAAAGCAATGTGTAAGACAACTTTGCCAACAGCCTCCATGTACCGGGTCAGAAAATGCGAAAACCTCCCACAGGTGGAAAGTACCAAGGCTACTCACTCTTGCCCATTCTAAAATAAATGAGTAAATGTACAAACATGCAAATAAATAAACATCTTATAGAAGCATTTTCTAGGGCATATAATTGCCAAATAATTTACCATTCACTTAAAATATAAAATAAACCCCCAAGATATTACTTTCTTAAATACAGTATCTTTGTTTTAGGTGAACGTAAATAGTGTAGTTTAAATATATGTATGGGAGTATATTTTCTCAGCTCACGTTACACATTTTAATCTGTTTACCTTATGGTTTTAAAAACAAAATATAACCACATAAGAGAAAATTATAAAGAGACACACAAGAGGAACATCCACGCCCATAATTTGATACTCTGCTAAAACTAAGGTCAAACATTTAGCTTTATTTCATTTTAGTCAATTTTCCTAAGCATCTCCTTCTAGCATAACTGATTTTTGCCCTGCTTTCTTTCACACTAATGTATTAGAAGCAAATTTATAGAGCAATACATTGTGATTTTATAGGATACAGAAAATTCCCTAAATTATTCTGAAAAAATTAACATTCCTTTGTTGTTTAGTATTTAGGTTATATTTTCAGGAAAGTGACATAAAGAACACAGCTAGAAACGTATCTGTGCATACAGCTTTCAAAAATATCTCGGATAAAACTGCTTTCCATAGGGACTTCCCTGGTGGCACAGTCACCAAAATTTGGATTTTTGCCTGGATAACTTTTTTTTAGATGTGATATGGTATTGTGCTTGTGTTCTTTAAAAAAAAAGTTCTTATCATTTAGAGACATATGCTGAAATATTTATTGAAGCTATGCTATGCAGTCTGGGATTTACTTCAGATGATCTGGGGAGGAAAGCATTTAAAATGGGAGGATAAGTGAAAGGAGACAGCCACCAGTTGACAGTCATAGAAGAGGAGTATAAATTATTTTCTCTACTCTTGGGTATGTTTAAATATTTCCATAAAAAAATACCAGTTTTTGCTCATTGTTATATAATTGTAAACATTTTCTACAGTGATGATACCTAGTGCCCTCATACTTTGCTGGCGTCCCTTATGGAAAACAAATTTTGGGGTTTTTTCTATAAATGTATTTATTTATTTTTGACTGTATTGGGTCTTTGTTGCTGTGCGCAGGCTTTCTCTAGTTGCGGTGAGCAGGGGCTACTCTTCGTTGCAGTGTGCGGGCTTCTCATTGTGGTGGCTTCTCCTGTTGCAGAGCACGGCCTCTAGGCGCACGGGCTTCAGAGGTTGTGGCGTGCGGGCTCAGTAGTTGTAGCTCGCAGGCTCTAGAGCACAGGCTCAGTAGTTGTGGCACACGGGCTTAGCTGCTCTGCTGCATGTGGGATCTTCCTGGACCAGGGCTTGAAACCGTGTCCCCTGCATTGGCAGGAGGATCCTTGACCACTGAGCCACCAGGGAAGTCCCAACATGCAGATTTTCTGATCCACCCAATGGAGAACTGAGTCAGTATTTCTGTGGACAGACTAGTGCAGAGGCCACACTTGGAGAAACTCACTTTCAAACAGAAAAAGGAGAGCATCTTCACTGTGCTTTTCATCAGTGGAAGGTGTTTCTAGCATGTTAGGGTGATTCGCTTCTGACACACTTGTCGAGGTATAAGGGCAGTAAATTTCGGGGTTTTGTTCCCTTTCAGAAACCTCCTAGATTCCTTCATCGAGGCGCTCCTAGGTGTTCAGACTCCTTCCTCAAGTTTTCCCAGGGGCAACTGTAGCCACCCCAACTGTACCTGGCTCACGTGTGCTTTCACCTCTGCTTTCCGCAGTGTGTACTTGGGGAAGCGGGGCCCAGCGTGCATTAGACCACCTGCCCAGAAAGCAAGTGAGCATCTCCTCAGTACAGTCCTTCTGCCTTGACTCTGATGGGCAGGGATGTGTCACTCTTCTCTCTGCACCTGCTACCGGAGAGGATGAAAGATAATGGTATTTAAAACATGGGGAAACCCTCTTTTAAATGGCTGTTTTATTAGATCCCTGTCACTTGATTTCCTCCCATCTCCCTGCAGCCAGAATGTGCTCACAAACCCCTGTCCAAGCTGAATATTCAGGTTCGAGCCCTAAAAACAAAATTATACTAATGCCTTAATACAGCAAATATCCAGTCAAAATCCAAATTTTCCCAACTGGCTGGTAAACTTTTCTTGGTTTGCTGGGATCAGGATACAAATAATGTCCTTAACGTTGTAAATAGCAGCTCCATCTCTCCAGTCTCTTCATCTGTAGGTTCCCCTCCCTCCCCACCTCTCTTTTTCTTTAATTTACTTTTTGAAGAAATGAGGTCAACTGTCCTACAGAGTTTGTACTGACTGCATCTCATAATGACATTTATAACATGTTCCTCTATCTCCTTATTTCCTGTAAATCAGTAGGAGGGTATAAAGGCTTGATTAGATTCGAGTTCAGTGTTTTGGAAACAGTAAATACCTCATAGAAGGTGCTGTGTACTTCCATCGGAAGGCACAAAATGTCTGGTTTCCTCTTCCTGTGGAGTCTTTCTCTGGGTTTTTTTTTTTTTAAACATTATAAACAATTAAAAAAAATTTTTTTAATTCAAACAAAGGGATAGAAAAGAATATAAAGAATCCCATGTACATGTCACCCAGCTTTAACAACTCACTGGCTTCCCTCTCCCTTGTTCTATTTTATCCACACCCTCACTCACTTCTCTCTCTTCCAAACCTACACTAACTTGAAACAAATCCCAGACATCATATAATTTCATCTCTCAGTATTTTAGTGTATATCTCTAAAAGACAGTGATTTTAAAAAAAATACCACTCTAAAACCTAAGAATTTTAATAATTCTTTAATATCAAATATCTGATCAGTATTCCCATTTCCTCCATTGTATTATGAGATATTTTTGGCATTTGATTTTAATTTGCAGCACTGGATTATCGGTGGGTGAGAACATTTCTACTGTGTTCGGTTACTGGCTGTGAATTACCTTCTGGTGTCCTCTGCTTGCTTAGAATTAAATTGATGGGTTGACAGTAGTAAAGACTGATGACCATTTTTTGTTACAAATATTTTCTCAGTCCGTTATTCACCTACTAATGGAAGCTGGAGTGAGGCAGTCTGCCCTCATGTCCATCTACTACCCAGTGAACTTAAGCTTTCTAATTGAAGCGTACTTTGTGATTCCTTCTACTGCTTCTATGCTCAGGGTGTCTCCCTTCCTTCAAAGATATAATGAATATTCAAAACTATTTTCTTCTGGTTTGTCTAAGTAATCTGCGTTGTTAAGTACATTCAGGTCATATACTCAGAAAGCTATTTAGGTTGTATAACCCCCAGAATTTATCTCCATGACCCCTATGTCACAGACACAGAAAGAGAATGGAGTTTTTATGATAGTGATATATTTCTAAATGATTTAAATCCCTCGGTAAACTACCGAGGATATTTCCACTTGCTCCCAGAGAAAAATTCCAATCCCTTCTAGAGAAAGGGGAGCCCTGTCACCTGGTTTTAAAGCACTCTAACTAATTAGGGTGTTAATTAGTTCCTTGCAAGAATGAAAAGCAGGGATTAATTTAAATCACAATGAAGTTGGGGGGTGGGGTAGGGTTAATGGTTTCTTCTTTAACAGTTACCAACACATTTTAAATAGACCCAGGCCCTTTTAAAAGGAGGGCATTTATGCTGCCCAAGTTTGGTTACCTAGGAGACCCCATCTCTCCTTTCTACCAGAGCCTGTCCTCTCAGAAAAGCAGCGTCAATTAATAGACGGCTACTTTTCTAAGCCTCAATCGAATGGCCAGTAGGAATAACAGAAGAAAAGTAAAACTCAAGTTATTACCTCAACTACGGCTTAGATTTTTTTTTTTTAAAGCAGGAATTCCCACGGTAGCAAAGCTGGATTATGATGCAAAGTACCAAGGAAAATTAAGCTACGCATCTCACCAGTTTTCTATACTCTGCTTAAGACACCAAGGCGGGGGGAAAAAAAAAAAGCGTAGACTAAGTGATTTAAAAAACAAGTGTAGCAAGAGTGTTGAAATGCTGAAGCATTGTGTAAATACCAGCCCACAGTTGATATCACACTTAATGCTTGTAATCATCAACAGAAGTTTAGGGGAATGAGTACATTAGGACTGAACGTGTATTAAATCAAGAGGTCGGATGATGGATGTTCACCAAACTTACTGTGGTAACCATTTCATGATGTATGTAAATCAAATCATTACGCCGTACACCTTAAACTTACACGCTGCTGTATGTCAATTATATCTCAATAAAACTGGAAGGGGAAAAAAGTTTGGTTGAAAGGATCAAATGCGGCAAAAGCACATCATTAATAATAATACCATTTGAAAGTTAGCTTTTATTAGATTAGCTTCTGAAGTCCCACTTTTCTTATACAGTGAGCCCAGGGTATCACTTTTGCATTACCGCCATATGATGGGTAACTTCATGTGTCAACTTGCTACGCTCTGGTGCCCAGCTGTTTGGTCAAACACCGGTCTAGATGTTGCTGTGAAGGTATTTTTTTTAGATGTGATTAACATTTAAATCAGTAGACTGAGTAAAGTAGATTATCCTCCATGATGTAAGGGAGCCTCATCCAAACAGTTGAAGACCGTAAAAGACTTATATACAATGGAATATTACTCGGCCATCAAAAAGAATGAAATAATGCCATCTGCAGCGACACGGACGGACCTAGAGATTATCATACTAAGCAAAGTAAGTCAGAAAGAGAAGGATAAATACCGTATGATATAACATGTGGAATCTAAAATACAATACACATCAACATATCTATGAAACAAAAACAGGCCCACAGACATAGAGAACAGACTTGTGGTTGCCAAGGGAGAGGTGGGGTAGGGGAGGGAAGGATTGCCAGTTTGGGGTTAGCAGAGGCAAACTATTATATAAAGGATGGAAAAACAACAAGGTCCTACTGTACAGCACAGGGAACTATATTCAACATCCTGTGACAAACCATAATGGAAAAGAATATGAAAAAGAACATACATATGTGTATAACTGAGTCACTTTGCTGTACAGAAGAAATAAAACATTGTAAATTAACTATACTTCGATAAAATTAAAAAGACTGAGATCCCCCCAAAAAGGAAGTCTGCCTTCCGACTGGCTTCAGACTTCCCACTGCAGCATTAGCTCTTCCCTGGGTCTCCAGCCTGACCTGCAGATTTCAGACTTGCCAGCCCTCACAACTATGTAAGCCCGTTCCTTAGAATTTCTAGAGAGATGGACAGATCTATATCCACACAGACATATATACACACATTTATACTCAGAGAAAGAGCGATCCTATCAATTCTGGTTCTCTGGAGAACCCTAACTAATACACACCATCACCATCACTCTACAGCTATAAAAGTGAAATTAAGTTTATATTTATCCGGTTGTTCCCACGTCATACAAACTTGGCTTTACAAATTTTTCACTAAAGTTAGAGAGCCTGTTAGCTTGCTGGCGCAGCTGTAACAAAATGCCATAGGCTGGGTGGCTAACACAACAGAAATGTATTTTCTCACAATTCCGGAGGCTGGGAAGCCAGAGGTCAAGGTGCCAGCAGGTTTGGTTTCTTCTGAAGCCTCTCTGGTAGGCTGGCAGGTGGCCGCCTTCGTGCACTGCCCTCACATGGTCTTTCCTCTGTGTGCGTGCATCCCTGGTGTCTCCTCGTGGGTCCAAATTTTTGACAACAGTCAAATGCGGTGAGGGCCCACCTTTCTAAAGGCCTCATTCTAACTTAGTCACCTCTTTCAAAGCCGTATCTCCACATACAGTCACATTTTGAAGTTCTGGGGGCTAGGGCTTCAACAATTCAGCCCATAACAGAGGGTCTATCTGAAAAAAATCTGATTTAATATTAGGCTACACGGCACACATAAAACTCACTTTTGGGGGAAAGCAATTTAGGGATAGCCTTCCTCTAGATCAGTCAGAAGTGTCCAACTGAAAAAACATGCAAATATATTTCAACACTGGTTGGCAGAGAAAATAAAGAGATGATTTTAAAGAAGAGCCCCGGGCTTCCCTGGTGGCACAGTGCTTGAGAGTCCGCCTGCCGATGCAGGGGACGCGGGTTCGTGCCCCGGTCCGGGAAGATCCCACATGCCGTGGAATGGCTGGACCCGTGAGCCATGGCCGCTGAGCCTGCGCGTCCGGAGCCTGTGCTCCGCAACGGGAGAGGCCACAACGGTGAGAGGCCCGCATACCGCAAAAAAAATAATACTAATAATAAAATAAAGAAGAACCCCAAATCCAAGGCATCAAGGCAGACACTGAATTTTAGGCACCGATGTGTCACATTGATGATATATTACATCTTGCTCAGGTGTAGAAAACAGCAAGGACTTAGTTATTTGAGCCTGGCTAGTGAGTCTCCCCACAGGCTAGACAGTAATTATAAAATCAGTTACCAAACCTTCTTAAGCCTGGGGCCAGGAATGATGCGGTAGGCATGATATTAAAGACACAGTTTTGACCACAAGTTGTTCGGTGCTTAATCTAACGACATCAGCAGGCAGCAGTGGAGACCGAAGGCCTTAGAGAAGACAGAGGAAGAAAAAATGGCAGTAGGAAGACAAAGAAGAAAAGAGGTAAGAAAGGGGCTGGAAGGAAGGAAGAAAGAGGGAAAAGACAAGAAATGGGAAGGGAACAGTGTAGGAAGGTGGGGGCTTTGTCCCTCCTCTCTCAGTAGCACTGCACCACGTCAGGTCCCACCTCTGACTAATAACGAAAAATGCCAGAGCTTCTCATAGGAATAGCACATGTACATTTCCAAAGAATTTTCATCTCTGTTATTCCTCATGTACCCCAAACAGCCCAGTGAGACCTCATGGAACTGTGAATGAAAAATGTTGCCTGCCATATCGGTAAACAAGGGATGTTGCAGCCGTCAAGCCACTACAGCCGTGGATGGTGAGCCCTGAGGGGACTCAGGATGGGGAAGAATAGGATCCTGGCCTGATAGCTAAGGTGCACATCAAAGGCATGATTTCAGTGAGCCCAGACTCTTGCACCTTCCCATACACAGAAAGCGCTCAATTCCCTAACCTCAGATATCTGGTTTTCTTTAATGAACAGTCATCTTTTGATGTCCCGACTGCCTGGTCTTTGTTGCAAAACCCCCTGTATCTCCTGGTTCTTCCCTGACCTCTTCGGAGCAGTCCCTTAGAGCTAGCTGAGACTCCTGTCTCCTGGGCTTGAAGTCCTCAGATGTCTGCCGAATAAAACATAATTCTCAATTTTAGCTTGCGTAATGTTTTTCAGTTGACAGAACTATTATTTTTACTTGACAAACTTTAAAAAATCTGAGACAGAGTCATTGAAGTGACTTGCAGAGACTGGAAGCAACTGAACGTTTTACAGACTAATGCTACTCCACAGAAATGATAAACAACTACAGTTTTTTTTTTTTTCCACCCCACCATCCCTCCCTTAAGCTTTCTGGTTCGTACATAATCAAACTATGTGATTTATATGTGTTTTTTAAATTCTGTGTTCACGCTTTCTCTACGAAAGTTCTTTTTTGGCTTTATACTCCTGAGACCTCGGTTTGTTTAGCTTTAAAGATCTCTCTCTTGCAAGCAAGTTCTGAGAGAAAAGTGATAGATACGTGATTATTTACTAGGAAAAATGAGAGTGATAATACTCAAAAGAACTCTTATCCCAAAGTAGAAGTCAACTCTCCCCCTCCAGAGGTTCTAAACACTACAACTTTTCTAGAAAAATCTAAATGAGTTTAAAATAAATCTCAGGAAAAAAAGTTGGTGAACTGTTATCAGTGGGGACGAGATAGGATACAGGTTAACTCAGCTCTTGGCTGGAAATAAAATAAGGTTATGGCACTAGGATAAAGGTCAGTCCCTGGCTTCCTGAGTGTGTCTTACACCTTTGAGTTCAGTTACCAACACGCCGTTGACAACCAGACATTTCAGTGGCTTTTACATGAAAACCCAGGCTCAAGTTCAAAGCTGGAAGGTGATACCTGTCCTGGGACAGAGTTCAAAGTCCAGGCTCTTATGTTCAGGTCTTGGCTTTTGGTAAGTGCACCTGCTGGTGTGCTAATGCAGTAACCCAATGAACACCAGTGCTAGAATCTTCTGGGAGCTCTCCTGCCTGTAAGCTTATAAACTGCTCATATACTGTGGCAAATTATATTTTCCAAAAATGGCACTGCAAGATTTCTGGTCCCATACACTCTTCCAGAACCTTGCCACCTGCATCAATAGGTAGAGTCTATTTCTCCTCCCCTTGAATCTGGGCAAGACTTTGTGATGGTTTCAACTGATGGAATGCAGCAGAGGTGACACCATGTAACTTCCAGGGCTGGGTCATAAAGGGTGATCTGGCTTCTGTCCGGCTGTCTCTCAAGATGCTTCTCCTGGAAGCCAGCTACCATACTGTGAGGAAGCCCAAGCCACATGGAGGGGACAGAAATGTCCTGGCTGAAAGTCTCAGTGAAGGTCTTCGGTGTAAGCCTACATCAGCCATCAGACGATGAGTGAATGAGCCACTAGGTGATTCCCACCCCCAGCCCTTGAATCTCCCCTGCTAATTCCCACATCACGGATCAGGGACGAGCTGCCCCAGTGTACCCTGTCCAGAGAACTGTGAGTATAATAAATGTTGGTTTTACGCCATTAAATTTAGTAGTCATTTGTTAAACAGCCCTAGTAACTGGAATGTACATTAGTACCCAGAGGCAGAAAGAATTCATTGATTAATATGATTTTATACATGTCTGGCTTTGGGTCTTCTTGTAGGTAGGAAAGTGTAGGCAGGAAGCAGAAACACAAGCATTTAAGTGCTACCTTCCCTGTGCCAGGTACCACGTCAAGTATGAGAAAACTTCAAAACTTCAACTGCTCCAAAATCCCCATGAGGTTTAAGTGTGATCGCCATTTGTTTTGTTTTGTTTGTTTTTTTGTTTTTTTTTTCGATACTCGGGCCTCTCACTGCTGCGTCTTCTCCCATTGCGGAGCACAGGCTCCGGACACGCAGGCTCAGCGGCCATGGCTCACGGGCCCAGCCGCTCCGCGGCATGTGCGATCCTCCTGGACCGGGGCATGAACCCGCATCCCCTGCATCGGCAGGCGGACTCTCAACCATGCACCACCAGGGAAGCCCGTGATCTCCATTTGAAGATGAGGAAGCTGAGGCACAGAAAGGTATAGTACCTTATCCAGGATCATACAGGCAGTGGTAGAGTTGCAGTTTGATCCCATATCTGCCTGACTCTAAAACTCACAATATTTTTGCTCTCCCAGTGGAGCCCAACCTGGAAGCCTTGACCCTGGGTGGGGGCGGGGGCTTGTGGGGGGCAGCAGGGGAAGGAGCGTCAATTTAGTGGCAATGAGAAAGTTCTATTAATCCATGAGCACCAGTCACTGTATGTCATACACCCTCTCACCCTCACCACAAACACACACTTTTCAAATACAGTAAATTCCATAATAACTACAATTCAAATTCATTTCATACATTACTGATCTTGGTTTTTAATGATGATTTTGGTACTGATGACGTATCTTCTCAACTAACATGATAACAGAATAGCTACTAGAAGTTAAAAGTCTGTAAACTTCTTACATATATATTAGGACAGGGTTTTCATACTTAAAAACATTGGGAACCATGAACCGTACACCTCCGTGCACAGAATTCACATTCATGCCTGGCAAGTTGGACAACTGTGTTACCACGGGAAAACTCAAGAGTTGCCAATGACCAACATTCCATCTGTGTTGATTTAATGAAGGTGGTTACCAAGGGATCATTCTTGAATAGTGGGCACTGAGAGGAGAGGGTCCCCTCAGCCACGATTCATTAATTTGCTCATTGTGCAGCTTCCCTGGTGGCGCAGTGGTTAAGAACCCGCCTGCCAACGCAGGAGATAAGGGTTCGAGCCCTGGTCTGGGAAGAGCCCACATGCCAAGGAGCAACTAAGCCCGTGCGTCACAGCTACGGAGCCTGTGCTCTGGAGCCTGCGAGCCACAACTACCGAGCCCGTAAGCCACAACTACTGAAGCCCGCGTGCCTACAGCCCATGCTCCGCAACAAGAGAAGCCACCGCAACAAGAAGCCCGCGCACCGCATCAAAGAGTAGCCCCTGCTCGCCACAGCTAGAGAAATCCCGTGTGCAGCAACGAAGACCCAAAATAGCCAAAAATAAATAAATAAATGTATTTTTTTAAAAAAATTTGCTGGGCTTCCCTGGTGGCGCAGTGGTTGAGAGTCCGCCTGCTGATGCAAGGGACACGGGTTCATGCCCTGGTTCGGGAGGATCCCACGTGCCGCAGAGCGGCTGGGCCCGTGAGCCATGGCCGCTGAGCCTGCCTGTCCGGAGCCTGTGCTCCGCAACGGGAGAGGCCCACGTACAGCAAAAAAAATAAAAAATAAAATAAATAAATAAATAAAAAATTAGCTAACCGTTCTCCCACTGAGCGCTGGCCAGCATTCTGTCTTTAGCTAATGATGATGTATGTGCCTTCCCAGTTTCCATACACAGGCACGTGACAGGGATGGCGGGCAGAGAAGAATGGACCTGTCTGGGTCCTGGCCTCGCCTTGCCTCTGTCCTTCAGTGTATCCTCCTAAGCAGGCATCTGCTTCCCTTGGGATGAGAAGGGAGCGGTGGTAAGAGATGGGGGGACAACTTTACTACCCATCAGGAATGTAGGGCAAGTTCACTGCCTCCTTGAGAAATGGGAGCCCGCTCCACTCAGATCTGTGCCAAAGAGGCAAGAATGCTGGTACTTAATGTGCCATAGAAAGGCTTCTTTCAGAAAAGAAAGGCAACTTCACCAGAGTCCTTTGCCGTCATATTCACATGGAATTCTGAGTAAGGCACACAGGGCCACCTCCAGCCTTCGAAAAATGGACGTGCACGGGGTGGGTGGGATGCACTCTCTCTTCCCAGGACTCTTTTCTTTAGCTGCAGTCATCAGCATTCATACCCTCAAGAAGACCTGGCTTTGGGAGGCAAGTCCTACCATGTGACCACCCCTAGGCTACTCTCCCCTGCCCTAAACTCTTAGATCACTGCATTCCACAAGGATTTCTTTCTTCCCCAAAAGGGGGAGGT
Organism: Phocoena phocoena; assembly: GCF_963924675.1. Taxonomy (NCBI): domain Eukaryota; kingdom Metazoa; phylum Chordata; class Mammalia; order Artiodactyla; family Phocoenidae; genus Phocoena; species Phocoena phocoena. The sequence continues at coordinate 28,690,350 of NC_089221.1, read as the reverse complement.
AAAGGAGGGGAATTACAGTATCTAATGAAGTTGGTTGGTGCCAAAACAACAAAGAAATTCCAATTCATAAAACCACATTTTATTAAAACCGCACTTTGATTTTTTTTTTTAAAGACTATGCGCCTATATACCAAAACCCGTGATTTCTACTTGTGAGCTGTTCAGCTCTGATTAAATGGGGAAAAAAAGAAAATAAGACTCAAGATTTTTGAAAACACTTTCTTATTATCATTAACTTTATGTATGTGAAATTCAAATTTAAGGATGTTTTTTGGTGGTAACTCTTCAAACTAAACAGTCTTAAAATGAACTACCAATTAACCACTGCTTCATTCATAAACGAAAGAAATGTATGTCTTTCATCTTACGTGCACAACTAGGATCCATTACACACACATGCGCACACACACACACACACACACTTTTAAGATTCACATAATGGTCACCAACAGTCAGAGAACATATCTCCCAACCACAAAGAAGCTTTAGCCCGAAGGGTCCTCCATTCTCTCCTAGAACCTCATCAATCTCCCATCCTTGGCAGAAGGCAGCAAGCAAAGAGTCTCCCAGGTAGGTATCTGGTCTACCCAGGCTCTCTCCCTTTCCTTTTAAAAGAACCTAGAAAAGAACCTAGAAAGCAGGCGGAGGAAGTAGAAGGGTAGAAGAAGTGGGAGAGAAGATATGTTAAGAAATTAACCCCAAATTCATAATTAGCTAGCCACATGACAAAAGCTGTGGACGTTTCTGACTCTCACTTTATTTTCTGAATGGAGGTAGGATCACTGATCTAGGAGGTGCAGGGCCCCCAGGGGAACTAGCCACAGCCAGGAGCTTCTGCTTCACCTGGATTATCACGTCCAAACTCCCATTATCTCAAAAGATGTGGGCTCCGTGAAGCCACCCATACTTATCCTTTAAAACCTATGCCTTTCCTATAGATACAGAATAAATACAGAATATTTGCCTGTTTGCCTCACCGCTTGTCACAGACAACTCCAGATGTGTACTATCAGGCATTTCCAAGGGCAGAGCTCTTTACGGATTACAAATTCCTAGAGGACAGGAGATACGGTTGTTTTTCTTGTACTGTACCGCAATTACCCGAATATTGCATACAAAGACATACATTTCTGCCAGGAAATCTTTTTTTTTTTAATGGGAAGATGGATGATAACATTCTTAATTTATAACGGAGGTAACTGTGGTTCATTCATCCACTTATTCATTCATTCAGCAGAGATTTATTGAGCACCTCTTATGTGCCAGGCTGGGGATCCAGCAGTGAACTAGCCAAAGCCTATGTCCTCAAAGGGCTGCTGCTGCTCTCAGGGAAGAAACAGGTCCCACACAAAGATGCAGGTATCATGTCAAGGGCGATAAATGTTTAAAAAGTGGAAGTGAGGGGCTTCCCTGATGGCGCAGTGGTTGAGAGTCCGCCTGCCGATGCAGGGGACGCGGGTTCGTGCCCCGGTCCGGGAAGATCCCACGTGCCGCGGAGCGGCTGGGCCCGTGAGCCATGGCCGCTGAGCCTGCGCGTCCGGAGCCTGTGCTCCGCAACGGGAGAGGCCGCAACAGTGAGAGGTCCGCGTACCGCAAAAAAAAAAAAAAAAAAAAAAAAAAGTGGAAGTGAGGATAGGAAGTGACAGGAGTGTGTGATTTGAGAGGGGAGGGGTCAGGGAAGATGTCTCTAGGTGACATTTGAGCAGACAGATCTGGAGGAAGGGATCCCTGCAGATGCCTGGGGAGAAGGCTTCCAGGGTGGGAACAGCACGTGAAAGGCTGGGTGGGCTCAGGAACTTACAAGCAAGCCTGGAGCAGAATAAACACAAGGGAGGCTTACAGACCTGGAAAGGACTCTGCTTTTACTGAGTGGGATGGGAAGCCACCCAAAGGACTCTGAGCACAGAGTGACAAAAAGGATCACTTGCGACCAATTCTGTTAAGTCAGGACAATGAGGCAGGCAGTCTGTGGACCTGTTTCGAAGATACAACTACTACGCTTTGCTGATGTGACACAGAGATGAGGGCATTTGCATTAGACAGGCCTGGCGTCAAACTCCAGCTCTGCCGCCTCCTAGCCGTGTGACCTCAGGGAAAAGTTTTAATTTTTGAGTGTCAGCTTCTTCTGTAAAATGGGGATAATAAATACCTTCACTGCAAAAGTAGAAACACTATATATAAGCACCTATTACAATCCCGGGGTACTTTTTTAACCAAAGATAAAAGAGGATATTTTTTTTTTTTTTTTTTGTGGTACGCGGGCCTCTCACCGTTGCGGCCCCTCCCGTTGCGGAGCACAGGCCCCGGACGCGCAGGCCCAGCGGCCATGGCCCACGGGCACAGCCGCTCCGCGGCATGTGGGATCCTCCCGGACCGGGGCACGAACCCGCGTCCCCTGCACCGGCAGGCGGACTCTCAACCACTGCGCCACCAGGGAAGCCCAAAGAGGATATTTTTTAACCCAAATTTCCCTGACCCCCAATACAACAACATTCTTGCAGGGCGACGCCAGGAGAATTTTCATGGCCTTAAGGTCCCCTTCTCTGGCCCACCTTTTCTTTGATGGATGGCGTTGACTTTCATTACATGTGTGTTGTTTTCAAGGTTGGTTTACTGAAGTTCTAATCTGAATAGAATCAGCAAACACCATCCATGCCCCCTATCCGAGAGGTGGTCAGAAATGGTAAATGAAAAACAAAATCCTAAGGCTGAGAATTCCTGACAATGCCAGGAAGGTATATGGACATAGTATCGCTGATTGCATATTAAACACTACTGGCTCCTGTACTCAACAAAAGAGGGTAAATTATTATTATATGTTATTAGATTTTTTAAGCTGGGTGTTGCTTCCTTTCCTGTCCAATAACTAGAGGCCAATATTTCTTACTTATGGCAACATGTGATCACAATCGTATGACCTTGAATCCAGGAAGGAGTGAAACCACTCAGCCCTGAAAATCAAACAGAAAATCATTTTTCCAGCTTCTCGGCTGGAACGTCCACTAGGAAGTACATGTACTTAATTTTGGTTCCCTCCACTTTCCCACCCCAATTAACCCAATGCCACATTCACATGGTTGCCTCTCTAAAAATCTGAAATTATTTTGCAAACCTCAATTGTGCTTAATGTGACTTTTAAAGCTAGTCTAAAGAACACAGGTCGAGGAACAGAAACCATCAAGTAGAGGATTAAAATGATTTATTAATGGATGCTTTAAAAATGGTAGAGGGACTTCCTTGGCTAAGACTCCGCGCTCCCAATGCAGCGGGCCCGGGTTCGATCCCTGGCTAGGGAACTAGATCCCCCATGTTGCAAATAAGAGTTCGCATGCTGCAACTAAATATACCACATGCCACAACCATAAAAAAGAAAAAAAAAAATGATAGAGAAATCTGGTGATGGAGGCTTTATAGTTGAAACTTAGAAATCGACCTGAAGAATTTAAACAGTTTTAATAGAACTAAAACTCACTACTCAAAAAGAAAATAAAATTCAAATAGAGCACCTTAGCATCCTCTGGAGTACTCACTGAAGGTGCTCTGAAATACTTATATTCACCTTAAAGTTCACCTCACAAAGATTGTACCTTCATCTGAACTTTTAAAGTCTTTTACATCACTCATACAGCACTTAGATTCTGTTCTGAATACTCTTCTTCTACATGTAAATGTCTTGTCCCCCCGGTGAAAAGTGCAGGTTCCCCAAAGGCAAGAACCATGTTTCCCAATTTACGTATGGATACGGGACCTTGCACCTGGCAGGTACTAAATGTGTGTTCTGACATATTATGTGCTCTCCTCTACAAAGCTGCATTTCTCCAAGGCTGTTCTGTTCCTCAAGCTGCAGCCGTAAGGGTTGTGAAGTAAAGAGTATTACCATGTGGCATACTCCCCCCACCTCACGTACAACCTTCCCCTTTCTTAGACATTTACAATGTACATCAACAGCTTAAAGGCACCAAGCAGTCCTGTAATAAAGAAACCTATTTATTTTGCTGAACGGGACATTCTCCAAACTTATTTGACACAGGAAACTTTTCTTGCTTATAACGCCTGTTAAAATTCAGCAGTGCCACTTGGGGAAACTGTCCTAAAGTATCTGAAACAACATTCTGTATATAAAGTGCTCAGTAAGTAACATATGTGAGACATTTTACAGTTTACAAGGCACTTTCAACACATTATTATGACTGAACTCCCTCAATAGACAGACTTATATAGTAGGAAATTATAAAGAAGGGAAACGCTGTCTTCCTTTCCTCCAACCCCCTCGACTTTTCAATCACATTCCTTCCTTCATGCATCTATCAACTGAAAACTCCTTTCCTTTAGGACTCTGAGTCACTAAGGATACAATGTGACAACTTATTTCTCCCATAAAGGGACTTGTTCCCACTTCTTGGAACTGAGAGGGTCCTTAGATATAAACTCCAAATTGTTCCTTTTACCCTTGTGGGGGAGAAAAGGCAGGTTTTAGTTTCAGGAAATCTACCTCAGAGACACACAGAAATTAGGTGACTTGGTCAGTAATGTGATTTTAGCTTACAGGAAACTCAAAGTTCCAAATTTAGAGATACATGAATAAGGATTAGGTTCAACTGTATATGAAAGAAAACCCCAAATAACGGTGGCTTAAACAAGACAGAAGTCTCTACATATAAACAGAGTCTGAGAGGAGTCAGTCCAGAGCTGACAAGAGAGCCCCACAGACAGTTGAGATTGGGGCTCCCTCTATCAGTTCCACCAACTTAATACAAGGCTTCCATCTTTAAGGTCACCGCAGGGCCCAAAATGGCAGCTGGAATGCTAGCCATCAAGTCCCGATCCCAGGCAGAAAAATAAAAGATGATGTTGGAATAGGCAAAAAACATGTAGCTTTCAGCAGAGTGGTCAGATCCCTTTGTAGACTTTCCCCAGACCCCCATGTCAAACTCTCATTGGTCACACAGCCAAAACTGTGTGAAAGAAGTGTGCAAAGAAGGCTGAGAAATGTGGTATTTGGGCTGAGTACACTGAATCCCAAATTTTAAAAATGAAGTTCTATTACTAAGAAAGAACAGGAAAATGGATATTGGGTAGTCCACTAGCAATCTCTGTCAAGAAGAAGGAATACGATGTTAGAATCTTACTAGCTTAGGAAGCTGGTCAGAAGCCATTTAGTCCGGTGTTTCTCAAGTTCACTGATAAGAATCATGCGTGTGGGGTGGTGGTGGAGGGGTGGATAGGCTCCACCCAGATCTACTGAACCAGAGTCTCCGGGGAGAGGACCTAGGGAATCCCTGTTTTCAACAAGCACTCTATGTGATTCTTATCAAGCAAGTTTGGGAACCACTGAAATCTAATCTTCCACCCCACTTGGCAGTCTCAGCAAATTCCTGAGCCTTGGGGCTCCAGAGGCAGTCAGTCCATCCTTGAGCAGCGAGAGACATGGACATCCTTCCTCTTAACTGACACAACTTCCATCAAAGAGCCAACCTAACAGGAAGAACCCGAGGGGGCCTCACCGTTATGGAATTATATCAAAGTAATTATGAATTGGGCAACCAAGCGCCTTAACCAACCAGCTCTATCACATGAACAAATATGATTGCTAAAGAGAAAAACCACAGGCCTAAATATGGTGTCACCTGTGCTAAAGCCCATAATACCAAACCTAGATTTAATACTAACCTAACAGCAGTTTCGACTTTCACCAGAAATGTAATCAACCAGTCTGGCATTTTCTGATCAGCACCAATGAGGTCATCTGTGCCACCTGGGCCCTCTCTCACCCCACCCCTACCCCCAGAGGAAGAAGGGGTAGCAATCTGCATGATAAAGACCCCTGCCCTTCCCTTCTCCCTCCCCAAGAAGATGATGTCCTGGCCTAAAAAAATCATCCTTTCTTTCCTTGGCTAATAGCCCCCTGCCCCTTCTTCCTATAAAAACCTTCCATTTTGTACAATCCCTCGGAGCACCCCTCTGGTTACCGGATGGAATGTTACCCCATTCATGAATCACCTTAAAAAAGCCAATTAGATCTTCAAATTTACTTGGCTGAATTTAGTGTCTTAACATGATCATATAAAACCAGCCCATTTCCTTACAGAAAGCTTTAGAATGATGGTTCTCTAATTGTTTCAATCATACTTTACCAACTGGAACTAAGTTTGACAAGCGTCAAAGCCTCCCAGGCTCCGGGGCGCCCAGTGGTGAATCAGGAAGCTCCAGCAAGGTTGCCTGAAGTTGGCTGAAGGTCTTTAGCCTATGACTGGATGGGTTTCTCTTTGAGGATTAAAGTAAAGCTACAGATCAAAGGTGGAGTGCACTCTCACTTACTTCTAACATTTAGAAGTCAACTATTCCTGATCTGTACTCCTATTTCCCTGTCCATTGCAACATTTATTTCCTCCAAACAAATGTACTAAGGACCATGTGTTCTACCATCCCAGTAGTTCTGGAACCAAGGGGGACCCAAGGACAAACTTGCTGTCATGAATGAACCCTGGGACTGATGCGGGATTCTGATTTCATTTGCCATCTAACCCAGGCTAATAGTGAGAAAAATCTGCTGAGGTGGAGGGCCCTAAATTACACCAGAAACTGCTTCTACCTGCCATGACCTTTCCACAGAGGAAAATGATTCCAACCCACATTTAGTCTGATGTTTCTTTATGAGTGAAGAATTATACCTTTAGAATGAATAAAAGAATGAAATAAACATGTTAAAGGAAGATTCGTTTTCATGTTTTGGTGTTACAGTTTGAATTTTGTTCTCCAAAGTCCTATTGAAGTCTTAACCACTGGTACATCAGAATGTGACGATATTTGTAAACAGCGTCTTTCCAGAGGTAATTAAGTTAAACTGAGGTCAGCAGAGTGAGCCCTAATCCACTGGACTTATAAAAAGGGAAATGTGGACAGAGACAGACACCTGGAGGGAAGGCAGAGGAATGGAATGATGCATCTACAAACCAAAGAATGCAAAAGATTGCCTGCAAACTACCAGAAACCAGGAGGAAACATAGAAGACAAGTTTCAGACTTGCTTTCAGACTTCTAGCCTCCAGCACCGTGAGACAATAAACTTTTGTTGTTCTAAGTCCCTCCGATTATGGAGCTTTGTTATGGCAGCCCTAGCAAACAAATGGAATTGGTTAGTGAGAATGTATTTCTTCACCCAGGTCAAATTCAATGTCCCTGATGTAAGACTGAAGCTATCTGCCAGCACAACTCAGTCTGAAAACAGAACAAAAAAACTCTGCAGAAGTCCATTTGAAAATAACTGAAATTGCATCTAAATGTAGGCGTTCAATTGCATTTGCTTTCTCCAGAAAAAAACCCAGGTTTTTCTACTTCTTATAATGGCGGGGGTGGACGGTGGGTAGGTAGTGGGTGAAGATGGAGGGGATTCATTGTGATGCCTCTCAGATGAGGAACATCTACCATACTACTTCCTTGCTACATGACCCCTTGCTATCCTGGATCAGTGGTTCTGAACACTTTCTGCTCAGGACATTCACCCAGCCCAGGCTCCTCTCCAGAAGTTTTGATTCAGTTGGTTCAGGGGCAGGGGGTGAGAAGCAGAAATAGTTTGGGGCTTGGGTGTCTTTAAGCTCCCAGGTAATTTTAATGTATGGAGGGAGTTAAGAACAACGCCCCAATATTACAGGAGCGATGCTTTCTTTCCATCAGTGGCTGGGGTCGGGGTGGGCGGCCAAAATTCAGACATAATTAGGAAAACCCGTCCTGTGGGAAATTCACACTCAGTAGCCAGACTCTGAAAGCTGACTTTAGAGATCAATTTCCATATGAATAATTATTCCATCACGGTTTGATTGGCTAAATGGCTCCAGGCAGGCTCTCAGGCATCCAATTTTATCTGTGGCACATAAGAGTCCTTTATATTCAATCCCACCCTCCATAGTTTTAACAGAAAGTAAAAATTTTATCTTAATTCTTTTTCAAGCTACTTTCACTATTGCAAGTTGGCAAAATATCTAAATCCAAAGCTACCCAGCACTTATGAAATATGTCCTGAATACATTTAAGAAAAGTTTTTTTCTCTTTCGTTTTGGTGAAAAGGGCAAGGTAACTCGTTGACAACTGTTCAGCAGTTGTCATGTTTATTTGATTGATCAGAACTCTACAGACTTCTTAAGAACCGTTAAATGTCTTTCTACTTAGTGCTTTATTACTTTCAATATGGTTCTAAAGAGCGTATTAAATTATATCTTCAATTACACATAGATAAAACTTAGGAGGAGCTGAGCTTTTTCTGGACAAGATAACCTTTCCTTATTCTACTTCAGAAACAACACAAATTCACAAATACAGTAGACATCTAAGACATAAAGAGCCCTTTCCTTCCTTTCTCTCTCTCTTCCTATCTCAATCTCTTCTTTCGCCATTTTTCAAAGCTTTGGTTTTTCCCTTGGAGACAAGGTCAGAGACAGATTTCCTGTCTAAGACTCTGCTTTGTGCTTAAGGAAACATGAAAAAGGACCTGCATATTTCAAAAGAAGGTCATTATAATCACTATATACAATAGGATCACATTCTTTCCCCTCTGTTCTTAATTAGTAGAGATTACAAGAAATGCCACGGGCAAGAGGAAGAAGCGTGTACATTCTGACAAGGTACTGGGGGAGACTTGAACACGCTTCAATTAAGATGTGTATTCTTTTTCTCCAGATGCCCGTGGGACTCTGCGCAACTCCAGTACAAATAAATGTACTGCTTTCCGACTCTCTTACAGAAGCAATTACCAGTGGGTGCAGAGATGAATGCGAGAGCAGAGGGGGTTGGAAAGAGACTTTAACAGGAAATACAGAACTTTAAAGCTTAATGGGACTTTTGAGAGCATCTTATTTTACCCATGTGGGAAGCCAGAGAGGTGAACTGACTTGCAGGAGTCTCACACATGGAATTGGCAGAGCTAAGATCAGTAAATGTAGCCCACAGCTCTGTCCACCAAATTGGCTGCCAAGTCTTGATGCCATTCAGAAGAAACAGTAAAACGCTGAGCCAACACCCTTTTTGCCTCTGTGGCCTCATGTTTTGCATATTTATCATCTCTTAATATGCTATAATTGATGGTGGCGGTGGTGAGAGCTAGAGGTCTTGATTGAGTTACTGCCTCTTGTTAAGAAGATAAAAAGCTTTTCTGGAGTGGAAAGAGGATATTTCTCATGACAAGCGATTCACAGTACAAAAATTCAAGGTCAAAGAACCATGTGTGGCAAATCCAGAGGGGCACAAGCATTACTTCTGTGCCCAGAAGATGGCACAGATAACCTAGGGTTTCAAGCTGAGACACCAACAAAGAGTACACCACACAGATCAGGATGAAAAAGCTTACAGTACCTAGTGCTATGGCATGACGACACATCAAGCAAAACACCAATGCAATGATGTTCTGAAATAAAAATTTCTTCCCCGAGTTCAGAACTCCATGGCTCAAGTGTCATCTTTAAACTGTCAACATAAGTGTCTGAAGATCAGCCTCAAATCCATTACTCAGCCAGGGATATTTTGAGTAAAAGGGACCTCCAAATAGGACAAAAGCCATATAAAGGCAGAAAATAATCCTTAAGAGGCATTATATTTACTTTTACTTTATAAGAAATGTTCATCGTGCTGTTTAATGAGCAGCTTTTAATACAGGAAGATACACACATTCCACGGGTCATAAAGCCAAGGCTGCTTAAGTGGGTGATTTAGCGTTTCAGGGAAAAATATGAATTATATGAAGGTCAAGTCCCTTTTAAAAAGTATATTAGGAGGCATTACAAAAATAAGGAAGTGGTTATAAATCTGAATTCCAAGAATGGTAACTCCCTTGTATGGACAGAGCAAAACGTTAGGGCAGAACAATTACATTCCTATGATAACAGAAAAAACACACAAAGGCCAAAATCACAGTATTTAAAAAATGCATTAAAAAAATAATAATCAAATAAAAACAAATAAAAAATGAATTTCATTGAGATGCTCCATACTGAAATGAGTGTGGCTAAACCAGCAGCTACAACTCAAATTCCTCTGAAGTTTGGAGGGCAAATGGTAGGCTATGACTTTTTCAAACACAGAGGTTGTTGGCATACATCGAAAGAAGAAAGGAGAGGGGCTGTAAATTGGTCCCACAAAGGCAAATTGAAGTGAGCGGGGTGCTGCTCCCAAGCGTGAAGACTCAGAGCTGATTGTGCTAATGTAAAGAAATGACTTGGGTGACCAGTTTTATCATTTTACTTGTCTTCCAGGTGTGTGGCTTGCTTTTTCAATTCTTTTGTTTCTTGTTAGTGTCTAACACAGTGCTGTCCAAGAGAAATAAAATGCAAGCCACATCTTATATTTTCTGAGAGCCACGTTTAAAATGTAAAAAGTGGGACTTCCCCGGCGGTCCAGTGGTTAAGACTCTGCGCTTCCGATGCAGGGGACGCAGGTTCGATCCCTGGTCGGGGAACTAGTATCCTACATGCCGCACGGTGCAGCCGAAAAGAAACTAAAAAAAAACCCAAACAAATTTTTAAAAATGTAAAAAGAAATAGACAAAATGAATAATGTTTCATATAACCCAATGTAACCAAAATATTATCAGTTCAGCATGAAATCAACATGAAAACTATTAACAGGATATTGTACGTTCTTTTTTTTATACTAAGTCTTCAAAATTCTGTACATTTACAGTACATCTCAATTCCGATGCTACTTTATCAGAAATACTTGATGTGTATTTAGATTTCATGAAATTTACTCTTGAACAGGTAAATTCACAAACTTAAGTTGTTCCAAACTGAAAAGTTTCCAACATCTCAAATGAGTAACCATTTTTAAATTAAAAATAAAATTTTAAATTCCATTCCTTAGTCACCCTAGCCATGTTTCAAGTGGCTACAGGAGGGGACAACACAGGTCTCACACAAACATCCCTGTCCCACCCTCACAGGAATCATTTCTCTTTCCAACTTCCCATGGAATATAAAAGTTGGGCAGTAAGCAAATGTCAGTCCATAGGGAGAAAAAAATAATTCCTTCATTATCCAAAACCATCATGAAATTCAGCTTATGGAGTACAGAAATGGAAGACATTTTTAAAAAAATAGATTTGATAGATGAGTTTATTACTGGGAACAAAATTAGAAAGTATTTGGAAAAGGGATCTGAATACCTTGAGCATTTTTAATCTTATTTAATCTTCACAATATCCTAGGAGGGTGGTACTTTGCTCATATTCCCCTTTTACCGAATACGAATCAGAGGCTCAGACAGGCTAGAGCTAGTAAGTGAAGCGCACAGAATCTGGGCTTAACTAATGAAATAAATTAACTCTTAGGAGATAACTTTATGGATTCTGTATACAAAACACTGTCCAGCCGGTCAAGTAATGCTGGATACTGATTCCCTTGTAGATTTTAGGAAACACAAAGCACACTGATGAAGTGTTTTGAAGTGTTCATCTACACAGCTCTCCATTTTTGTTCAAAGGGCCGTAAACTATCAATCCTTCACTTTCAGTGGTGATGCAACGTTCTCTCACAGGACAAAAGAATCTCTTGGGGTGAGTCCTAGTAATCAGCAGTTGCAAAGCTTTCTGGGTGGTTGTCATGTACAGTGAGGGCTGACAGCTACAGAGCCCGATCGGACCTCAAACTTGAGTTTGCACCAGAATTGCCTGGGGTCGGGGGCTTGGCTGGTCTCCACTCCCAGAATTTCTAGTAAGGTAGCCCCAAAATTTGCATCCCTAACAAGTTCCCCAGGAATGCTGATGCTGACGTCTAGGCATTGCACTTAAAGACTGACTGAACTATAAGAAAGAAAAACGCACTTAAATGAGGTAAAGAGAAGAACCACCACAAATTTTCTTAAGAACCTTGCTCTGTAGGGCAATTTACTAGGCTCGGGATCATATCAACGGAGGGCCTAGAAGACAACCGCTGGAATCCGAGATGTGCTGGATGCCGCAAGTTGTAGCCTCCTACTTTCAGAGCAGAAGATACCAAAATGCAGACCGAGGCCCCAGAGCTGCTTTATCCAGAAGCTACTGAGGCTTAAACCTCAGGGACCCCTCACTTGTATGGGTCCCTCGCAAGGCCTGGCAATATGCTCCCAGAGCATGTACGTATGTTTTTGTTTGTTTGTTGTCTTTGTAAAATTTGTAAAGTAAAATCTTTGGGTATTTTTTAAAAGGAGGACTCCCATATATTTTTGTATAAACCTCAGGCTCCACAAAACTTGGATCTGTCCTTGGAGGCCTCTTACCCTGTTCATATCTTCCAGATTTTTTTCTAGGAATAGAAAAACATTAAAAATTTTTAAACATCACAAATATGTTTAAGAACTTGCTTTTATCTCTCAATAATAATATACAAAACAGCTTTCATTAATAGATTCCTGCAACATGTTTAATGGCTTTGTAATATGTACCCGAAATTGTACTCAGCCAATCTTTCTTTTTTTTTTTTTTTTAACTATAATGCTTAAGTGTTTTCTAGTTTAAGAGTATCACCATGGTGAATATCCTTAAGGCTAAATATTTTTGCCCATCCTTATTTCCTAAGTATTACTCTAAGTGTTGATATGTACCATTTGCTTTTCGTTTGTTATAATTATAATGTAATATAATTTTTTAACTTGAATCTCTCTCTCCTTAATTTATTAAATGCACTTTCCCAGTTGCTACATAATTTTTTAAGCTTAGTATTTTTAAGAATTCTAGAACATTCCTCTCTGTGGGTGTAACATAATTTATTTGCCTACTCCAAAATATGGGTTACTCTCCATTTTTTATTAATGTAAATAACACGACAAAAAAATTCCACGTTTTAGATTCTTTTATTCACATAGCTTCCCTTAAGTGGGCCAAAAATTATAAGTGGCTAACCCAATAGATTATTCATAAAACAGCTTTATGGTAGAGAAATGAAATGTGTGAACAGGGCTCACAATGGGCTTGAAAATATCAAAGCCTCGAAGATAAGTAGCATTCACCACCATTATACCTGGAGCCATGAACTGAGACCTGTGTCTGTCTTGAGGGCTTACTTGACTACTCTAGAGAATTCCTCCCCAGCGAGGAGCAAGTTGTCCAGACTCTTTCTGACAAACTTTGGCTAAATGACTCAGAAATGTATAAAAAAATTGAACAATAATGCTATTATGGGTTTCCTTTAAATGAGGTTGGCACAGCTGCCCCATCATAACCTGTTTTGTTTCTGGTATCGAGTGGCCGTGTTCTTAATCAATAATAGTCAGGCTCTCTCATGACCAAAGAGACAAAGTCAGTAAGCTGGGTCTAAATTTAGATAATTTTTGCCCACAGGACACAAGCTAATTAGCCTACACCAGGTCCAAGTTCACGACTGGTCTTGCTGATGTGGTTCTCTAACCACTTCAGCTAATGAGCTACAGACACCAAATAATTTCACAGCCTGGATACAAAACCAAGGTAGGTTGTACATTACAAGCCAGGCCCTCTGATGACGCTTGTTAAAGTCACATAACACAACCAGAGGTGGCCAAGAGGACATTCAGACCACTCTAAAGGAAACCCACCCAGGAAACCCCTCGGCCCTTTTGTTTCCACCCATGACATGGGGAGAGCAGTAAATATTGAGCAAAGAAGGGCCGGAGGAATGAGGGGGTGACACCGAACTGCCAGTGTTTCCCTGCCGCTCTCAGCATTCATTCACTCATCACACTCCCTGGAGCAGGAAGCTGGGCTGGATGCTGCAGACAGAGCAAGGAAAACCATCTCATCCTGCCTATCTTGACCCAGCTGCCTCCTGTCACCCAAACGCATCAGTTCACTGCAGGGTAAGGGTAAAGGTGGCTTTCCAAATGCACTGGAAAAGGCAGGCGTCTACAGTACCAGAGTCCCTTGACTGCAAGACTTACTTGCCGAACACTCACCAGAACTTACCAAACAACCCATCTTCCAGCTATTCACAGGGCACGGCTGATGCCCTAAGACCTGTCCCAGTGCCACATCCACCACTCAGGGGACAGCTATGTCCCGAACAGTCACAAACACAGCCAGGCCAGTCTAAGTGCTGCCCTTTGTTATTTTAAAAACAGAAAGCTGTACAAACATTACTTAAGTCTCAGGTCCCAATGCGCATTTTAGGTCCTCCTTTCCACTGCTGGATCCTTCCAGAAAACAGGTCTAACTGCTTTGCTTTCCATATTCTCCACCAACCTCTTATCTCTGGCACCAAAGTCAAACCGGATCAGTATGAATCTGGCTAGTGGGCTTCACCAAAACATGTTCTGGTCATAGTTTATCCATAATTATCATCAGTCAGTTGCCACTGGACAATGGAAAGAAGAATTTGAAATTCCAGGCCTCTACTTGGCTGGCTGGAATCATATTTTGCATCTCTGACAGCAAACACCCGTGCACAGCAGCCATCACAGACTGGGGGAGGCGTGGCTTCAGGGGCCAGAGTCCCCAGGCACAAGTCCAGGTTCCTGCTTTGGCTCTGTGCTTTGGACAAGTGTTATGTTGAATTGTGTCCTCCCGTAATTCATACGTTCAAGTCCTAACCCCCAGTACCTTATTTAGAAATAGGGTGGTGGCAGAGGTGATTAGCTAAGATCAAGTCATTCTGAAGAAAGGTGGGCCCCTAATCCAGTAATACTGCTGTCCGTATGAAAAGGGGAAATTTGAACAGAGACCCACACACAGAGAACGCATGTGAAGGTGAAGGCAGAAATCTGGGAGATGCATGTATAAACCAAGAAAACGCCAAAGACTGCCAGCAAACCACCAGAAGCGAGGAGGTGGGGCAGGGAACAGATTCTCCCTCCCAGCCCTCCAACTTGCTGACACATTGATCTCGGACTCCCATACTCCAGAATACGAAAGGATACATTTCTGTTGTTTAAACCACTCCACTTAGACCACTTTGTTAGCAAACTAACACAGCAAGTTAACTACGTCACAGTATTCTCATCTGTAAGATGAGGATAAGAAGGGTACTCCTCTAACAGAGAGAATAAACAGATTACAATTTGGTGTTTAGAATAATGCCTGGCAGAGAAGTGCACTTGAAGGTTAATATTCTAATCAAGAAGATTCTCACTCTTTTTTTTAACCTCTTGAAGTTTCCTAATGTCTCTTCCCACCAAGTTGCTTAGTAAAAGGTGAGTGTGATAACAGCCCACGCCAGATTTCTCGGGAGATGCGGGAGCTCTCTCGCTTGGCTGGGTGCCCAGGCCAGGGTGTGGCCTTTGTGGAGCAACAGGAATCTCGATTTCCTCCCTGCTCTTCATCCCACACCCACTCAAGGCACCTCATTCTTTCCCACCCCACGGCGGCCACCACCTGAGCCTCGGCCCTAGTCCTGGCCCTTTCCTCCAGTTAGTCTCTCAAAACCCCCGAATCATCCTAGTGCCCCAAGCGCGATCATCTTCAAACCTCAATTCTTCCGTTTTACCCACATCACCCACCCCCAGCTTCCGATGCTGTGCAGAAGTCCGTCCCTCCCACCTAACTTGATAACTTTGTGCATCTCCCTCTTCTGTTGGTCTCTCCTCACCCCCACCTGACTCTGGACGTTCCCTCACCAGTACTGGTTTCCTCTGTTAATCCTAACCTACAAGTCAAGAAGGCCCAGCCTGAAATTCACCTTTTCAATGAAGCCCTCCCTAAACTCCTATAGTATTTATCACCTGGATGCCTGATTTTGTTTTGAATGACACAAGCCTTGTGCTGCTGTACCTGTTTCATGCATGTCAAGCACAGTATCTCAACTAGACAATAAACGTAGAGCCCATTCACTCATCACACACTACTAAAGACCTACTAATGTGAGGCACCAGGCAAGGCATCGGGGTAATGGGTATCATTAGTTACCATTTATCAAGAATGTACCGTGTGCCAGATTTTATCCTAATCCTCACGATGACGCTGGAAGGTGCTGGCATCACCCTGGTTTACAGGTGAGAAAGCCAAAGATGAGAGATTATGTAACTTGTCCAGTATTGCACAGATAGTAATAGATAAAACTGGGACAAGACAGAGAAACAGGGCTGAGAAATAGTATAATGGGTCAGCTGTAACCAGACCCCAAAGAATGTGGATTAAGGCATTGCCCATTTGGAAGGATGTCAATAATTATCACATACAGGCATACGTCAGAGATATTATGGGCTCAGTTCCAGACCTGCAAATAAAGCAAATGTTGCAATAAAGCGAAGCCGAGAACTTTTTGCTTTCCCAGTACATATAAGTCATGTTTACACTATACTGTAGCCTATTAAGTATATGATAGCATTATGTCTAAAAAAACAATGTATATAACAACGAAACAAATATAACAATAATGAAAAAGTTTGAAATATTGTTGAGAAATGCCAAAATGTGACACAGAGTGAGCAAATGCTGTTGGGAAAATGGTGCCAATAGACTTGCTCGACGCAGCGTTACCACAAACCTTCAATCTTTAAAAAAATGCAATAACTGCAAAGCACAATAAAACAAGGTATGCCTGTATATGATATATATATTATATGACAATGCCATATACACATACATGTATGTGTGTGTGTGTGTGTGTGTGTGTATATATATATATGAAATAACATTGACATCCTTCCAAATGGGCAATGACTTAATTCATTCTTTGCAGTCTATATCCGTATCTGAAGACAGAGCTGCACCCTACGTTCATTAATGACTTAGATTAAATAGGCATGCCCCTGCTAAGTCTGTGGATGACTCAGTATGATTACGATGAGTCAGAAATTAAGGCAATTATCAGAGCAACAGATTTATTGAACAAATTTAACTAAGAAAATAAAATTTAACTGGGATAAACATAGTGTCCTGCACTTGGGTTCAAATATCCAACAGTGCAAGCACACAAAGAGAATGACAGGGCTTTGCAAGCAACAGTGGAAGAAAAGAATCAACAGTTAACTGAGTATGGGGGCTTCCCTGGTGGTGCAGTGGTTAAGAATCCGCCTGCCAATGCAGTGGATATGGGTTCAAGCCCTGGTCCGGGAAGATCCCACACGTCTCAGAGCAACTAAGCACGTGAGCCACAACTACTGAGCCTACGCTCTAGAGCCCGCGAGGCACAACTACTGAGCCCGCGTGCTACAACTACTGAAGCCCGCATGCCTAGAGCCTGTGCTCCGCAACAAGAGAAGCCACCGCAATGAGAAGCCCCCGCACCGCAACGAAGAGTAGCCCCCGCTCGCTGCAACTAGACAAAGCCCGCGTGCAGCAATGAAGACCCAGTGCGGCCAAAAATAAACAAAATAAATTTTAAAAAAACACAACAGTACACTGAGTATGATTGAAGAGGGGAATGTGGGTTAAAAAAAAATTAATATTATGTCAGGCTATAGTAATAAAGCTACATCTGGGAAATGGAAATGCCACTATTTCAAGTTCTTTTGCAACAAATCTAATGTTTTGCTCAGAATTCTAAGTCCCAATTTGAAAGTAAGTCAAACTGGTATATATGTTCAAATGAAATTGATATAATTAAGAGTCCTCATATTTCACAGTTTCATAGATTGCATGCTGACCGAATGAATGTATGCACTTTGGCGTAACCTAAAACTAAGTTTATAATGTATAATTGTAGGCTGACATCACTCCCAAACTTTTCTGTGAAGGTGTGGGATCAGGTCGCCACAGTTCCCATCCATGTAGGCAATCCCAAAATGATGACCGTAAATGGTATACTTAACACAAGCCCTGTTAATCCCACTTCTTATCAAACCCAACATATTCCTGGACTAAAAGGAGAAGCTTGATTGATAACCTAATCTCACCAGCTGGCAACACTCAGGAGCAGTTTCCATTTCAAACGTGGAAAAGGCGTTTAACTTCACGCGAACAGCACGTCCACCAACAGAACAATGGGAAATCGGGCAAATGGCAACCAGTGTTCACTTCTGGGGTAAAAGTAATCAAAACATAGAACATCTGGGCTTCCCCGGTGGCGCAGTGGTTGAGAGTCCGCCTGCCGATGCAGGGGACACGGGTTCGTGCCCCGGTCCGGGAAGGTCCCACATGCCGGGGAGCGGCTGGGCCCGTGAGCCATGGCCGCTGAGCCTGCGCGTCAAAAAACCATAGAACATCTGGCACACCTTTATCACCTAACTCTTTCAGCTGAGACTCACTGTGGAAATTGCCTGTGGCCATGTGTATTTGTTTCCCAGGGCTGCCACCCTAAAGTACCACTAACTGGCTTAAAACAACAGAAATGTATTGTCTCACAGTTCTGGCAGCTACATGCTCAAGATCAATGTGTTAGCAGGGTTGGTTCCTTCGAGGGCTGTGAGGGTGAATCTGCCCCACACCTCTCTCCTCTCTTCTGGTGGTTTGAGGACAATCCTTGGTGTTTCCTTGGCCTATAGGTGCATCACCCGGGTCTCTGCCTTCATCTTCCCGTGGTGTTCTTCTCCCTGTGTCTCTTCATATGGTCTTTCCTCTGTGCAGGTCTGCGTCCAAGTTTCCACTTTTCATAAGGACACCAGTCATATTGGATTAGGGCTCACCCTAATGACCTCATTCTAACTTGATTACCTCTACAAAGACTCAACTTCCAAATAAGGTCACATGCTGAGGTCGTAGGGGCTAGGACTTCAGTATATCTTTTGCGGAATGGGTAGCAACTCAACCCGTAACACTGAGTTAATCTTCTCCAGGACCCATTCCTCCCGCCCCTTGAGGTTTAGCTGATTTCGTGGCTGCCATCTAGAGAGTGTCTTCCCGCTTCCCTTACAGCTAGGCAGGGGCATGTAACTAAGCTCCAGTCAGTTCCACGCAAGGGAACAATGATTTGTGCACTTTCAGGGTTACATCGTTTAAAAAAGGAAGATGCTTGGGGTTCATCCTCCCTCGTTCTGGTTCCGTAAGACGTGAAAGCAGAATTACAATGCAAGACCTAAGTCATTTAAAATTTCTAGTTGCCACATTAGATAAGAAGGAACGGGTGGAGTGAATTTTAAATTTATTTAGTCCATCATGTCCAGAATATTAGCACTTCAATGTGTAACTATAAAAAATTATTGATAAGGTATTTTACATTCTTCATTTGGTACTAAGTGTTTGAAACGCGTGTGTATTTCACACTTAGGGAACATCTCAGTTTGGACTAGCCACATTTCAAATGCACAAGAGTCACGTGTGGCAACTGGCTACTGCAATGCGGTGTAGCTCTGGAGGGCAGCAGAAGGACACTGTAAAAGAACCTGGGCCCCTGGATGAGCCCATGCAGCAGACCTGTCCTGCTGGCTCTGGAGTGCTTGAAACCTTTACTTAAGGAAACAGTTCTACCTTATTCAATTCCAGGGTATTTTGTCACCACAGCTCACCCCATACCATAATAAATACGTTCTCTGGGGTCTCACTGAAGGACCCTGCAGCTTCTCAGTTATGAAACATCCCTTCAAAGAATGGATACCGGCTCCCATGGGGGAAAAAAAAACCCTCCAAAACTGTAGCCCAAGTTCGAAAGATTACCAAGGAAACATTCTCAGCATTGAGAGATACATTTCAAAATAAACCCGTCCCAGGAGAACATGTCGTTCCTCAGACTTTTTGTTCTTTTTCCCACATTATAAATCTCTACACTTCCTGGTCAGTCAGCCCACTGGACAGCCCAGGAGGAAGGAGGGAGGGAGAGACCGTATCATTCAGCCTCCTGAGAAAACCAAAACTGAGATCCTTCAGGCAGTGCTTTACAAAAAGTGAAAATATTTTCACGTGATAACATCTAATAATTAGATAACCAAGTCAATCAGAACACACTGACTTTCCTAGTTTAAAAGGAGGTGGGGACTCAAAAGGAAAGTCAAGACTTGTCACTAATGTCATCGGGTTTTTTTAATATTTATTTTTATTTTTTTATTTATGTTTTTGGCTGCATCGGGTCTTAGTTGTGGCATGTGGGATCTTAGTTCCCTGACCAGGGATGGAACCCGAGTCCCTTGCGCTGGAAGGCGGATTCTTAACCACTGGACCACTGGAGAAGTCCCAGTAATGTCATCTTTATAGATACTGGGCCTTCGACTCATGCTAACACCTGCTGCCATAGAAATGAAAATAACCACCTCTTACAGCAAAGATCTGTGGATAGAAACACAACTGAAGATCTCCACGGAATGAATTCAGAAGCAATTCCTATTTCACTCCAAAGGAAAAGCTACATACAAGAATTTATCAAGCAAAAAACATTGAGGTCAGCAATAGTTCGAAATGATTACATAATTAATTCAGAATAAAGAGATACTAGGTAATAACCTAGATGATTCTAGGTAGACGATCAGATTTCTCAAAGTTTAGGGGCCGGGTTCTGAGTTTCATATTGGTCTCCAGCTGCAGCTGGAATGGTATCAGGTTTAACCAAGAATTCCTGCAATTATGGTCTGGGGTAACTATTTGGGTTGGCCAAAAAGTTTGTTCGGGTTTTTTCCATAACATCTCACGGAAAAGCCCAAATGAACTTTTTGGCCAACACAACAGAATGAGGCTGTGGTCCAGTTAGCCAGCAATAGGGCTCCACACAGAATTAGAATTAGTTTTCTTAACTGCAGCAGAAGAGAAGAAAGTAGCAGCATCTGTCCTCTCTTGCTTGAAAAGTTCAGTCTGAAGTGCATTTGCCTCTCAGGAAGCAACCCAAGGATTTGCCACTGTGGAGAGCACTGGTAATAATAAGGTCATTCTACGGGTCTTTATTGCTTAGGGCAAGAGAGCAGAATTCACTTCCTGCAGTTTGCAGCTTTTGAACTTAGGAAAGGGAATGCCCTGTGCCAACAAGTGTGTACAGCTGTTGCCAGTACAAGCTTTGGCATCACGATAAACCGGGGTTCAGATCTCTCTGCCATTTATCGAATGTGCGACTTTGTCCAAGTTACTTAACTTTCCTCAACCTTAATTTCTCCCTCTGTAAATTGCTATTACAGTAATGGTCTTTACTGGAGACAGTTTTGTAAGCATTACACGTAAAGGGTTTGCTACAGTGCCTGGCACACAGTAAGCATTCAATCAATGAGACCTCTTCTCCTAATTTCTGTTGCAGTAGGTCAGCGATCAATACGTGTTTACTCTTTTTTTTTTTTTTTTTTTTTGCCGTACGCAGGCCTCTCACTGTTGTAGCCTCTCCTGCTGCGGAGCACAGGCTCCGGACGCACAGGCTCAGCGGCCATGGCTCACGGGCCCAGCCACTCCGCGGCATGTGGGATCTTCCCGGACCGGGGCACGAGCCCGTGTCCCCTGCACTGGCAGGTGGACTCTCAACCAGTGCGCCACCAGGGAAGCCCAATACGTGTTTACTCTTGTGATTAATCTTATGTGTTTACCCTTGTGATTAATATTATGTATTAGGCACTGACACCCACTAAAAAAATATGATACTCTAGCCTCACTCTATTAGACACTGAAAATAGTCCAAAGATGAAGAAACTGTGGAGCTAAGATTTATGAGCACGCATGCTCAGTGGGGGAGTGCCAGGGCCCCTGAGAAACTGCTCTAGATAGAAAAGGATGGAGGTATGTTTTGGGTTGAACTGTGTGCCCCATCCTGACACACACCCTGCAAAATTGGTAAGTTGGAGTCTTGAGTACCTCAGAATATGGCCTGATCTGGAGATGGGGTCTTTACAAAGATAATCAAATCAAAATGACATCATCAGGGTGGGCCCTAATCCAATATGACTGGTGTCCTTATAAAAAAAGGAAAATTTGAAGAGAGATAGACACACACACAGAGATCACCATGTGAAGATGCAGGCAGAGATCAGGGTGACGCATCTCCAAGCCAATGACTGCATACCACCAGACAAAGCTGGGAGAGGCATGGATCCCATTCACCGTCACAGCCCTCACGAGGAAGCAGCCCTGCCAACACCTTGATCTCAAACTTCTAGTCCCCAGAACCATGAGACAATACACTATGGCTGTTTAAGCCACTCAATGTGTGTTTACGGCAGCCCTAGGAAACTTATACAAGGTGAAATGAGGCAGCAAGCAGATTCCCCACTTAAGACGGGCTGACAAGACCTGGAGAAACTATGTAGCCTGACACGAACCTGACCAAATTCTCTGCAGAAGTTTCCGAGAGCCTCAGACCTCCATCTCAAAAGGTCACCTCCGATGTATTTTTAAATTATGTCGATGAAAACAAAGAGGCTTAGCTTTACAATAGGTTTGGCCAAGGCTCCTAAGTCAACAGGCTCGGATTTTAAATACTCTCATTATTTTTTGCATGTATGGCAGGGGAGGGAGTCTTGGGCATCTGTAAAAACTTATCATAGGGCTTCCCTGGTGGTGCAGTGGTTGAGAGTCCGCCTGCCGATGCAGGGGACACGGGTTCGTGCCCCGGTCCGGGAGGATCCCACATGCCGCAGGGCGGCTGGGCCCGTGAGCCATGGCCGCTGAGCCTGCGAGTACGGAGCCTGTGCTCCACAACGGGAGAGGCCACAGCAGTGAGAGGCCCGCGTACTGCAAAAAAAAAAACAAAAACAACTTATCATACATGACGAAAAACTCCTTGAAAAAATACCTTGGCAGAGGTGTCGATTATTGACCTTCATGAGAGCTATTCTCTCAACAGGCAACAAATTCAAACTCCTGTCCGAGCAGGATGTGTCTGGTTCCTCAAGGTTCACGGGGTATGTGCATTCTTTGGCTGAAAGCTGCAGTCCTTAGTAGCTGCTACAGAAAGAAATACCATCAATTTAACCTCTCGTGGAGCCAGCCATTTTCAACTGGCTGCCTTTATTTTTTGTTTGTTTCCCTAAATGGAACGTCCACTGCTTCCTTATTATAATGGAAAACAGAATTGGGAACAAATCTTTCATGAAATTAAACACACACCCACAGAGTAAACTCTGAAGGCCTCGATCATGTTTGAGAGGCAGTTCTCAAGATTTGTTACAAAGATCTTTCAGCCCCTTTTCCCATCCCTCAGCCTCCACCCATTTCACTCAAGGCACTAAAAATTGGCATTTACAAAGAAATTCCAGAAGCCTGAGCATTTTATTAGCACAGGGAAATCCCAACCTTCCTGGCCTCATTTCTCATGATGACAGCTCATTTTTCCATGTGGAACCACGTACTAGTTGCTGCAGATATTTAAAGAGGTAAAGAAGCTACTTTCAAACTAGTCATAAAAGAAATAAATAACGAGGATTTAGTACTCTGTGCTTACTTTATAAGCGTAAAAAGTCAAGTACATCCATTTTTAAAACTAGAATGAAAAATTTATAGTGTTCTTGCTAAAAGACTCAGAGCCATGCCATGGGCACTTTCCTGGGCTCCTGAAGCCTCACCGTTCTGCATAGCAAGGGCAATTTTTGGAAACTGAGTCTACCCACTGTGCTTCACGGCCGGCTCCCCTGCATTACCCTTTCCTCTGCTCCTCTCCTAACCATCGTTCCAAATCCTATGCATCCCTGAGGCCTGGAAGAAGCTTCACCTCCATAAAGCTCCCCCCAATTTTCCCATTTCCAGTGATTTACCCTTCTCTGAAAATCTATAGCATTTATCATCCAGGTCTCACAATTCAACAAGTGGTTATATTATCCTGGAGATCCTTTTAATATCTATATTATACATGATCTGTATTTTGCCTTAGTTATTTCCTGTGTGTAGCTTTTCTCCTCCCACCTCGGCTTATGAGCTTCTTCAAGACAAGAACCATCCCTCACATTTCTCCCATATCCTTTCCAGTATCTAACCCAAGTTCAAGGATGCCCAAAATCAAGTTAGCAATGGGAACTGGAAAATGTCATCCACGTTAGGATTTCTTTGGCCTCTGTGGATTATCTGCAGGCTCACAATCATGTTTAGGGATGAAAGCAAGGAGACAAGGACAGGATCTAACCACAGCCCAGGGAATCGGGCCCATTCCCCTAGGTCACACACATAAACCCACCCTTGACTTAGCAGCTGTCTGAGTCAAGGGTTCCAGAAAGGACACTCGGAGGAAATCTCCACCCGCATGATGGGCTTGGTACAGCACAGTGACCTTCAGGCCATCCACGGGGGGCTCCTTTGGGCCACACTTGTCCTTCCTCACTCCTGGGATTTGCTCTCAATGGCCACAAACTCATCTGGCTGCAGACCTCCCAGACACAGGCTGGCTGAAACATGATCACGCTCGTGGGTCACCTGCCTTCCCTTTATGAGAGCATGAACATGATCTGCTGTCCCTCTTCTTCCTACCCCCCAGAAACACAAAGGGGCCTTTCTTTCCCATTCTCCTTTCAGCCTCACACAAAGACAAGCAGGAATATTTGATGGCCGAGGGTTTAAGGTTGTTTACGGTTGTTCTTTGAGAGAGACCACTCACTTCAGGTAAAGGAGATTATAGTTTGGCTCATTGAACTGAATATAAACAGTTTAAGACTTGTTTTTCTTGTAATAAGTGGTACATGTGGGCGCACACACGTACACCAAAAAAGGCAAACCCCAAGGCACCCGGTGAAAAGCAAAACTCCCTCCCGCACCCACTCCTAGCTCTGAATCCCTCCTCAGAGGCAGCAAGTGTTAGCAGATTATTCCGCCCTCCAGACCACATACACCTTTCAGCCTACTTTTTTCATCGTGGATTTCTTTCTTGAAAACCCTAATTATACCCTGGACTCATGGTTTACTTTTAATTAGCAATTAAATTAGCAATTTTAAAATAATTTTCAATTTTTAAAATATTCAAGGTCAGTAAACTATTTCCCACAGGAAATAAAGTTGGCACCAACAAAAATATGACTTTGCCGTTTTCCCTATTTGACTATTTTAAATTTCAGACACAAATAAGAATTCCCAATGGTCACGCAGAATAACAGAATTGAGAGAACTCTAGTTGTTTCTTTCGTGTCACAAGCACTCGGGTATCGGTCTCATCTCAAATCCACTGCTTAAACGGAGAAATACGTGTTGTAAGAGAGAGGAGGCCCTCACTGCCCAGGCTTGAGCTCTGAAGACCCCTCACGATACCCAAGCAGGAGGCAGGAACCCTCCTGAGGAAAGCTTGTAGTGAGTCTGAACCTGTCTGCCAACCACAGCGCTGAAGTCCTCTGAACTACATCGTGGGTTCCTGATTAAGAAAGAGGAAGAAAGATTTACCAAGCATCTCCTGAGTGCCAGGCCTAAGATGTGTGCCTTACAGACATCAGCATATTTTAACCTTCACAACAACTTCGTGAGGCTAATATTATTTTCTCCGCTTTTCAGGTGAGAAACCTGGGGGTTCAGGGAAGGGTAGAGACTTGCCCAAGGCCACGGACCTCGGTCCAAAGTCACTTTTCCAAGCTACTGCCTGGACTGCTCTGTTTCATAAAATCAAACCTCCATCCAAATTTCCTCTTTCAGGAAACCTGGGCTCTGGAATCAGGCTACTTTGGCACAGAAACTGGCTATACAACTTTGAGCTAGAAGAACCCAGGCCCAGGCAAGGGACTGGAGCTCCCTGGGTCTCAGTTTCTTCATCTGGAAAATGAGCCTGACAATAATACCTACCACATCAGGTCTGTGGCAAGATTAAATGAAGTTCACGTAATGAGCCTGGCATAGTGCCTGACATATAGTAAATACTTCACAACGGTTAGCTCTTCAAGCTGGGGTTTGGAACGGTTTTCTTTTTTGCTTTTATTCCCTCCATCTCACAGTACAGTGATGGCGCTCTGGGAAGCAATCTGGGATGAAACTGGGGAGCCATCTGAAATTGTCTGGCCCCATAATACCAATTTCTTTTGCTCTCCTCCCCCAAGCGTGCTCCTCTAACGTTTTTCCCCTTTGTCCTAACTGCCAAAACCACAGCCTTTCTGCGGCCAAATCCCAGACGCTTTTAATAGTGTTATTACTGTGACTTTTTTCCCGAAATCATGGAAATATTTCAGTTTTTATTTAAAAAAACTAGATTCCAGCAACACCCTCTCTAAGGCCACCAGTTTTTAATTTTTAAACCAAAAGTGTACGCTATCATTTCCCCCTGCCCCTGTTCATATATCATGGAATTCTAGACTGATTCAATTTTGCTAAAACAATCTCAACTTGTGCAAATGGAAGCTGCCCAAATTCCCTTGGAATGGAAAAGGTATTTGTTAACCTGGTCAGGGAATTTACAAACCCGCATCTGCTCGACTGGGCAACATTTTCCATTTAATTGCCTTTCCCTTCTTCACTGAAAGTCCAATGAGGTCTGCAGGTTGTAGCGTCATTGGGCCAGCAAATGAGGAGGTTGGAGGGGGTTTCTCTGGGGATTGGCAGGGACAAGGGGTTAAGGAAGTCAGATGACCAAGGCTCTCACTCGGGCCAAAGGCTAGGTGGACGACTTCAGCCAAGTCTCTTCACATTCTCTGAGCTGTAGTTCACTTACCTGAAGAATGAGAAGGTGAGGCCCACTTTTTCCTGAAGACCCTTTCTAGCTCTAACTTCCTTTCAGCAACACAAGATTCTGCAATCATCCCACAGGCATCTCATCTGGTCTGGGCCTTATCAGGGCAGTAAGTTACATGTCATGATGCAGCCTCAGGAGATAAGCTTCAGCAAAAAGGAGGTGTGTGTGGGTGTGGGTGTGCGTGTGTGCGTGTGTGTGGGTGTGATGTTAGCCATAAAAGACACAGCCTCCACTTATTGCAAAAATGTGGCTGTACCAAGCTGTCATATAATTCATGGCATAGAAATAAAATCCAGGTTCACCTTTAACTACCTAATGCAAAACGACAGCCAAGCAAACCCAGTAGGAGGGTGACACATCTGAGCTTCCATCTCACACCCTTCCATGAATTTCCCCCATTCAACCATTTCTGCTCCAAGCATCTGGAGTGCAGCTAGTACAAGACTGGAACCTCGGCAGCGTTTATAAGGTGACCTTTTGTTACAATAGCATCACATATAATCCCGCTGCTATGTTGTCTTTCTCCATTTTCTCCTCTGGGAGACTTTGTCTCATAATTCTGACATCATAACTGGTTCCTCCAATCCAGTCTTTTATGATGAATAACAAATGAGGGAGAACCCCAGGAATGCTGGGAGAATAAAGGTGCAGACAGCAATAGATATCGCTGTTTCACCACAAGAGCCTAACAGAATTTAAAAGTTTTCTAAATGCCAAGACGAACCTTGCTAACACGTAATTCCTAACCACTTTCACGAGACTAGCTTCCTCTAAGAATGACATTCTGAATCAGATCTGGGGGGACTTTAACGATGCTGAGGCATTTGACTGATCCTTTTTGTTAAGGTGTTTAATTTCAGCCAGTATAAGGACTGGTAGGCTGTTTTAAGGACTTTAGCTTTTATTCCAAGTGAGATGCAGAGCCCGTAGGTGGAGGGGGGAGGGTTTGAGCAGTAGTCTCATTAGAATTTTCAAAGGAATACTCTGGCACTCTATCGAGAATCAAGGGGAGGAAAAAAAGATGTTTAATTTGACTGTTCCTTTCTCTCCAAGGCACAGATGCCAGGAGTAAAAAAAAAAAAAAGTCATTTTTGGAAACTATACACACATAGAGCAAGGAACCTAGAACACGCCGTTCACAAAAGCCACCCTGAGCTGGGCCCCAGAGTGCTTCTGGCTTCTGTAGTTGATTAACCCAGCACCTTATCAAGGTATGAGGGAGGGTGTTGCTGCAGCCCCAGGAACGTGGGGGGAACAGCCAGACTACTTACGTCACTCTTCCTGAACTTGGCTTTCAAGCTCTTCATGTTTAGTCCATTCAGCCTTCCAGAGCTCTAGAGGAGACTTTCAGCACCTAACCAGAGGAAGAAAAGAAGAAATTAAGTATCTAGGTTCCCAAACAAACACTACAGATACTCCCTCCTGAATGGATTAGGACTTCGGGCCATGGGTAGGTGACTGGGGTCGAGTCAGGAAGGTGGTCAGGGTGAAGGGCTGGGAAGTGGTAAAGAACATAGGTTATTCCCGTTCGTGATACTACCTGGAACCTTCTGACATTTTCAAGTTAACCGAAACTTGAAATTTTATCCCAACTTCCCATTCAAAGTAGAAAAAGCTTAAGTAACTGCTGACCTGTCACTGCACAAAATACAGTATCCGTGTGCCTAACTCACTCCTCTCCACACCCTTCACATTATAGTTATACCCTCAACCTCCTCTGGAAGGGCCACCGTAGTGAAGCATGATAGGGAAAACAGCTCATATTCCAGATGCCATTCATTCCCTATTTATTTTTCTCAGTGTGGCTTCTTTCCTTCCCCCTCCTAGATGCACAGAGCAATGAGTGAAAAATGCAAGAAACAACAAAACCTCCCTCACTGAATATGTCATTCCTCAGGAAGCCACTCAAAACAGTGGAAGACTCCCCCCAGGTCATCGTGGGACCCAGTGATTCAGAGCCAGAGCTGGAAAAGTTTTAAGAAACCACCTCATTTGGGAGGGGTCTGTGGTCCCTTCAGAAAGTGAAGGTAATTTTTGGAATGACAGTATATATGTACTTTTTTTAAGAGAAGAAAGTTGCTATATTCATCAGATTCTGCAAGGGGGTTGTCACCATCCAAAAGGTAAGACTATTGATCTAGTCTAAGCCCCTCATTTTCCAGAGGTCGAGACAGAGCCTCCTGAGAGAAGTGAAGAAAACCTGTGTGCATTCCCAAAACCTCTGTATGATAAAAGTCAAAACCAGACCCCAAAGTCAGACTGATGGTTGAATGCCTTTTCCGCTGCCCTACGGCTTTAAAACTAAAACCCAACAGTAAACTCCTGTGCTAAAATATGGTACGAACTTGATCTTTTCCATCTTTAAACCTGGAAAATGTACAGTGTGGAACCCTCCCGTTCAGGTCAAAAAGGCCCGAAAAATCTTTGTGCAAGTTCCCATCACCTAGTAAGTGCTCCGGAAATGTAACTTCAAGCCTCAGTTGACAAAGTGAGAACGGGGGACATCAACAGTCCTGTCCATTTGAGGACTAAGGAAGGGTGGTCGGATGTTGACCACAGTTGACCATCATTTTTCAAAAGCCTTTCAAGGTCGTCATGTTTCTCCACCATCCTTATCATTCTGGACTAAACCGATTTGAGGAAATAGAGCAGGGGAAATGCAAGCAACTGAAAGGCTGGACTCATCCCTCCTCAGGTCTTCATCGCCACCTCCAGAAGTGGTGCAGCAGCTCCCTGGCTTCTAATTTGTTTACTTTCATTACTGCGGCTGCCCTTAAGCAGGGCCCTTGGGCGAATGGTACCAAAACCCGGTCATCATAAAGCACCTCAATGACATTAATCTGGAGGCCACACCATTAGGCAGCCTCCCTGTGGTCCCTTTCAATCTTCCCAGCCTCAGCAGGGGTGACAGAATGTGTGTTGCCTTGGAAACCACACACACTGTAATTACACCTTGTTAACTGCCACGTATTTAACCACAGAAGGCTGGGCTGGGACCTGGACAGCAAAGTACAAACTCCCAGACAGTGTTTCTGGAAGCTGGCCCCCTCCTTAATCTGAATCAGAAGGACCTGGGGACAGTTTGCTAAATGCAAAAGTCAATGGAAATTGAATCTCAGGACCAGGGCCCAGGAACCTCCTTGGTTGAATATTTACTTGGCATACAAGTTTGAGAACCTAGAAATAAGGTACATGAAACAGGAACTATCCTTATCAAAGTTGAGCTGGTTTATAAAACAGCCCTTCTTCATGTCAAAGCAAACCACCTTTGATGAATTCAAGTAGAATAATGACAATCAGATGTTCCCAACCTGTCACTGGCTCATGGTTCTCCATCAAATGTAGCTAGAAAATGGAAATCGCCCTTTCAGTTCAATTCCTTCCACCCTCTGGGAGAGGTGCTAATAACCAAGAAAAGAGGCCAAATCCATGCAGCAGGAAAAGAAGCAAAGAGAAACCCAGGCTTAGATAATCCACAAACTGTGTAGCCCACCAAGGTGGAACCACCCAAAGCATTCCTTCCGGCAAGAACGCAATGTCTTAGGCAACGAAGTTGGGTCGGATTTTTGTTTGAGGTCACGTTGGGGTGGGGGTGGGGGGGTGTTCGTGGGTGTGGTGCCAGTTTTTTTGGCTGTTTGTCTTTGTGTCCGCTGCCCCCCAACCCACCCCCAGCATGGCAGTGAGAAGTATGCAAACGAACAATTAAGAGGATTAAGTAAATAAAGCAAGTAATTCCAAAAATTCCCAGGGGGAGGTATTAGCTGTGAAGTGAATGTTTTCCTGGAATCAAGGCTCTGGGTGTGTGAGAGCTGGGTCCAAGAGTGTAACTCCAGGACGACAGAGATAGGGGTCAAGGGTAAAGAAGTTCTGGAAACCCACAGAATAGTAACTTCAGAAACAAGAACTGTAGCTGGGGGTAATTCAAGTTAGTAACAGATCACAGCTTTCCCGGTATTGG
Source organism: Phocoena phocoena (assembly GCF_963924675.1). Classification (NCBI taxonomy): domain Eukaryota; kingdom Metazoa; phylum Chordata; class Mammalia; order Artiodactyla; family Phocoenidae; genus Phocoena; species Phocoena phocoena. The sequence goes on along the minus strand of NC_089221.1, from coordinate 28,660,054 downwards.
TAAAAGAACCTAACCCCTGGAAGCCAGGACTAGGGAGAAGTCACCTGCCCCTGAAATGATGCTGGGCTCCCTCTGCCTCAATAACTCTTCCTCTTCCCCAAGAGGACCCAGGAGTCAATGAGTGACTTGCCTTCCTTGGGTCAGCTGGAATCTTACAGCTCTAATTCCCAAATTCAAACTTCCAAAAGCCAGACTGGATAAAGTGACATCTATCAATCTAGCCAGGCTACACTAATAGCAGTCCTTGGAAAAGTCACTTAATCAAGACGCTTAGATCAAAAGAGCTGCAGTGAAGACAAATGAATTGCACGGAGTCTCATTTGAATGGTTCAAAAAGGGGATGAAAGGTTTCACGTATATGGGAAAGGGTGTTTGAATCACATTCTTTCTCCCCTTTCAAGCATGTCTACCCACGGAGCAGAAATGTTAGTCAGTTTGCTCCCTGCGCAAACCCAGAATAAGTCACTGAAACACAGCTTCGTCACCCGTCATCATGTGATGTCACTCCATCGCGGAGGATGGAGTAGGGCAGAGATGCACAAACGTGCTGCCCTCTCATCTGAAATACTAGATCCAACAAACAGGGTTTGTTAATCCATTTTCCCTTTAAAAATAATGTAACTCTCAATCAAAGCTTAACATGAGCTACCTTATCTGATATAATTCTAGCCTGAATCAAAAAAGCTTGATATTAGCCTATAGGGCTACAGTATGAACTAATAAGTTAGACTTCTTTGAGTACTAAAAACGACTTATAATAGGGCTTCCCTGGTGGCGCAGTGGTTGAGAGTCCGCCTGCCGATGCAGGGGACGCGGGTTCGTGCCCCGGTCCGGGCAGATCCCACATGCCGCGGAGTGGCTGGGCCCGTGAGCCACGGCCGCTGAGCCTGCGCGTCCGGAGCATGACTTATAATTGATACAGAGTTTCATTTTGGGGTGATAAAAATGTTGTACGTTTACTGCCATGATAGCTGTACAACCTGTGAACGTACCAAAAGCCATTCAACTGTATAATTCAAATGGGCAAACTGAGGAGGATGCGACTGAACAAAGCTGTCGTTTTTTTAAAAGTTTAATAATCTCCATTACCTCTCCGATCCTTAGGGTTAAAAAAATTCCAGGTTAGAAACGTCTGGACTGACTGAAAATGATCTTCGAAGGAACAAAGGCTAACAAGCAGTGCCCTTAGTGCTAACATGTGGTTGCTCCTAGATTCTCTTTTTTTTTTTTTTTTTTTTGCGGAACGCGGGCCTCTCACTGTTGTGGCCTCTCCCGTTGCGGAGCACAGGCTCCAGACGCGCAGGCTCAGCGGCCATGGCTCACGGGCCCAGCCGCTCCGCGGCATGTGGGATCTTCCCGGACCGGGGCATGAACCCGCGTCCCCTGCATCGGCAGTCGGACTCCCAACCACTGCGCCACCAGGGAAGCCCTAGATTCTCTTTATTTAGCCATTTCTCTACCATAAGCCACCCCCAGCTGAAACGGTTAGAAAAAAACGCTCCTGTCCTCTATCTTCCAACCACTCCTTCTCCCACCCGCCCCCGCTTCCACCCGGACATATGACGCAAAGATTATTTCATAAGACAACGCTGGCAATTATGTCAGTGCATAAGGGTCCCCCTGGAGCCCCAGCCAGGTATCTGGATTCTGTAATCAGAGGTGAGGCTCAGAAATCTGTAATTTTTCTTTTTTTTAAACTTGCCGGGTGATTTGGATGCTCAATTAGATTGGGAACCACTGTTCTAGACTCAGTGGTACCATACCTATAATTGACACCTTCATTAAAGATAATCTAGAGATATTGTATGAGTAGATATAATAGACCCACGTTTTCGAGCATTGACTGAACCTTTCAAAATATTGTGTGGGGTGAGAGGGGAGCCCTCTACACTAAAATCTAGGAGAGAAACTAGGAGGTTACCCATGGCCACTAAGAAACGATATGAACTCGCAAAGGCAGATGGCAGTGGTACCCACGTGTACATTTTCCTGAATCACAGGAATGTATTAGCATCCAAGATGCCATACCCCCAGGATTCAAGGGCAGTGGTTTAAAACAATTCCCTGTGAATCACCACAGCATTAGAGGTGAAAAAAACATCAGACTTAAAATCCAAAGCACTGAAGAGGATACTGAACCAATGCAAGAAACTAAAATTAAAATACTTCTCTCCTTGCCAGCATCTACTACCTATTCTCCCTCAAGTACCTGTTTTCTCAATCATCTCTCTCCCACAAACATGGAATTTGAACCAAAAGCTATAAATGCTCAATGCTCTCAATCTGGCAAGACAAACACCATAAAAAGTAACTCCCCAAGGAGCAGCTTGGATGGCATGACAGGCTCTCTCGTCAGGGACATCTTTATCTGGAGAGACCTTTCACAGCATCAGAGAAGTCTTCACCATAGGGGTAGGGTCTAAGTGGCTATAAAGGAAACTCAGGATTTGGGCAAGCTGATGAGAAAAGGGCACCTTGTCAGGCCCTTCCCACAAGATCGGGTACACCCATCTGAGGTTTCCCAGGCAAGGGTCAGATACCTGTCCAAGCTCTGCCCTCAGTCCTAGAAGCTTCTCTCAGAAGGCTCTGTAGGTATGGTGGGAATCATTGCAAAGTTCTCTCCAAAGATCCTCCCCCAATCTCCACACACCCTGACCCTTTTAGACCTTGGATGTGAGCGAGGGGTTCAAGGGCCCCAATACCAATTTTTGACAAATCTGAAAATGTACATCTCAGGCTGTTTACGTTGGAATGGAGGATTTTCAGGGTAGAGTTTTCATTTTGCTTATTACTCGGGTGCTAGCCGTCGGCATAAAATCGGTAAGTGTTTCCTGAAGGAATGTGTAGGACAAAGATACGGGTCAGGTGCCTGGGTAGCCTTTAGACTTTGCCTTTGACCTCAGCAAGGCTCTCTTTGGTCCCAAATGGACTGGGTTAACTGTACTGGGGTTTGAGTAAACTCCGTGATCAGTTTTCACATCTACACGTGAAAACATTAAGAAGTTAAAAACAAACCAACCAACCAAAACCACCACCTCATTTGGCCTATGAATCTTACCAGGCTGGCCCTCCTTTCCCCTCCTGCCTGCCTCTCCTCTCTCCTGGCTGTGCTTCTCCTGTAGCATCTCCCTAACCACATGCTGAGCTCAGCCAAGGGAGCTGACCATTTCAGTAATGGAATGTAAGAGTCAACAGAGAGCAAGGACCATCCACTAGAATCCTGGGGGCAAGCGCTTAGGACAGAGATTTTATCAGCCTGATACAAAGCAGGCCAAGGACTCCCCCAAATCTACATGCCTGGTCTATTATTATTGCATGAGATTCTACCACTTCCAGTCAGGGAGCTTCTCAACAAGGAAAAAGTCCATCCTGGCCACGCCCAAGTCTTCACCACTAACAGCAGGACTCTCTGCGAGGTCCACACTCAGCAGAAGTTCACTGAGGCTGAGAGAAAGGATGAGCGACCAAGCACCGAGTGTCAAATTGCAAGCACAAAGATAGAACAGACATATCATTCCAAAGTAAGCGGCCAGTCCAGCACGCATATTTTCAAAGGATTTAGCTGAAAACTGGTTAACAGGACTCTCAAACCTTCACTCACGTCCGGGGTTTAAAAGGATCAGAGCACGTGGAGAATGGGGGCGGATCTTTCTTCAGAGAGAACTATGCAATGATTCCCATCACGCCTACTCAACCTCATGAGAAAGGCCTACAGGACCCCTTGGAGAGACTGGACAGGGGTCTGATCCTTGCCTAGAAAACCTAAAAGGTGGGAGAGAAACTGGCCTAAGCTGTGAGGATGGGAAAAAGAAGGAGCGGCGGCTGCTGGGCTGTGATCAGCGTGAACGCTGGAGTTTATCTGAGCACAGATGTACGCCTCCTGTAGACCAGATGTAGACAATTCACGAGAGACGGTAGCAAGCTGTCCTGGATCCTGTCTAACACAGTGGATTAGAGGGTGAAGAGAGCAGGAGAAACTGATTCCCAGATAGAGAAGCAACAAAGCAGAGGTGAGTACATCACCTGCATCGACGGAATCAGGGGGCCCCCAGTGATGGTCCAGGAGTGGAACAAGGAAGGGGAGAGGGATCTCCAAAGCCCTCCTCTACTGGTTTGCTAGGGCTGCCATAACAAAGTATCACGATCTGGTGGCTTACGCAAGAGAAGTCTATATCCTCACAGTTCTGGAGGCCAGAAGTCCAAAATCAGGGTAACAGTGAGGCTGATTTTGATTTTACTCTGAAGCCTCGCTCCCTCGTTGTGGGTGGTTTTCTTCTCCCACTGTTTTCACATGGTCTTCCCTCTTTGTGTGTCTGTGTCCTAATGTCTTCTTATGAGGACACCAGTCACACTCATATAACCCTATTTGCTTTAATCACATCTTTAAAGACCCTATCTCCAAATACAGTCACATTCCACAGTACTAGGGGTTAGGGCTTCAACATATGAATTTTAGGAGGACACAATCCACACCATAATTCCCCCCAAAAGACCCCAAGAGCGAGAGTCAGCTCAAAACATCTATCAGGTTCTCTCTAGCACAGCACTATCTTGCTATGTACCATCAAGTAAGAACTTTTTTTTTTTTGCAGTACGCGGGCCTCTCACTGTTGTGGCCTCTCCCGTTGCAGAGCACAGGCTCCAGACGCGCAGGCTCAGCGGCCATGGCTCATGGGCCCAGCCCCTCCGCGGCATGTGGGATCCTCCCGGACCGGGGCACGAACCCGTGTCCCCTGCATCGGCAGGCGGACTCTCAACCACTGTGCCACCAGGGGAGCCCAAGTAAGAACTTTCTTATCCCTATTACTTCGCATCTCCCTGCTCCAACCCCCGGTTTACCATTGCAACCCTGGGGGGGCATGGTGGGAACAAAACATGACCATTAGATGAAGACAGGAGAAGAGGAGGAGAAAGCAGGGAAAGAGAGAAAAGGAAAGATATTTTCTTTTAAATCACATTTGAAATTTTAATTTTTATTTGAAACCAGGCATTCCAAGTTCTAAACTAAGAATATTTAGCAATTGAAACTGACTGTAGAATTTTTTAAAAATCTAATGAGAAAAGTTATAGATTTCATCGAGAAGCAAGAGATAGACTCACTTCATTGAATAAATTTTAAAGTGTCAGTGGGACACAAACAACGCTGCTTTAGGATCACATCTTCGGTGTCTTACTTACTCAGCAAAGATACATATAAATAAATGAATGAATGAGTCAACACACACGCAAACTTTACTAAGCATTAATTATGGGCTAGATGCTTTCACATATGTCATCTCTTTTATGAATTCACTAAGGTGCAGGTGTGTTAAAAGACTGCCCAGATGATAAGGAAGGGGGAAAGGTAAGGGGAAAAAAAGACATAAGCAATTGTTTCATTTTGGCAATGAATCTTTTCTAAAATACTCCAATATCTTACTTACTCCCTCCAAAAAATGATCATGTTCTTTGAAAACTGTAAATGCCATTCAGATATTGTATCATAATAGTCATGAAGTAAAACTCTTAAGAACATTAATCTCCCTCCCTATATTCACAACTTGCCTTTATTTGGGGATGACATTTCTTTTGAGAAACAAATACATCATTCTTCTTTAAAAATAAAACCTGCCATCAACCAGGACCGACCGATCTTGGTCCATGAATCAGTCAGAGCCACCAGCATTGGTACGAAATTGGCCGGGGCTCTAGTAACACTACTATCTGGGCTGTCAAATCGGCTGCTAACATGCTCTGATAAGCCTACCAAAGGAAAGCCCCAAGGTTACCCTGTGCCCTAAATCCACCCAATTTAAAAAGCATGGGCTTAGTCAAAACAAGCTACCTCTGGAATATAAAAATCACTCTAGGGCTAAGAAATTCCATGTGATTATCCCTCACGTTGAGTTTTTTTTTTTTAATTCATTTATTTATTTGTTTTTTGGCTGCATTGGTTCTTCGTTGCTGCACGCGGGCTTTCTCTAGTTGCGGCGAGCAGGGACTACTCCTCGGTGCAGTGGCTTCTCTTGTTACGGAGCACGGGTTCTAGAGCGCAGTTTCAGTAGTTGTGGCCCACGGGCTTAGTTGCTCCACGGTATGTGGGATCTTTCCAAACCAGAGCTCGAACCCGTCTCCCCTGCATTGGCAGGCAGATTCTTAACCACTGTGCCACCAGGAAAGTCCCCGAGGTTATTTTTTAAGATGATCTCTAAAATGCCGTTCCTAGTGTACGTTTCCAAATCTTTAATGCTGGTGTCAACAGCTCTGTCGAAACACACCACGTGTCCATCTCTCAAGCAAAAAGGCCGCCCTGCACACACCTAGTAATCAGCCGGAAACGGCAAGCATATGTGCTAAACACCTTACCTTCTTCATCTCAAGTCCATTCCATGGCTTTTCCCCATCTTCAGATCCAAAAGAACCAATCAAGTTTTAAAAGACAGGGCATGGGACTTCTCTGGTGGCACAGTGGTTAAGAATCCGCCTGCCAGTGCAGGGGACACGGGTTCGAGCCCTGGTTCCGGAAGATCTCACATGCCGCGGAGCCTAAGCCCGTATGCCACAACTACTGAGCCTGCACTCTAGAGCCTGTGGGCCACAAATTCTGAGCCCACGACCCACAACTACTGAGCCGTGAGCCACAACTACTGAAGCCCACGTGCCTAGAGCCTGTGCTCTGCAACGAAAAGCCCGCGCACCGCAACGAAGAGTAGCCCCCGCTCGCTGCAACTAGAGAAAGCCGCGCACAGCAACGAAGACCAAACACAGCCAAAGATGAATAAATACGTTTATATTTAAAAAAAAAGAAAAAAAAAAAAGACAGGGCCACCCCGCAAACGTTACTAGTTAAAATACAAAATGTGGAAAGCAAACAGTTACTGTGGCAAGCAGTTTGGCAGCTTAAGTTAAATATAAATTTACCATTCAACCTGGCAATTACACTCCTATGCATCTTGCCAAGGGAAATGAAAACACACGTCCACACAGAGATGTGTACATGAACGTATAGCAGCAGCATTCATAATTGTGAAAAAGTGGAAACAACTGAACTATCCATCAATTAGGTACACAAAACGTGGCATTTCCACACAGTGGAATGCAGTACTCTCCAGCACCAAAAAGGAAAAAAGTGTTGATATATGTGGCGCAAAACCATTGTGCTAAGTGAAGGTCAGACACAGAGGCCACATACTGTAAGATTCCATCTGTATGACACATCCGGAACTGGCAAATTTATAGACAGGGAGTAGATTAGCAGTTGTCTAGGGCTGGGAATGGTAACAAGGAGGGACTGCAAATGAGCATATGTGCTCTTTTTGGGGGTGAGAGAGGTGTTTTAAAACTCAATGGTGGGGCTTCCCTGGTGGCGCAGTGGTTGAGAGTCCGCCTGCCGATGCAGGGAACACGGGTTCGTGCCCCGATCCGGGAAGATCCCACATGCCGCAGAGCAGCTGGGCCCATGAGCTATGGCCGCTGAGCCTGCGCGTCCGGAGCCTGTGCTCCGCAACGGGAGAGGCGACAACAGTGAGAGGCCCGCGTACCGCAAAAAACACACAAAAACTCAATGGTGGGAGGGAGGGTGGGAGGGAGGGAGACGCAAGAGGGAAGAGATATGGGAACATATGTATACATATAACTGATTCACTTTGTTATAAAGCAGAAACTAACACACCATTGTAAAGCAATTATACTCCAATAAAGATGTTAAAAAAAAAAAATACCTCAATGGTGGGAGAGGAGGAACCAAGATGGCGGAGTAGAAGGACGTGTTCTCACTCCCTTTTGCGAGACCACCAGAAACACAACTAGCTGCTGGACAATCATCAACAGGAAGACACTGGAACTCACCAAAAAAGATAGCCCACATCCAGAGACAAAGGAGAAGCCACAATGAGATGGTAGGAGGGGCGCAATCACAGTAAAATCAAATCCCGTAACTGGTAGGTGGGTGACTCACAGACTGGCGAACACTAATACCACAGAAGTCCACCCACTGGAGTGAAGGTTCTGAGCCCCACGTCAGGCTTCCCAACCTGGGGGTCCAGCAATGGAAGGAGGAATTCCTAGAGAATCAGACTTTGAAGCCTTGTGGGAATTGATTGCAGGATTTCGACAGGACTGGGGGAAACAGACTCCACTCTTGGAGGACATACACAAAGTAGTGTGCACATAGGGACCCAGGGGAAGAAGCAGTGACCCCAGGGGAGACTAAACCAGACCTACCTGCTAGTGTTGGAGGGTCTCCTGCAGAGGCGGGGGTGGGTCTGTTTCACTGTGGGGACAAGGACACCAGCAGCAGAAGTTCTGGGAAGTACTCCTTGGCCTCAGCCCTCACAGAGTCTGCCATTAGCCCCACCAAAGAGCCCAGGTAGGCTCCAGTGTTGGGTTGCCTCAGGCCAAACAACCAACAGGGACGGAACCCAGCCCCACACATCAACAGTCAAGTGGATTAAAGTTTTACTGAGCTCTGCCCACCAGAGCAAGTAAGCTCTACACAACACCAGTCCCTCCCATCAAGCCTCTTAGCCTCATCCACCAGAGGGCAGACAACAAAACAAGAAGAGCTACAAACCTACAGCCTGTGGAACAAAAACCACATTCACAGAAAGATAGACAAGATGAAAAGGCAGAGGGCTATATACCAGATGAAGGAACAAGATAAAACCCCAGATAAACAACTAAATGAAGTGGAGATAGGCAACCTTCCAGAAAAAGAATTCAGAATAATGATAGTGAAGATGATCCAGGACCTCAGAAAAAGAATGGAGGCAAAGATCGAGAAGATGAAAGAAATGTTTAACAAAGACCTAGAAGAATTAAAGAACAAACAAACAGAGATGAACAATACAATAACTGAAATGAAAACTATACTAGGAGGAATCAATAGCAGAATAACTGAGGAAGAAGAACGGATAAGTGACCTGGAAGCCAGAAAGGTGGAATTCACTGCTGCAGAGCAAACTAAAGAAAAAAGAATGAAAAGAAATGAGGACATCCTAAGATACCACTGGGACAACATTAAATGCAACAACATTCACATTATAGGGGTCCCAGAAGGAGAAGAGAGAAAGGACCAGAGAAAATATTTGAAGAGATTATAGTCGAAAACTTCCCTAACGTGGGAAAGGAAATAGCCACCTAAGTCCAGGAAGCGCAGGAGTCCCATACAGGATAAAAGGGATAAACCCAAGGAGAAACATGCCAAGACACATAGTAATCAAACTGGCAAAAATTACATAGAAAGAAAAATTATTGAAAGCAGCAAGGGAAAAGTGACAAATAACATACAAGGGAACTCCCATAAGGTTAACAGCTGATTTCTCAGCAGAAACTCTACAAGCCAGAAGGGAGTGGCATGATATACTTAAAGTGATGAAAGGGAAGAACCTACAACCAAGATTACTCTACCTGACAAGGATCTCATTCAGATTCAATGGAGAAATCAAAAGCTTTACAGACAAACAAAAGCTAAGAGAATTCAGCAGCACCAAACCAGCTCTACAACAAATGCTAAAGGAACTTCTCTAGGCAGGAAACACAAGAGAAGGAAAAGACCTACAAAAAAACCCCCAAAACAATTAAGAAATTGGTAATAATAACATACATATCACTAATTACCTTAAATGTAAATGGATTAAATGCTCCAACCAAAAGACAGAGGCTTGCTGAATGGATACAAAAACAAGACCCATATACATGCTGTCTACAAGAGACCCACTTCAGACCTAGGGACACATACAGACTGAAAGTGAGGGGATGGAAAAAGATATTCCATGCAAATGGAAATCAAAAGAAAGCTGGAGTAGCTACACTCAGATAAAATAGACTTTAAAATAAAGAATGTTACAAGAGACAAGGAAGGACACTACATAATGACCAAGGGATCGATCCAAGAAGAAGATATAACAATTATAAACATATATGCACCAAACACAGGAGCACCTCAATACATAAGGCAACTGCTAACAGCTCTAAAAGTGGAAATCGACAGTAACACAATAATACTGGGGGACTTTAACACCTCACTTACACCAATGGACAGATCATCCAAAATAAAAATAAATAAGGAAACAGAAGCTTTAAATGACACAACAGACCAGATAGATTTAACTGACATCTATAGGACATTCCATCCAAAAACAGCAGATTACACTTTCTTCTCAAGTGCACATGGAACATTCTCCAGGATAGATCACATCTTGGGTCACAAATCAAGCCTCAGGAAATTTAAGAAAACTGAAATCATATCAAGCATCTTTTCTGACCACAACGCTAGGAGATTAGAAATGAATTACAGGGAAAAAAACGTAAAAAACACAAGCACATGGAGGCTAAACAAAACATTACTAAATAACCAAGAGATCAGTGAAGAAATCCAAGGGGAAATCAAACAATACCTAGAGACAAATGACAATGAAAACACGATGATCCAAAACCTATGGGATGCAGCAAAAGCAGTTCTAAGAGGGAAGTGTATAGCTATAGAAGCTTACCTCAAGAAACAAGAAAAATCTCAAGTAAACAATCTAACCTTACACCTAAAGAAACTAGAGAAAGAAGAACAAACAAAACCCAAAGTTAGCAGAAGGAAAGAAATCATAAAGATCAGAGCAGAAATAAATGAAATGGAAACAAAGAAAACAATAGCAAAGATCAATAAAACTAAAAGCTGGTTCTTTGAGAAGATAAACAAAACTGATAAACCATTAGCCAGACTCATCAAGAAAAAGAGGGAGAGGACTCAAATCAATAAAATTAGAAATGAAAAAGGAGAAGTTACAACAGACACCACAGAAATACAAAGCATCCCAAGAGAGTACTACAAGCAACTCTATGCCAATAAAATGGACAACCTGGAAGAAATGGACAAATTCTTAGAAAGGTATACCATTCCAAGACTGAACCAGGAAGAAACAGAAAATATGAACAGACCAATCACAAGTAATGAAATTGAAACTGTGATTAAAAATCTTCCAACAAACAAAAGTCCAGGACCAGATGGCTTCACAGGTGAATTCTATCAAACATTTAGAGAAGAGCTAACACTAATCCTTCTCAAACTCTTCCAAAAAATTGTGGAGGAAGGAACACTCCCAAACTCATTCTATGAGGCCACCATCACGCTGATACCAAAACCAGACAAAGATACTACAAAAAAAGAAAATTACAGACTAATATCACTGATGAATATAGATGCAAAAATCCTCAACAAAATACTAGCAAACAGAATCCAACAACACATGAAAAGGATCACACACCATGATCAAGTGGGATTTATCCTAGGGATGCAAGGATTCTTCAATATACACAACTCAATCAATGTGATACACCATATTAACAAATTGAAGAAGAAAAACCATATGATCACCTCAATAGATGCAGAAAAATCTTTCAACAGCATTCAACACCCATTTATGATAAAAACTCTCCAGAAAGTGGGCATAGAGGGAACTTACCTCAACATAAAAAAGGCCATATACGACAAACTCACAGCAAACATAATTCTCAATGGAAAAACTGAAAGCATTTCCTCTAAGATCAGGAATGAGACAAGGACGTCCACTCTCACCACTATTATTCAACATAGTTTTGGAAGTCCTAGCCACGGCAATCAGAGAAGAAAAAGAAATAAAAGGAATACAAATTGGAAAAGAAGTAAAACTGTCACTGTTTGCAGATGACATGATACTATACACAGAGAATCCTATAAATGCCACCAGAAAACTACTAGAGCTAATCAATGAATTTGGTAAAGTTGCAGGATACAAAATTAATGCACAGAAATCTCTTGCGTTCCTATACACTAATGATGACAAATCTGAAAGAGAAATTATGGAAACACTCCCATTTACCATTGCAACAAAAAGAATAAAATACCTAGGAATAAACCTACCTAGGGAGACAAAAGACCTGTATGCAGAAAACTATTAAACACTGATGAAAGAAATTAAAGGTGATACCAACAGATGGAGAGATATACCATGTTCTTGGATGGGAAGAATCAATTGCGAAAATCACTATACTACCCAAAGCAATCTATAGATTCAATGCAATCCCTATCAAATTACCAATGGCATTTTTTACGGAACTAGAACAAATCACCTTAAAATTTGTATGGAGACACAAAAGATCCTGAATAGCCAAAGCAGTCTTGAGGGAAAAAAACGGAGCTGGAAGAATCAGACTCCCTGACTTCAGACTATACTATAAAGCTACAGTAATCATACTGGCACAAAAACAGAAACATAGATCAATGGAACAGGATAGAAAGCCCAGAGATAAACACACGCACCTATGGTCAACTAATGTATGACAAAGGCGGCAAAGATATACAATGGAGAAAAGACAGTCTCTTCAATAAGTGGTGCAAGGAAAACTGGACAGCTACATGTAAAAGAATGAAATTAGAACACTCCCTAACACCATATACAAAAATAAACTCAAAATGGATTCGAGACCTAAATGTAAGACCAGACACTATAAAACTCTTAGAGGAAAACATAGGAAGAACACTCTTTGACATAAATCACAGCAAGATCTTTTTTGATCCACCTCCTAGAGTAATGGAAATAAAAACAAAAATAAACAAATGGGACCTAATGAAACTTCAAAGCTTTTGCACAGCAAAGGAAACCATAAACAAGACAAAAAGACAACCCTCAGAATGGGAGAAAATATTAGCAAACCAATCAATGGACAAAGGATTAATCTCCAAAATATATAAACAGCTCATGCGGCTCAATAGTAAAGAAACAAACAACCCAATCCAAAAATGGGCAGAAGACCTAAATAGACATTTCTCCAAAGAAGATATACAGATGGCCAAGAAGCACATGAAAAGCTGCTCAACATCACTATTAGAGAAATGCAAATCAAAACTACAATGAGGTATCACCTCACACCAGTTAGAATGGGCATCATCAGAAAATCTACAAACAACAAATGCTGGAGAGGGTGTGGAAAAAAGGGAACCCTCTTGCACTGTTGGTGGGAATGTAAATTGAAACAGCCACTATGGAGAACAGTATGGGGGTTCCTTAAAAAACTAGAAATAGAATTACCTTATGATCCAGCAATCCCACTACTGGGCATATACCTGGAGAAAACCATAATTCAAAAAGACACATGCACCCCAATATTCATTGCAGCACTATTTACAATAGCCAGGTCGTGGAAGCAACCTAAATGCCCATCAACAGACGAATGGATAAAGCAGATGTGGTACATATATACAATGGAATATTACTCAGCCATAAAAAGGAAAGAAACTGAGTCATTTGTTGAGACGTGGATGGATCTAGAGACTGTCATACAGAGTGAAGCAAGTCAGAAAGAGAAAAACAAATATCATATATTAACGCATGTATGTGGAACCTAGAAAAATGGTACAGATGAACCGGTTTGCAGGGCAGAAGTTGAGACACAGACATAGAGAACAAACGTATGGACACCAAGGGGGGAAAACTGCGGTGGGGTGGGGATGGTGGTGTGCTGAATTGGGTGATTGGGACTGACATGTATATAATGATGTGTATAAAATTGATGACTAATAAGAACCTGCAGTATAAAACAAACAAACAAAACAACTAATACTAAACTTTCTTTGGGTTATTTGTATGGATGTATGTTAATATAAATGTTTCAGACATTACATGAAATTTCTAAAAATCTTATGTATTCTGGTATAATGTTATAAGTCATCATTCTAGTTATTACTCTAAAATGTATGTCTCAGAAATAGCTAAATGTCCTTGTCAATTGCATTATTATGAACTTTCATCAAATCTTTAACCGTGGTCATGTTTAAGTCTTTTGTCATTTACAGAGAGTTCTGGGTGTACTCTGATGCTTTTGCAAAAATGTTCCTATAAAAGGGTTTCATCTTCAAGGAATTCATGGAAAAGACTCTGACAAGTACAGGTTTCTGGTAACTGACTATACGGCTGAACTGAATGAATGAGCATTTTCAGAACTCTAATGGAAAACTGAGGAATTCATAGAAGTGCTAACAAAAGATCAAGCTGAAAAAAAAATTAATTACGTGGGACTGAGTGAACTGATGAGGATGATTATTTTTGTGACTTTCTGTTTGAATTAAAAAAAAAAAAATCCCACAAGGACTCAGAGGCAAAAAATATACGAATCGATTTTCACTGCAAAGTAAAGGAGCTGTTACAGTGGAGGATTACTTGACTGAATGTCAATATTATGACATCGTATGAGTGTGTTTCGTATTTGGTAACTGCAATCATTGTTGCTTCTGTTGTGGTCATCCATTTACAATGCTTGGTGTCAGTTTATTTATCTCTTGTAAAAATAAAATACAGTGAGTGTGTGTGAAAAAAAACGCTCAATGGTGATGATGATTCCACAACTCTATAAATTTACTAAAAATTGAACAGTACTGTATACTAAAAATGGTGAATTTTGTGGAATGTAAATCATACCTCAATGAAGCTGTTTTTAAAAAGATGAAATACAAAAAGTCAAAAGGAGGTCCATATGCAAAGGTTGTTAGGTAGTGAGAAACATCTTTAGAGTGAAAGGGTAGCTCCCTGGATGGTTATATTTGATTCCCAAATGTCGGCTTACCGTGACGTCATCGGTTCTTTGACTCGGTTTTAAAATGGGATAACTTGGACTCTCCACATTCTAGAATGTAGGAAATGTCATTTACCATGATCACAATGGTTCTGATGAATCCCTCCCCAGTCATCCAGTGCCTCAAATACTTTTGAGACTAAGGGATAAATAAGTTAATAACATGGATTCTGTGAATTCTGATACCCTAGGGGCAGGAGTGGGGGAGTAGATGGAGAACACAATGATTATTTCTGCTGCCCCAGCTACCATGTTTGGATGTCATTCATACATCGTGTATTCATAAATCATATAGTCTCATCTCCAGTCCAACAGGGACGGGGTCCCTGCTCACTTGAAGGCAGGTCTCCACATTTTCTCTAACATAACGTGTTACCATGCACGCTGTCTGACCTGTGACCCTCAGTGCCCGCCTGCTTCTGATAACTGCACTCCTTCTAGAAAACTGTCCTACCCCTGCCTCCCCATCACCACTGCAACCAGGTTATATTCTGACTGTAGCTGTTCCCTAGAGATGGGAATGCGTCCTTAGCAAGGCTATTCAGACACCCTCCCCGGGATTTCTGGGGGTGGGGCGGGGAAGAGGAGGGGCAAGTATAAGAGGAAGGGAAAAGAGAAGGGAGTGGAAGGGGGAAGAAAAAGGGAAGACAAGACCTTCCTCTCTGGCAGAGAAACTGGAAAAATGTGAGCCTGGCGGCTGCCCAAGACTCAATCCTAACCCAGTGCAGGGAGCTGGTCTGAGGGAGGGAACCAGGAAGACCCCTGATTCCAGGGATCCCAGAGGCCCTTACACCCTTTTAGCACAGGATTTAGCGTCACGAGCCAAGGCACTCCGCCTTCTTTCCTGAGCTAGTTCAAGTTGAGTTTCAGTCACTTGCAATCTAGAGTACCGACCAATCCTTCGGTGCCTTCTCACCTAGTCGACCTTGCTCAGGCTGTCACCTCAGATGCCACCATAAAAGAGGGGCCTAGAACCTCAGTAGCACTGCTGCAGCTTGCATTTCTGTCTGCTCAGCTCATTTCTGAAGACAGTAGCTCCATCCACCCCATGGACCTACAGAACTGAACTACACACTCTCCGGAGTTTAAATGGGCTGAGTACAATGGGGGGGCCTATGAGGGTCCCTCGGAACCCACAGGTTAGGGAGGGCATACTGGTCACGCATTTGTTTGGCTGTTAGGTGCTCCTTGAGCTGGCAGCAACGCCTCACCACCTCCACCTCCAAGCACTCCCTTCTTTCTTCACCACCGAAGACCTGGCCAGCAAGCCCCACCTTCTGGGCTACTTCCATCCTGAAAATATGAATAGCTCTTTGACTCTCCTACAGGAACCAGCCAACAAGGAAAACAATCATGAGTAACTGGAAATGAATAGCGTTAGACTTTCAAAAACCCTCACGAAATAAAAAGCCATCCAAACAGCTGGGCCCTGGAGGGACCCAGTGCTGCGGCTAAGAATGAAGACGGAAACTTCAGGACAGCTGGGGACAGGGAGAGAGGGGCAGACAGCGGGGAAGCTGCCCTGGAGTAGGGGGTTGCAACGCTGGGGTTCAGCTGGGCCAGGAGACCTCGGGGCCCAAGGATAATTCTTGGAGCAGTTAATCCTTGAATATCCCTCTCACTCACCCTAATTTATTCTAAACAAGACACCTGGAAGAGAAGCCCAACGCAGTGGCTCAGTCACCACGGCACCACTCCCCAGGGGCTATGCCAACCTGGATTTGCCACACTACTGTCCTGGCAGCGCAAATGAAAAAGCCTTCCAGATCCCTTCCATTAGAAGCTCCCGACTGCTCCATGCCTGTGCTCTGTGGGGTGCCTAGAACCGCCTGCCCAGTGAACACGAACTCCTGTTGACTGAAGTTGATACCCTGGACCTCCTACCTTTCAATTTTCAACCCTTTGTTGTGTTTAGGGATAAGAAGAAAACAGCATTAATATAAAGGATGGGGAATGCTTTTATCAACTGCAACAAAGATTTAAAACACACCCACCCTGGGTGCCACGCATATCCACAAACTCACATAGCTTGCATCTGATCCTACGAGGGTCTACAGAGTAAAAATATCGTGCCTACTCAAGAGCTTGCAATTTAGGAGGAAAAATAAGAAACCTATACTGTTTTATTTACTCATATACACTGAATACCAACTCTGGGCCAAGTACATAGGGGATACAGAAATGTGGCCCATACACAATCCTTGCCTACAAGAAAGAAAAAAATGTCCATGTAGATGAATGCATTTGCATGAAAGTAGAGAGAGACAGACTTGTGAACCAAGAACACAAATATCCATTATTCCATGTGTAATCAGTTTGTGATGAAGCTTTTGAGCTACTGTACTTCTCTAAGGAAACACTGAAAGCTAAGGGCCAAATTCCAGATAACTGGGTAGAGATGCAGGGAAGCTTAATCAAGCATGCATCTATTGAGGGCATTCTAGGTGTCCGGTGGTTACTGGGGTTACGGGACCTACAAGATGACATATTACTTAGACCAGTGCTGTCTAATACCGTAGTCATTAGTCACATGTGGCCGCTGAGCACTTAGAACGTGGCTACTGCAAGCTGACACACACTGTAAGTGGAAAATACACAACGGATTTCAAAGACTTACTATGAAAAAAGAATGTCAACTATATCATGAATAGGTTGATTGAATATATGTTGATAGTATTTTGGATAGCCTAGATAAAATAAATTATTATGATTAATTTCATTTGCTTCACTTTCCTTTTTGTGCCTACCGGAAATTTTTTTTTAATAAATTTATTTATTTTTGGCTGTGTTGGGTCTTCGTTGCTGCACGCGGGCTTTCTCTAGTTGTGGCGAGCGGGAGCTACTCTCCGTTGCAGTGCGTGGGCTTCTCATTGCAGTGGCTTCTCTTGTTGCAGAGCATGGGCTCTACGCGCGAGGCTCCAGAAGTCGTGGCACGCGGGCTCAAAAGTTGTGGCTCAAGGGCTCCAGAGCTCAGGCTCAGTAGTTGTGGCGCATGGGCTTAGTCGCTCCGCGGCATGTGGGATCTTCCCCGACCAGGGCTCAAACCCCTGTCCCCTGCATTGGCAGGCGGATTCTTAACCACTGTGCCACCAGGGAAGCCCTAGAAACTTTTAAATGACTTACGGTGGCTTGTATTTGTGGCTTGCTTGTATTCCATTAGACAGTGATGATTTAGATCTTCCTTTCAAAGACGGATGACAGTATCCAATTAACAATAACAGCATTTACTTATTACTTACAAGGCAGGCACAAAATTAAGAAAAAATGTACATGTTTAATATTCACTTACTACCAAATCATAAAACTTAGATCTAGTAAACCCTGCAAGCGATAATGGTTGAAAGTTAGTTAAAAAAAAGATTCACTCTGCCACATGAGAAGGAATGATTAATCAACAATTTTATTTCAAAACTCACAGACTTCTATGCAAACTATTACTCTGTTATATATGGTTCAGAAAACATCTATTGTTCTCTATCAACAGCTGGACAATTTTCCAAAGGATTCAACAGGGAATTTAACTTCTCCTTCATTCTAAGTATCACCATCTTCACCTTAACCACAATGTTCCTGCTCCGTGCCTAGATGATGACTGAAACAAGGCAAGTTGTCTGCTGAGACTGAGGAATTTGTTAATACAGTCGGGAAGAGGACTGGTCACGATTAAAGGAAATGTGTCTTTATATTGTCCACATTACCCAAGGATATAAAGAAGGACTAAATAGAGGAATGATAACACAGGGAAACATAGTTCTGAACTTCACAGAAGATGCCCGGCAGATGTGTTTCAGTGACATATGGGGGCAACCCGTCTTTATAGCTATAGATTATGATGGCAGGTACAGTCATAGTGGCCAATCTATCAGCAGTTCTTCAGAGGTAGGATGATAAGGAACATGATAACATTAGCGATAGTAATAACAGCCGCAATAGCTGTCATTTATGTAAATGATTACTTTGCAAAATTTTATTTTACAAAATTTTATTTTTTTACTATTTGATTATAAGTGAGTATTATCTCATTTAATGCTCACACCACTTCGAAATTAGCTGCTATTGTGTTTATTCTCAGTTTCAAGATTAGGAAATTGCAGCCAGGAAAGTTTACTTAGCCAAAGTGGCACAATTTAAAAATGGAGAAGGCTGGATTCAGATTCAGCTCCCAAGCCCAAAATACAACGCTGGGCTGCATATCAGACAACACTAGTAATTAAAAAAAAAAAAGTCTGGCCAACAAACCAACCGTTTTACAACTTCAAAAAGATTCAGTTGCCTTTAAAGGTGGAACAGTCCTCAGATCGGCCGCTGGCACGTACAGAGCTCCCCCTAGGAAGTCTGAATGGACCGATATGAAAAAAGGCATTCCTTCTGGCTGTTTGTCCTCACAACATTCCGGGCAAAGGTGGTATTTTTATTTCTTTGTCCTTTTCACATGTGCAGCTGCGCATAATTAATGAATTTATCTAATGAATTTTTCACCAGTCAGAAAGATCCTTTTCCATATAGCTTTGCTAAAGATACCGAGTCAATAACAGAAAATGTAAAGATAATTACAGACGAGTGAAGTGGCTATTTTTATACGCAGCTGAGCTGGCAAACTACAGATTATGGCGGAGGTTTCCATAGTTTAGCAACAATATGGAAGAGCAGAACTTCGAGATATTTAGAGGCTTCCCCATCATTAGGACATTTCTGTTCCTTAAGAAATTATTCTAGGGCTTCCCTGGTGGCGCAGTGGTTGAGGGTCCGCCTGCCGATGCAGGGGACATGGGTTCGTGCCCCGGTCCGGGAAGATCCCACATGCCGCGGAGCGGCTGGGCCCGTGCGCCACGGCCGCTGAGCCTGCGCGTCCAGAGCCTGTGCTCCGCAACGGGAGAGGCCACAACAGTGAAAGGCCCGCGTACCGCAAAAAAATAAATTATTCTAATGTCCTGTATAACACCTCTCTCCAAGCTATAAAACAATGAAATACTACAATGCTTTACGACAATTAAAAGCACCAATATCATAATAAAAGTGCATCTTAAAACAATCACCAGCGAGACACTAATGGGGCGGGCGGTGGGGGGGGGCAGGTGACATTTGTTCTGGAAGCCACACATAGAAGCACCCACAGCCGGCAGGCTGCCACCTCAGATATCACCAGGATAGGGTGAGCTACTCTTTCTTTTTCTTTTGCCACCGTGGATATAAACACCCACTTGCAATGTAATGAGAATCAAATGCGCTTTGTTCCAAGCAGTATGCACTTAAAATAATCAGGGGTTGTTTTAAAGGAGGAGAAAGCAAGCTTGTTGCCAAACAAGGCACAAACAGTAGCAGCCGTCAACAGATTGGCCAGGAGACAGGCTGGGACAGGAGTCATTCTGAAGAAATCTTGTTCTAGCTTTGAGACTGCAGAGGAAAAGCGATAGAAAAAGTCAACAAACAGCACACCGACATGGTGTACAGCTGTATAGCACAGAAAGAATCTAATTACTGAGGAGTTGATCAAGATTGCTGACTGGATGTATACAGAAGGTTAGTGGCAGAAATGAGTCTTTTCTTTTAAAAAAAAAAAAGAAACCTCCTAGGAAATCCTGGATGGTATACAGATATTGGTTGGTTTCCACGCCTATATTTTCAAGTTTTTCCCAATTTATAAAAAGCTCATAGGAAAGAAATGTGAAACTTTTTTCTCAAAAGAGAAAAATGATACAGCCCCAAAGAAAATTAAGGGTTTTTTTTTTTTTTTTTTAAACAAAGATTCAAGAAGGTTCTGGGAGTATTCGAAGCAGCTTGTAACCATGATGAATGTGGATTGGGCCTGAAATAAGATTCAGCTTGAGCGAGAATGGTAGACTACTCCCCACCCAGCCCTGGGCGAGGCCTTCCTGACATGGTTCAGTGCGGGACCTCAGGGCCCTACATATGTTTGTGGCCCTTGAACAACACAGGTCTGAACTGTCCAAGTCCATTTATATGTGAAAGTTTTTCAATAAATGGATTGGAAAAACTGGGGGAGATTTGCGACAGTTTGAAAAAACCCACCAATGAACCGTGTAGCCTAGAAATACAAAAAAATGTTTAAATGGTATGTCATGAATGCATAAAATGTGTAGATACTAGTGCATCCTTACATAGGCATAATGTGAGTGATATTTAATATAAAATAAATGTGTTAGTTTTCTTACTGTTTTGTAACTTTGCTGTCAAAGAATTATATTACTGTAGAGTATGCCTGTGTCTCTCATACCTGGAGAATCTGCATATCAGCCTATCATCACAGGTAAGTGTTTTTTTAAAATATGGAACGATGTTTCCAATACTGTATTATTAATATGACTGTAATACCGTATGTCACAAACGTTTATCAAGATTCATTCATTAGTGTATAGGCTACACTGCCATGAAGCAATTGTATCGACTACACTAGGCTACCATAAAGCAATCACATTGCTGCTTCTTCCTACAAATATGCATTTTTTCACATATTTTCATTTTTGATGTCTAGTGTTAGTAATACGTGTAACATCTACAGGGTTTTGTATCATAAGACAATACTGATGTAGACACCGACAGACAATTCATCATATAAACAGCAGTACAGTACATACAATACATACAGTACAGTGTTGTAAGTGTATTTTCCTTACACTATTTCCTTAACCTTTCTTTTTTCTAGCTTACTTTATTGTAAGACTACAATACATAATATACATAACAAAATATGTGCTAATCGACTGTTTACCTCATCAGTAAGGCTTCTGGTCAACAGTAGGCTATTAGAAGTTAAGTTCTGGGGGAGTCAGAAGTGATACAGGGACTTTCAACTTGGTGAATCCCCTTAACCCCCCCTCACTGTTCAGGGGTCAACTGTGTTTTCCTTCTGGCTGCCTTTGGCAAGGAAGAAAGAAAAAGCAACCCACAAGTCCGTGAGCCTTGTGGCTCACCAGTTCCCACGTCCTCTGGGGTAGCTGGGAGGAGGCTACTGTGAATAGGCTGCTTCTCCCACCAGTGAAATGACTATGGGTCAAAGCATCCACTGAAAGTTAGCACTCCCTTTCACTTTTGAAAAGCGGTCAGTCACCAGCAGCTCAACTCTCGTAGGAGGTGATGGTCAAGTTATGTGAGCATTCTCATCAAACGTAGAGGCTCAACACAGAGCTCGTTAACGCACTGACAAAGCTTGACAAATAGATTTGTTTATGTGGTTCTCGGCCACCAGGATGCTAGGGGCCTGGATTCCACTTCCTTTTCCAACCTTCATGTCACTGCTCAATGTCATCTGCCCCACCCAGGACTCCCCACTAGTCTCCAACACAGCTTGTCCAAGTCTACACCAGTCTTCTTCACTGATAAACAATTATAATTAGCTCCATGTGGGGCTCCCAAGGTCACTGTCTACACCCGAGAGAAACAGAAATGGACAACATCTAGAAGCCTTGTGCCAAGAGCAGCCAGAACTAAGGTTCACATCTAGCTTTGCCTCTTACTGACTGTGCCACTTTCCAAGGGGTCATTTCGCTTCCCTAGACCTCAGTCTCCGCTGTAAACTGAGTTCCCGCCACCATCCCATTCCAACCACTGGAGCCTTGTGCTCCAGTGGAATGAAAATGTGTTAACCTCTTTAAAACTCGAAGCTCCATGAAGGCAGGCATTGCTGCTCATCCCTGGATCTTCTATCTACTGCCCAACGACTCCACCAACACGTGCTGCTCAAGGGGGATCGGACACTGCGTAAGACGGCC
Organism: Phocoena phocoena; assembly: GCF_963924675.1. Taxonomy (NCBI): domain Eukaryota; kingdom Metazoa; phylum Chordata; class Mammalia; order Artiodactyla; family Phocoenidae; genus Phocoena; species Phocoena phocoena. Next base: position 28,637,744 of record NC_089221.1, on the reverse strand, counting down.
CGCACCTCCGGAAGCTGCCGGCCTAGGATCAAAGTGACTGGAGCAAAGACGGCGCTCAATTCAATTAAACCAACTCGTTGAAAGAACCTGCATCATTGACCCTGTTACACGTAGGCCCGCGTCCCTTTTGGCCCAATTATTGGCTGAAGAGATGGAGAATGTCGCCTAAGATGGAGGGACAGAACAAGTTCCTGAGTGTGGTCGACGATGGCAGTACCTTCTCCCAGCACCTGCTACCTCCCACAGAAGGGCGAGTTCCTCTGCAAGAGCAGGCTTCCAGCTGAGGGCCAGCTCCCCAACTAGGAAACGTGGCCCTGACTTCCTCGAGTCCCTTTGGAGGCAGCCCCATAGGCTAGGAGGCCGAGATGAGAAGCACAGAACAGAGAGCCAGTCACGATATTCCCCCCACCTGGCTGAGCAGTCAGAGATCGACCCCCGTGAGCTTAGAAGTGTCGCGGGCTGGACCCAGGGACATCTCAGTTCCCTCCTGCAACAGCAAAGGGAGGAAACTGCTGCTGACTGGAAAGCAGAGAACGGCACAGGTCCAACGCTAGACCAAGAAATGTTGTCCCTGGGGTGAGGAACTCACGACCCAGCCCTAGAATCCATCACATCTCTGCGAAATAGTCATACGACAGGTTCGCTTTTTATTACTTCTAAATAGCATCTTACTGCATCCAATAGAAATAGTTCCTAAAAATGGTCAGTGGTATGCAGACTGGTTAGTGTAGCAACTAGAGACTGGTTTTCCTACTGAGGGTATAAACCCCACAATTATTACTTTTCACTCGTGTATGATAGGTTACCAGGTCTGGGGAACAGCGGCACATGGTAGAAAACAGACCCCCTGTCATTGCATCCTGATCCTTAGGAGGTGGCTGTTATAGGTAAACAGGACAAAGGCAACAAGATTTTCTAGGTACATTCGATAGATCTTGCGTTAACCTGGGGATTCCAAAGAGGTTCATAACTGGGCTTCACACACAGGGACTTCCATGAACCTCTTGAAACTGACAAGGATTACAAATGTACAGCATCATTTCATAAAAGTGAATTTCCCCCTAGGAAAAGTGGTCCAACACCTGCATCCAATTTGCAGAAGTGTCCATCTTTGACTCAAAAATATTGAAGAATCACTGCTAGATGGCCTGCCTCGGTTTGCAGAATGAACTCCTCTTGGAGGAAAACACTTGACTCTGTGCTGTCCTAGGGCAAAGGAAGCTGCTCAGCCTTTTACTCCCCACCAGTGAGCTCTGCCAGAGCTTTTTTTCCTGGCTGGGTTTCTGTCACTTCAGCCAGCAAAGGGAACTGGACAGATGTAGTGAAAGTGAAAAGAGAGAGATGCTGCTGGGCTGTTAATTCTAGAGTCATTTACCTCTTTAAAAAGAAAACACTCTGGATTAAGCAAACTGAATTCATCTAGTAAGCAAAGGAAAAAGAAAAAAAGAAAAATACTGCTCTTACCAACTGCAACACTTAACAGGGATAAGAAAAGTTGAATTGAGGTTTAAAAGTAGTAATTGATTTTGAGGGAAACTGATATAGTAGAGGATGAACCGCTTACGTTTGGTTACTTGATGATAAACTTTGCTGTTCACTAAATGTCAATTTAAGAAAAAAATAAAGGAAAAGAGTATATATTTTCTTCCACTGTAGAATAAACTTCTTGGACTACAACCAACTTTTCTCATAACTGGATTCCGTTCATTTAGAAGCAGGGGTGGATAAGTCATGAACTCCCAAAGGTTGCCCCTTACCCAGGGGTGACCAATGGTTGTGGAATTTATAAGGCAAGACACTATTTCCAGTGAATGCCATTTACTACAGAAAGAACTGGACTAGATCCCAGGTAAGGTTAAATGAGGTGAGACCCATCACACAAAACCAGCTGGTGAAGCAGTTAAGACACAGTAACTGCTCCAAAGGGTGGATAGGGCAGAAAGGGGTTTCTTAACGATAGGTAAGAGAACCAAGGCTTATAGAGGTGATGTGACTTGCCCGAGAAAGAACTACATCTTCTGAACTTCAACCTTAGCATTTTGCTAACTACCTCTACTCCTCGGCCTTTTGATTACTGTTTAAATTCTCCTCTAGACTCCGAAAGCTCAATATCTGATGACCACCCTGAAGGACTATATGGCCCTGGGGGTGTGTGTGTGTGTGTGTGTGTGTGTGTGTGTGTGTGTGTTTCAATGTTAACCACCTACTATGTGACAGATACTCTACTGGACACAATATAAGATTGAAGAATGAGGCATACTTCAAAGAGAAAAATGTTTTAAAACACATGGCTAAGTCTGTACAGCTACAGTTACTTATTAAAATATTGACTAAATTGACTAATAACCAGTGAGTCTGATATCAAAGGCTAGAGCAGTCTGTTCATTGTAGATGGCTAGAGTTGGGAAACTGAGGTTTGATTAACAACACTTCTCTTTCATTAAACCGACACTTTTCAGCTCGTGGGTAGCAATAAAACAAAAAGAAATCATCTCTAAATCATGCAGCATCTTAATGATTTTTTTAAAAAGATACCATCAGTATCATATACCTACATAAATAAATAATGGGGAAAAAAGTCTAGAATCCTTTTCCCTATCACCTATTTAAAACATACCCAAGAGGCCTTTGATGTATTTAGCTTTGTTTTGTCAACTCCTATAGTCATCATTTCTCCTACGTAGAGGAAATCCAGTTGGCTTTTAGCAAAATAATGCACAGCACTAACAGTGAATGTTTTCAGTACCACGAGTTAAGGATTATATGATGTGACAGTTTTTTAAGTATTTCTGGGTACACTACTATATATACTGGTTTCTCCTGGATCTTCAGATTAAGGTCACCGTTCCCCCCAACCACAGAAAAAAGGAAACAGCACCTCAGGAGGAATGCACAAAATCAGAGCAATGATGAGGAAACCCTCTGCAACAATTCTGAGAAATGCACTTTCTATTCTTAGAAATTCAGTGTGGTGGGTGTTACTCGAGACCGTTTCTAGTCTGTTTGGATCCTGTATGGAACGGAGAGTGAACATCACTTGGTTATACATCTTCCACATTTAAAATGTGGGAAAGCTAAGGTACCAAGAAAAGGAAAGATGGGTGTGCTTCTGAGCATCGTGTTACTTATGTATTCTTTTGAATTCAGGTTTAGGTAAATGCTGCAGAAAAATATGAAGACACAAGTGCTTTGTGGGATAGATCACACAGACTTAAATAGTGCTTTGTGTATAAGAACCTGTGTTTTTATCCTGATGCAACCTGTAAATATGACATCTGGGGCACTCAAATACAGCTGGGAGAACAGCCAGCACCACTTAGGATATCCGATATGTGCTAAGAGAAATTCTAAGTAGAAAAATCACAACAAAAAAGCATGAAATTCTTTCATTCAACAAACATGTGAGTACTTACGGTATGTCAACAATGTTCTAGACACTAGGGATTCAACAGTAAACAAAAAGAGACAAAACCCCTGTCTTCCTGGAGCACATATTCTAGTAAGGACAGACATACTACTGATATGAACCGAACTAATACAAACTTCTGGCAAGTATGAAGGCAATTAAGTGCCATGGAAGAAAATAGAGGAGAAAAGGGAACTCTCCGTGTCCAGTGGTTAGGTACTGGTGCTTTCACTGTTGGGGGCCCGGGTTCGACCCCTGGTCAAAAATAAATAAGTAAATGGATGAATAAATAAACAAACAAATAAAGGAGAAAAGAGCAGCAGGACATGCTGGAAGGGGGCGGCCAGGGAAGATGGGCTGAGAAGGTGATGTCTAAGTGAAGAGCTAAGGGGTTGAGGGCCACAGCCCTGGAGACATCTAGGGGAAGAGCAGTCCAGAGAGTGGGAACAGTAAACGCGATGGCTCTGAGACAGGAGTGTGCCTGGTAATTTGAAGGCATAATGAGGAAACCAATGGGTTTAAATGCCTTGAACTGCTTCCAGATTAAGAGGTTACAATTCAGGCAAAATGTCATGAACACAGCCATATTTTCATACACACTTAGAGCAGGAATGTGCCTTTGTAAATGCATACTCAAGCCCCTTAATCTTTCCAAGTCTGAAGAAATGAGGAAGAGAAGGTAGAGTGTTATAACCCAGGGTTACACCACCAGTGACTGGCCAAGAAAAGGCTTCAGCACACATATCCCAAACTCAGCACCACACTTCTGTGTGATGCTCCAACTTTATAATTAAGAGGCACTCTTATTTTTTTTTAATTGAAAAAACTAAAGAATCCAGCCAACTAACACGCTTAGAGCTAAAAATTGATCAATTTCACTTTTCATTCAGCAAATAACCAAGAGAGACCCTACATACACCCTACATATTGCTGAGGAAGAAATAATGAATGCATCATTACCTAGATCTCACTACCCAGCAATCAAATGTATAGGTGTGTAACAAAGAAACTACTCAAGGGAACATATCTCAGATGTTGACTGCAGTACAGTTACAGTAAAAAAGTGGGAAAGATCAACTGTCCTCTGAAGAAAAAGTATAACAGTGAAAAAGTGGAAACTCAAATTTTCTCTTGGTGAGGAAAAGCGTATGCTATAATTTATTCCTACACTAGAGTTCTCTGTAGCAGCTAAAGTAAATAAGATCTACATGTACCTCAAACACATAATGACAAATTTAAAAGTGCAAGCCGTGTGTATATAGAATTATGCCATTTAAATAAAATGTTAAACACACAAGCTCGTGGATACAGTTTGCGGATATGTAATACCGAAGTACCAAACACCTTTGGGCACTGTGGACACTGACTTCACATTAGTGGTTACCTGAGGATGGAGGCAGAGGAGGAAGGATGGATAAAATATTTCAGTTACAGTTTATTTTTAAGGGTCAGGTGTGGGGGGGTATGAAGCAAATATGGAAAGATTAGCAACTCAAACATAAGTCGTGGGAAAATGGAAGCCTTACTATGTTCTCTTTAGGTACGTTTGAGATTTTTCATACTTTTATTTGGAAAAAGAGGAAGGCTAAAAGGAAGGAACAGAGAGACAGACAAAGCTCCTTCATCACATTCCAGTGACTCCAAGGCCGAGTTCCCCGAACTTGCAAAGCTCAGGTTCTTCACCTTTAAAAGGTGAGTGATACTAGGTGTGCCTCCCTCAAAGATGCTATAGAAGTGGCAGTCTGGAGACAGAACTTCATTGTCAGATACACTACTAGCAGACAGGGGCACTACATCACGTCCCCATTGAATCTCCAAGGCCCAGCATCCATTACTTTATTTCAATTTCACAGATAACAGTAATAAGATTTTTCAACAGGGTTATAACCCTCCCTCCCTCCCCCCCCAAAAAAGCCATAAAAACACATCTAAGGAATGTAAATGATACAATACATTCATTACTGAAGCATTTCAATGAATGGAGACAGCCCAGAATGGGAGCACCTCACCCAATCCAAGTTCTGCAAGCACTGGTTAAAAATTACAAGAACTGGATACATTTCCTCACATAAAATCTATTATCTTACAAGCAGAAGGGAAAAAATATGACACTGGTTAAGTAAGCATCATTAAGAAAGGATGATCTGATTACGTCCATCAGTAATAAAATTCCCAGCCACACCTGTAAACAACGACTCTGCAGGCTGGGGACAGAGCAATCAAAATCCAGCCTCCAGGTGATACACTCTCTCTTTTCCAACTTTGTTCAGACCTCAAGGAGGTGAGACTCTCCTTGCTAAGATGAGCTTCTTTTAAGTCTCACTGATCAGTAAAACAATTCCTCCCTGTGCCAGGCCCTGACGGTCTTGAGATGACATTCTCTAGAGAACTGGCAGGGCGCTCGGTAGTCTCCTCCCGCGGAAGGAAAAGAGAAACCCATCTAAGTCACCTGTGAGCCTGTGGCCAAGGGAAGCCGCTGGTTCAGGTGAGCGGCGTTGAGTCCGCAGATTTGCCCCAATCCCTGGAAACAAAGTTGCTCTGAGCTGGGCTCCTTGGAGAAGCCCAAGCCTGGCTACAGAGCCCAGGCGCTGGGAGATCACTTGCAGCGCCTCCACTTTCCCCTGAGCTCCGTCTGCCGCGTCTGCTGTCTCTGCCGGCTCTGAGGCCCACCCCCCTCCACAAAAGCTGGGGACGAGGTCCAAACTCAAAGGAGAGCGTGAGCCCGGGGTTAGCAGATGTACTCTGCAAACTGCAGAAACTAAACCGCAGGCACAAAAATCTGCCCGAACCAGCAGCGAAGGGTGGGGGGGGGGGGTGGTTAGGGAGGGTACCCACCCTCCCGGGCAGAGGTTGGGATAGATGGCGGGCGGGCGCCCCTCTCGCGCGCAGCTCCACATCCTGCCTCCTCCCAAAGCCCCAGCTGCCCGAAGGCTGCCCGAACTCCAGCATCTCTCCTCCCGGCCCTCCTCGGAGCTGCGGTGGGGAAACGGACAGGAAGGACGGGGAGCGGGGTCAGTCGCAGGCCCGGAGTGGCCCTGCCAGCACCCTTGGGCCAGCGGAGGGCTCCCGGAGTCAGAAAAAGAACAATAGCGGACCTTCGGTCGCCGAGCCCGAGTCTCCCGCTCGCGCCTTCCTCCCCAGCTCCTCCAGGCTCAGCGCGGAGGCGGGTCGAGCCCTGAAGCGGGGACTGGGGGGAGCCAGACGCAGGCGGGCCAGGCAGGTGGGACAGGGAGCCGACTCGGGGCACCCAGAACGCCCTTCCGGGGACTGGTCATTCATTCCCACCCGCGCTCCCTCCGCACCCACCCCAGCCCCAGCCGGCCTGCGAGTCGCGGGGGCCGGTAGGACAAAACCCCGCTCCTAACTTGGCTCGTCCTCCCTTTCTGCTCTGACGCCCACCATCCTCCTCTTCCTGTGTTTCCCAGTCTGCTCTCTGCAGACAGCGGGCGGCCGGCGGGGACAAGGGACTGGTGGCGGGACCCTTGCTGCCAGCCCGCCGAGCCACTCCGCCGGCGCGTCGTCCGCGCCTATCTGGCCGCCTCCCTCGTCCGAACCCCAGACACAAAGGCGGGGACCGGAGCCCGCGAGCCCGCTCCGGGGGAGCCTCCCGACTCTCGGCGCCGCGCACTCACCCCATCTAGGCGGCGGCGGCGGCTCCCGGGCCCCGCTGGCTGCGCCACCCCGCACGCCGCTTCCCCAGGAAAACGCGGACGCCGGGCTCGCTTCCTGCTCAGCTTCCTGCGCCTCGGTCCCTCCTCCTCCCCCGCTGCGGGGGTCAGTGGGCGCCGCGGCTCCCGGGCTGGGCAGGCGGGGCGGGGCGGGGGCAGCACCACCACGTGGCCGCCCGGCGCCGGCCCCCGCCGACCCGGATCCCGCGGGAGCGGGAAGGGAGGTGCTAACCATTCCCCTCCCCTTCCACCCCGCGCGGCCCCAGATTCCACGAGTCAGGTGATCCGGACCTGCGGGAGGTACTCCCGGCCCGCGCGCCCTGGGCGTCCGCGGCTTGCTTTTAGTTTTCCACGGATCGTGGGATTCTCCCCCGTGGATCTTTCATCATCATCACCTGAAGTTAATGGAAACCACCGGTGCTCTGACCCCAGGGTTTAGGACAGATGAGATCCTGAATAGTAATGCATTTCTGGTTAACGTCCAAAGTCGTTTGCGGTCGTGGGGTGTTTTAAAGTCGCTGATCCAAGCGCTTTCTAACCAGAATCAAATCGGTCATATTTTCCAAAATTACTGAACAGAAAGCAAACTGGAACATGCTCGTAGTCTCTGGACTGAACCAGTTGGTTGGAATATGTTCGGTAACACTCATCAGGTGGCAGGAGAAAACTACCAGCGTTAAGTATTGCTCGGAGAGTTAGGAAGGAGAAACCTACTGTCTGAACTGAGAGGCACCATGGGGAACGCCCTCCCTGCAGGGTCTGGGATGCAAACGAGGCGCCGACAGCTCCTCTCTCTTCCCCAGCCCGCTGAGCCCGGCGTTTGAATCGTGATGGGTTCCTCCTGTAGTTCCAAGGATTTCAAAGCTCTCCACCTCCCGTTAAATTTGGGACGGCTTTGCCACTCATTTTGATCATGTTAACCAGCTGTGGCTTAAAAAGTCTTCTGATGAACCTAGGGGCAGGACAGGAATAAAGACGCAGACTTAGAGAAGGGACTTGAGGACATGGGGAGGGGGAAGGGTAAGCTGGGACGAAGTGAGAGAGTGACATGGACATATATACACTACCAAGTGTAAAACAGATAGCTAGTGGGAAGCAGCCACATAGCACAGGGAGATCAGCTCGGTGCTTTGTGACAACCTAGAGGGATGGCCTAGGGATGGTGGGAGGGAGGCTAAAGAGGGAGGGGGAAATGGGGATACACGTATACATACAGCTGATTCATGTTGTTATACAGCAGAAACTAACACAACATTGTAAAGCAATTATACTCCAGTAAAGATGTTAAAAAAAGAAAAGTCTTTAATCACCACAGCCCCTGTGTTCCCCCTGTTAACTCTACGTCCTTTTCACAGGGCAGGAAGTTTTCTAGAATAAATGAGTGGTATGAGTCCTTTTTTTGGTGAGATCGGCTCCATCGATTTTTTTTTTTTAATTCCAACAAAACTGAAATTAACCTGAGTTCAGTTTATGATGTCTTGGTCAGATCTCCATGACCCCAGGTCAGACTTCGTCTGTACCCGTCTCCCCCACCCATGGCCAAGCCAAGGGAACAGCCTGTCTTAGCTTTAACAGGTGACTTATCAAACAGAGAGCAAAAGCTGTGTAACTAGTTGCATGGTCTTCCCTTCCTAAATCATAGGTCAGAGATTCCTTAGAGAAGTGAGGAAGAGCGGGTTTAAAGCAAGGTGTACACTCCTCTTCCTGTCTTTTATCCCTCTCAAATCACCCTCTAAAAGACACGGGAACTGGTAAACTTCTTTTTGGTTTAGTGCTGACAATTTCCACAATACGGTTTTTCATTGCAGTTCATATGAATGGTGTAGCGTAGGGTATTTATCGGGAACAATACTGCCACGTGTGAGTTTTCTGTTCCCCTTTCAGCAGGTCAGTCTCATTCAAGTGGTGGCAGCTGGCAAGGTGGGCATTGGAACGGGGTACAGGGTATACCGTGCTGCTTTGGAAAGTTAACGTGTGTATTCTGTAGCTGAAGGAGTTAAAATATCAAACAAAACTGTGTAAGGCAGGGTCATCAGCCTTTTATTCATAGGAACTCTGTCCCTCTTCTTCTTTTTTTTTTTTTTCTCTTCTACATGGCCAGGCCCTGTCCCAGCTACCTGCTTGGGGGCCGGTAGGCCCCTGTCAGCCCTGTGGCTCCCATAGGTGGCTTGTGTGCTTATTCTCCTTAATTAATTAATTTATTTGTTTATTTTTTTAATTTTAGAATTTTTTTATACAGCAGGTTCTTATTAGTTATCCATTTTATACATATTAGTGTAGCTATGTCAATCCCAATCTCCCAATTCATCACACCACCACCACCCCGCCACTATTCTCCTTGATTTATAATCCCACCATCTACATTAGTCTGGGTGAGAGATTGTTGTGGAGGGAAGGATTCATAGTTAATCTTTGTGCCAAGACCCTTTACCAGCTCCCACCCTCCGTTGAAACTCAAACCACCTGCCCAGACCACAGCTGACCTTCTGCCACCTGCAGGGAGATTGGTGGTCAAGTATGGGATTGAACACCCGCGCTTGACCACCAAGTGGTTTTATTGCCCGGGCCTTTTAGAAAGTGCTAATTGGGTTCATTGGATACATTGAACACCACCCTTGGATGGAGAGCTGACCCGCGTGAAAGGGTTTGAGAGATGGAAGCAAGGATAAAATGACCATATAAACTGCATAAATTTGGTAGAACCTTTTGGGGATGAACAGCATGTTGAATTTCAATAGGAGAAGTATCCCCAAATCAAAGCAACTGTGGTGTGATGTGCAATACTGAGAGTAATAAGAGCCAGGGGCCCCCGGGCAGGGACCCCGACCCCTGTTTGACTAACTTGCCATTTGAACTGCACCACGTATTTGAATCTCACCTGGCCCACTTTGCCAAACAGTAAAAGAGAACGTTGAATTACATGGCCTCTAACACCCTAAGACCATTCTCTTAGTTTGAAGAGCCTTCACAAGCAACGTTGTCCCCACATGTTATGGCAAAGGGTCTGTTCTAGCAGGTCCTAATAGTGTTGCTAGCCAGTACTTAGCAGGATCCATAAATGAAATTCATCGATTGGTAGGGCTCAATTTTCATTTTTAAAATTAAATAATATTACATTCCTTCTTTCTTGCTCCATCTCTCACCAGTAACAGTTCTCCCCAGATTGAAAACGTCTTAAGTTTGAGAAAACAAAGCTAAGACTTGTTGGGATAAAAAGAAACTGTCCCTGAAGGAGGAGATAGAGATAGCCGAAAAGTACCAGAATCAAAAAGTACCCCTCCACTCTCTGGTGTTTCGTCGGGATCTGACTGCATTTCTGGGTCTAGTTAGAGGCAGCATAATTTAGAGGAATGTGGTGATATTGGACCCGGTCCAGAGAATGGAACAAAAACACAATCAGAAGTTGGAGAGAGATCATCTACGGGGAAAAGGCCAAATATTCATAGCAAAACCACCTTTTGTGTTTTCTTGACGATGTTTCCAAATAGGAGGAAACTGTGACATGGGAGAAATTAATACGTGTGGCATTGCTTTTCATAATTTAGTAAGACCATAGTAATAAAGTAGCGTGCAAACACTGATTAGCCCATGGTTCCTCCACTTGCCAGGAAGCCAGCAGAAATTTCTCCAAGGGTAGGTTACTACCCTTTCCTTCTCAGTGACCTTGGGCACCTGATGGGGAGGGGAGGCTAAGATGTTTGGTAAAAATACATTCCGCAGCCCTGCATCAGAGCCCCGATCGTAGGAGTATGGCAGAGAAGCTAAGCGTCTGAACCTTGACACTACAGACCTGAGAAGGTCTTAAGACTGTCTGGCCCATCATCTCCAATGAGGAATGGAAAGTCTGCAGAACTGTGCTGTCCAGTATGGCAGCCACTAGCCACGTGTGAACACCTGAAATGTCACTACCCTACTAGGCTACTGAGCATGTGAAATGTCACTAGTCCAAATTGAGATGTACAATAAATGCAAAATACGCACCAAATTTCAAAGACTAACAAAGAAAAATGTCTCACAAGTTTTACATTGATTACACATTGAAATGCTGATATTTTGGATATATTAGGTTAAATATATTATAGACACTAATTTCAGTTATTTCTTTTTGCTTTTTAAAACGTAGCTAAGTAGAAAATTGACAAATTACTATCTGGCTTACATTGTATTTCTATTGGATAGCACTGCTATGGGGGCTGATATTAGCAGCTAACACACATTTAGCATCTACTGTGTACCAGGCACTCTTCTAAGTGATATATACATTAACCATGGTGGTCATATAATTAATTTTACAATCTGTGACACTTCTGAGAGTGAAGTAGGGCAGGCGAATGCTGAACCAGCCAGGATACCGGACAAAAGGCATAAACTGGAACTGTCCTGAACAAACCGAGACGTCAGGCCCACCTAATGTTAGGTCAAATTAATCCTTACGTCAAACCTATAAGTACCATTATCATCCCCATTGGGCACATGAGGGAACTGAGGCACAGAGAGATTAAGTAACTTGCCCAAAGTCACACAGCTGGGAGGTAGTAGTGCTGGGATTCAAACCAGGGCAGTCCAGCTCTTGAGCCTTCACTCTTAACTGCTGTGCACCACTGTCTGCTCAAGAGCTAAGTATGGATAGAGGATTTAGTAGATGCCGTTTTCCTTACTTCGCACAGCAACTTGGACAGAGTATTATCCTGTTTTTAGAGTGCAGAAACTGAGCTTTAAATAGATCCAGCAACTTGTCCAAATCCTAGAACCGGAAAGAATGGAGCCGAGAATGGAGGTGTGGGATGCCCGACTCCAGAGAGGTCCTCGTAACCGCCGTGTCATATTGCTTTCAGGCCACCACTGTTTAAAAACAGCTCCCATATTGATCTCACTACTTCTCCCTGTTCTGGCAGAGGACTGGATAAGAGACGATGAGAACCCAGGTGTCATCACCTTGGAACAAATACCAAAAGCTCAATCTTCTTGGCCTCTCCTTTCTTGGAAGGAGCATTTTAAGATAATCCAAAGAGCCATCCATGTGCCACATTGGTGGTTCTGCTGTGCGTGTCAGAAATTCCAGAAAGTATCTGCCATTGAAGCAGTGGAGGAGGGCATTGTGAGGAGCTCACAAACAGCAAGGAGGCAGCTGATCATCAAAAGGCTAAGAGTGGGCTTCCCTGGTGGCGCGGTGGTTGAGAGTCCGCCTGCCGATGCAGGGGACACGGGTTCGTGCCCCGGTCCGGGAAGATCCCACATGCCGCGGAGCGGCTGGGCCCATGAGCCATGGCCGCTGAGCCTGCGCGTCCGGAGTCTGTGCTCCGCAATGGGAGAGGCCACAGCAGTGAGAGGCCCGCGTACTGCAAAAACAAACAAACAAACAAACAAAATGACATAAAAATGGTCATAGGATATAGTTTAAACACTTCTAGGGCACAATTTGCTAAATCTTTATGGAAAATTACTGGCTAATATGTAAGGTACAGCATTGAGCACACATAGTAAAAAGAAATATGAGATGCCCTTGACCTCCAACCTATTTGAAGAGATGATCTTAGGCATACATGGACAAAGAGTCATGAAAAGAAAACAGCAAATGCCTTCATGTTGCTTTCTAGCTCCTCAGCACTGTTCTGTGGCTTTGCCAAGCCATGTTGCCAGGCAAGCTGTGCCCTTGAAAACGCGAGGCGTACTATTCTGCTGAACTATTACGAAGCAGTGTGCTATGGGAACCAAAATACAAGTAAACTCACCTCCACCCACAGAGATTCCAATTCTAGAGTGCGGCCTGGATTGAAAATGACTATACCACGCGGCTTCCGTGCTAGTAAATAACGTGGTTGAAACATCACGAGCATTGGAATCAGCTGCCTGTTACAGCGATAACGGGGCCTGCTAGGAGGTAACAGTGGCTTTAACAAAATAGGGGCTTGTTTTTCTCGTATTCTGAAAAGTTATAACTTTTTCTCGTATTCTGAAAAGTATAACTGAAAAGTTATCTCGTATTTTGAAAAGTTGCTTTATTTAGATCAGTGGCTCAAGTTTGTCAGGTCTGAGGTCTCTGTGATTCTCTAGAATTTCCCCTCATGCTGTCCCCTACAGCATCCACTCTGTGTTCCAGGCAGGCAGAAGGGGAAGAGTGGACAGCCAGTGTGGCCTGCCCCTCTTAGGGAGATCTTCTGAAAGCCCCACCCAACTTCTTAATTTTATTGGTCAAAACTGTATCACATGGCCAGCCCCCTCTGAAAGGAAGGGAAGGAAATACAGACTTTTTTGCTGGGTACATTGTACATGAAATAAAATTGGGGTTCTGCTAATGTGGAAATGGGGGGAATGGATATTGGGTTTATCTGTTGCTGTGAAACAAATGACCTCAAAACTTAGTGGCTTAAAACAGCAACAACAGGGGCTTCCTTGGTGGCGCAGTGGTTGGGAGTCCGCGTGCCAACGCAGGGGACACAGATTCGAACCCTGGTCTGGGAAGATCCCACATGCCACAGAGCAACAAAGCCCGTGAGCCACAGCTGCTGAGCCCACGTGCCGCAACTACTGAAGCCTGTGCACCTGGAGTCCGTGCTCTGCAGCAAGGGGGGCCACCGCGGTGGGGAGTCCATGCACCGCAGCAGGGAGTGGCCCCTGCTCGCTGCAACTAGGGAAAAGCCCACACGCAGCAAGGAAGAACCAACGCAGCCAATAAATAAATAATTTAAAAAAAAAAAAAGAAGAAGAAAAAACAGCAACAACAATATTATCTATTATTTCTCATGATTCTGTGGGTTGACCAGGTGGTTCTGGAATGGCCAAATAACCTGAAATGACCTCACTCCTAGAGCCGGTGGTTAGTGTTGGTCCCTGGCTGGAGGTCAGCTAGGGATTGTTGGCTGAGACATTGGTTCTCCTTCACGTGGTGTCTTGGGCTTCCTCATGGACTGGTGGCTGGGGTCCAAGAAGGAACGTTCTGAGGGCATGCACCTCAGTGTGCAAGCGCTTATCAAGCCTCCACTTATACCATGCTTGCCATGGTCCCATTGGCCAAAGCTCATGGCCTGGCCGAATCCAAAGTCAAAGTGGGAAGCAATTACACAAAGGCATAAAATCCAGGAAGAAGGGTTCACAGGGGACCAGCAAAGTACCAGTCCACCATAGGTAGGCATCTAGCTATCTCTGCCAAAGCATCTCTTTTGATAATATGTTAAAATTTAGCAGTGCTTATTTTGCAGCAAGCGTAGAACAATATTTGGCAGGCATTAACTCTGAAAATCCTCACAACCTTGTGGGGTACATGCTCTTATTATTTCCATTTAGAGATGAGGAACTAGATCAGGGAAGCTTAAGAAAGTTGTTGAAGGTCACATAGTAAGAAAACACCAGGGCTGGAATTTGAACCCAACCTGAATATGCAGCTTGGACAGGGGTTTGTGAGCACATTCTGGCTTCAGTAAAATGGGAGGAAATCAAGTGACAGAGATCTAATAAAACAGCCATTTAAAAGAGATTTCTCCCATGTTTTAAACACCATTGTCTTTCATCCTCTCCGGTAGCAGGTGCAGAGAGAAGAGTGACATATCCCTGCCCATCAGAGTCAAGGCAGAAGGACTGTACTGAGGAGATGCTCACTTGCTTTCTGGGCAGGTGGTCTAATGCACGCTGGGTCCCTCTTCCCCAAGTACACACTGTGGAAAGCAGAGGTGAAAGCACACGTGAGCCAGGTACAGTTGGGGTGGCTACAGTTGCCCCTGGGAAAACTTGAGGAAGGAGTCTGAACACCTAGGAGCCTCGATGAAGGAATCTAGGAGGTTTCTGAAAGGGAAAAAACCTCAAAATTTACTGCCCTTATACCTTGACAAGTGTGTCAGAAGCGAATCACCCTAACATGCTAGAAACACCTTCCACTGATGAAAAGCACAGTGAAGATGCTCTCCTTTTTCTGTTTGAAAGTGAGTTTCTCCAAGTGTGGCCTCTGCACTAGTCTGTCCACAGAAATACTGACTCAGTTCTCCATTGGGTGGATCAGAAAATCTGCATGTTTAAGGAGAATCCCAAGGGACTCTTATACACAATACATTTGCAAATTATTGGTTTAAAAATGTTCTTTCAGGGCTTCCCTGGTGGCGCAGTGGTTGAGAGTCCGCCTGCCTATGCAGGGGACATGGGTTCGTGCCCCGGTCCGGGAAGATCCCACATGCCGCGGAGCAGCTGGGCCCGTGAGCCATGGCCGCTGAGCCTGCGCATCTGGAGCCTGTGCTCCGCAACGGGAGAGGCCACAACAGTGAGAGGCCCGCGTACCGCAAAAAAAAAAAAAAAAAATGTTCCTTCAGTATGATGATTTTTAAAACAGTGCTTTCAAACTTAAAAAAATTTTTTCTTTATTTTCTTTCTTTCTTTTATTTTTTTTGGCTGCATTGGGTCTTCATTGCTGCATGTGGGCTTTCTCTAGTTGCGGTGAGCCGGCGCTACTCTTTGTTGCAGTGTGCGGGCTTCTCATTGCGGTGGCTTCTCTTGTTGAGGAGCACGGGCTCTAGGCGCATGGGCTTCAGTACTTGTGGCTCGCGGGCCCTAGAGCGCAGACTCGTAGTCGTTGCGCACGGACTTGGTTGCTCCGCGGCATGTGGGATCTTCCTGGCCCAGGGCTCGAACCCGTGTTCCCTACATTGGCAGGCGGATTCTTAACCGCTGCGCCACCAGGGAAGCCCTGGTTTTCAAACTTTAATGTGCATCTGAATCCCCTGAGATCTCTTGAAAAAGTAGGTTCTGATTCAGTAGGTCTGAAGAAAGGCTTGAAATTCTGCCTTTTTAACAATTTCCCAGCCCTGATGCTGGTCTGAAGAACCAAGCTCCACACCTTGTAGCCAAGCTTTAAAAACCTTGGAGGGAGGGCTTCCCTGGTGGCGCAGTGGTTGAGAGTCTGCCTGCCGATGCAGGGCACACGGGCTCGTGCCCCGGTCCGGGAGGATCCCACATGCCGCGGAGCGGCTGGGTCCGTGAGCCATGGCCGTGGAGCCTGCGCATCCGGAGCCTGTGCCCCGCAACGGGATAGGCCACAACAGTGAGAGGCCCGCGTACCGCAAAAAAAAAAAAAAAAAAAACCTTGGATAGAAAAAACCAAAACAAACCCTTTTGGGTTGTAACATGGGGAGGCAGACAAACACAGTGGAAGTGGAGGCAGGGGTACCCTCGGCGCATCTGTGGGAGAGACAGAAGGTCACTGCCCTTTCCAAAGGGACAGGTCACTGATAAAAGATACAGACGCAGTAGCAAAAGAGGGAGCTTAGAGATATCCAGAACAGGCTCCCCAGTCAAGGTGAGATTGATGGGCAAGTGCAACAGGATAGAGCGATGAAGGTGTTTTTCTAACGAATCTGGCCTGAGGAGTTCAGACCATCGTTAAAGAGCTTGAAGAAACTCAGAAGAGTCAGATGGTGCAAAATCAATGGGACTGAATGAACACAAATATTTAGACAGGCTGATCTCCTAAGGTGCAAAAATACACAATTTGTATTTTAAGAGTTTGTGTGTGGTTTGTTCTTCAACCCTTGCTTTTTTTTTTTTTTTTGCGGTACACGGGTCTCTCACTGTTGTGGCCTCTCCCGTTGCTGAGCACAGGCTCCGGACGCGCAGGCTCAGCGGCCAAGGCTCACGGGCCCAGCTGCTCCCTGGCATGTGGGATCTTCCCGGACCGGGGCACGAACCCACGTCCCCTGCACCGGCAGGCAGACTCTCAACCACTGCGCCACCAGGGAAGCCCCAACCCTTTCTTTTTGCTGTGGTTTTATGTTGTTTATACGCAGAAGGAAGATACTGGTAGTATACGCTATGTGCTAGTTCCCCAGAAAAGTACATTTTTAATCCTTGCAAATGAATCTGGATACCTTCCTCAGGCAGATCCCCCCGATGCCCCGCCCCGGGCGGCGTATGGAGCAAAGTTCATTCTCTTTGCAAAGCGGAACCTGATACTATCCCTTAGCTACACAGTGGCTGGCATCGATACCACCCTTTAGAGTTAACAAAGGATTTTTACACCCACCTGTCACATTTTTTACCCCCCCATTATGAAAAATAAGTAAGGCAATAATTACTGTCCTTTTGTGCAATAAAAAAAACCGGGTTTGTGGCGCAGTGGTTGAGAGTCCGCCTGCCGATGCAGGGGACGCGGGTTCGTGCCCCGGTCCGGGAAGATCCCACGTGCCGCGGAGCGGCTGGGCCTGTGAGCCATGGCCGCTGAGCCTGCGCGTCCGGAGCCTGTGCTCCGCAACGCGAGAGGCCACAGCAGTGAGAGGCCCACGTACCGAAAAAAAAAAAAACAAAAAAAACCCCCAAAACTAAGTTACACAGAGTTTTAGGGATTTGTCTAAGGAGCAGACTCAAAGCTAGAGCCCCCGCTCCTCTGCGCTTGCCGCCGCCGCGGTAGCTGGGGGTCGGGGAGAGGACGAGCTGCCGCGGAGCCCGGAGAGTCCGTCTCCGTCGCTGTTTTTGCCTGAGGACCTTTCCTTCCTCGGTCGCACCCTGACTCCCTTGGTGTCGATGGGGAGTCCCTGAGGACACCTCAGCACACAGTGGAGATGCCTCTCTTTGCCACCAATCCCTTCGATCAGGATATCGAGAAAGCAACCGGTGAGATGAATACTGCTGACGACTGGGGCCTCATTTTGGATATCCGTGATAAAGCCGGTCAGTCTCGCACTGGTGGTTATTGGACGGATTTTGAATAGTCTTTTGGGATGGTATAGCCCCATCACCAAGGCCTAAACGCTCTGCTGCAAGGACTGTCCACTTTGGTATGAGCTCTGACAGCTGTGTGAGCTCTGGGAGCCCTTTAACGTAGAGCTCTCAGTCGCTTTTTGTCCAGCCTTGTGGGCAGCAGACCTCAGTGGACACCATGCAGGCCTAAAGGTTGTCTACGGTCTATTATGAGGAGGGTGAACCATAAAGATCCTCACGTTGCTATGCAGGCTCTGACTTTTCTAGGAGCATGTGTATCAAATTGTGGCAACATGTTTCACTTAGAAGTATGTTCAAGAGATTTTGCTAGTGAAGTAAGCAATGTATTAAACAAGTGTCACCCTAAAATGTGTGAAAAATTAAAGGCTCGTATGGTTGAATGGATGGATGAATTTAAGAATCATCCACAGCTTAGTCGACTATCAGCAATGGTTAATAACCTTAAGGAACAAGGTGTTACATTTCCAGCTATTGGCTGTCAGATGAGGATACTGAGACCCAGAATGGTTAAGTGACTTGCCCAGGGCCACAGCTAGTAGTTGACAGAGCTGGAACTAGGACACAGGCCTCCTCTCGGTCCAGTGTTCCTTCCACTACACGATCCTGCCTTCCGTTTGAGGCTGCAGAACAAGCAAAAGCAAGCCCAGCTCTGGTAGCCAAAGATCCTGGTTCTGTGGCTAACAAAAAAGAAGATTTAGCGAAAGCCATTGAGTTGTCACTGAAGGAACAAAGGCAGCAGTCAACCACCCTTTCCAGTTGTTTTTTTTTTTTTGCGGTACGCGGGCCTCTCACTGTTGTGGCCTCTCCCGTTGCGGAGCACAGGTTCCGGACGCGCAGGCTCAGCGGCCATGGCTCACGGGCCCAGCCGCTCCGCGGCATGTGGGATCTTCCCGGACCGGGGCACGAACCCGTGTCCCCTGCATTGGCAGGCGGACTCCCAACCACTGTGCCACCAGGGAAGCCCCACACTTTCCAGTTTGTATCCAAGCACATCTAATCTAGTAACTAACCACCAACACGAAGGCTGAAAAGTCCATGCTGTATGTGACTTGGAAGCTGCTGAAGATAATGAACTCACTTTTAGAGTAGGAGAAATTGTTACAGTTCTTTTTTTTTTTAATTTAACTTCAATTTTTAAATTTTTGGGTGCGTTGGGTCTTCGTTGCTGTGTGTGGGCTTTCTCTGGTTGCAGTGAGTGGGGGCTACTGTTCGTTGCGGTGTGCGGGCTTCTCATTGCGGTGGCTGCTATTGTTGTGGAGCACGGGCTCTAGGTGCGCAGGCTTCAGTAGTTGTGGCATGCGGGCTCAGTAGTTGTGGCTCGCGGGCTCTAGAGCACAGGCTCAGTAGTTGTGGCGCACGGGCTTAGTTGCTCCGCGGCATGTGGGATCTTCCCGGACTAGGGCTCGAACCCTGCATTGGCAGGCGGATTCTTAACCACTGCGCCACCAGGGAAGCCCTGTTACAGTTCTTGATGACAGTGACCCCAACTGGTGGAAAGGTGAAACCCATCAAGGCCTGGGGTTATGCCCCTCTAATTTTGTGACTGCAGATCTCACCGCTGAACCAGAAATGATTAAAACGGAGAAGATGGTACAATTTAGTGATGATGTTCAGGTAGAAACGATAGAACCAGAGCCAGAACAAGCCTACATGGATGAAGATAAAATGGACCAATTGCTACAGATGTTGCAAAGTACGGATCCCAGTGATGATCAACCAGATCTGCCAGAGTTCCTTCATCTTGAAGCCATGTGTCACCAGATGGGACCTCTCATTGATGAGAAGCTGGAAGATATTGATAGAGAATATTCAGAACTCAGTGTTAAAGTGATGGAGGCCCTGTCCTTGTATACCAAGTTAAGGAATGAAGATCCAATGTATTCCATGCATGCGAAATTACAGAATCAGCAGTATTATATCCAGTCACCTGGTGTTTCTGGTCCTCAGGTGTACCCATGCCCTCCTCAGCGTGGAGCTTACCCGGTCACAGGGAACGCACAGATGGGCCAGCTCCAGACCTACAGCCTTCCCCTGGAGCACCTGTCTTCTCTCAGCCAAGGAGCAGTGCCACTGCCCGCAAGCCCAGCCCTTCCTAGTCAGCAGGCTCAGGCTTCCTACCTCAACACAACGGGCAGTTCTGTTCAAGGGAGCACGTAGCCCAGCCAGGCTTCAGTGGACAGTCCTCCTCCTGCCGCCGCTGCCGCCCCCGTCGTCATGATATGCCAGAACGCGGGGACCAGCCTGTCCCAGGTGCCAAACTTTCACATCAGCGCTGCCCCAGCCCAGAGGCAGCCATCAGCCCCCTCCGCCCCAGCAGCCGTACTCGCAGAAGGCCCTGCTGTAGGACTGGGATTCCTCTTTATGGCAAGTATCTGCTAAACGCTGATGACAATGTTATGAGATTCTTTGATATCTTAAGATTTGTTTATCCTCAGCTTATAGGAATCGTATCTTGGTCAACAAGTTCCAATATTCAAGAAGGGAGACCTCTCTTCAATTTGCACTGACTTTTTAGAGGCCCTCCCCTCCCCCTCCCCCAGAGGAATGAAACTACTTACAACATTTAATTGCTTTCATCATATGAAAGAATCAATGCAAGATTATTTGTCTCGTAAAATTACCTGGTCTGCAAAGCAGTCAAACTGGCAAGCACCACTGTGGCAGATGTGTGCTTAGATCGCTGTGTAACTTCTCTCGTGGCCGCTTTGAATCACAGTGGTGATCATATTTAACACTGTTAACTTAATTGACATTGCTGCTTTATTTTAATCATGAGCGACTACCATGTTTCATAATGTTTTGTGTAAACTTAAGATAATTACACTGTCTTTTTAAACTGCAAGAGAACAAAGCTGCAGTGTATGTACATGAAGGCATTATGTTGTCCATGTTTCAGTTTCCCATTAAACTGAACCGTCCTTGGAGTAAAAAAAAAAAAAAAAAAAAGGCAGAGCCCCAGTTTTCTGAGGCCTGGCCCCTTGATCTGTTTGCTACACTACAATATTTCCATGGATTATTGGAATCTCATAGACACCCAAAGGATAGGGGCACTCTGTCCCACTAAACTGAAGCAAGAGCACAGGCATGACTGAGAAAGGCCTAGGTGGTTGCAGAAACCCAAGCTTACAGAGCTGGGGAATGGACTCTGGCCTCCAGCAACATGGCTGATGGGAAATTCTGAAAAAAATTCCCTACAAACACGTAGAAACACCAGGTACTATACACCAAGCATTTGGTTTTAAAAGCACAGTTAAACTTGTAAGAAAGCGAGATTCACAGGCAGCAAGAAAAAAAGTTGAAACCAGAGTGGCTAGCAGACCCTGAAGAATGGGGCTGCTTGGGGCATCTGCTGATCCAGGGAGCTTGGTTCTCTGTGGGGGGACTACAGGCCTGTTGGGATGAGAACTGAGACCCTGGAGAAAGCTAGGGGTCTCAAACATCTACATTCTCAAGTCAAAAGTTGGGTTAGGAAAAAAAAATCCATCCTCTAGCAAAAAGAAAGCCAACCAGGAAACGTCTTTATTTCAGCCTCGGTAAAAGGCATGAAAAATGAAAACAAAGTAGGTCTTGGCTGTGAATTTATGATCCCAAGCCTGACATCATGGTGATTTAGTATTTACTCTACTTGCATGGTCCAGGAAACTCCAGGTAGAAAAATTATTTAAAGAATACATCTAGTTCATAACACCCCAAGGCACCTGGTATTAGGAAGGATGCAGCTTCAACCCAGAGTCTTCAGGATTCTTACATTTAAGAGGAGCCTTATTTGACAGCAAAAATAAGAGACACATGAGAAAAGAGCCACCACAAACTGGGCTCAGCAGAAACAATGGAGAACAGAATTAGCCTGCAAGAGCTTTGGGCATAGGATTATCTAACACAAAATGTAAAATGAGTGTGTGCTTAACATATTTAAGAAGTAACAGAGGGAATTGTGACCATAAGAATTGAACAAAAGACCATCAAGAATAAATGGGCACTGTGGTGACCTAAATGGGAAGGAAGTCCAAGAAAGAGGGCATATATGTATACGTATAGCTGATTCATTTTGATGTACAGGAGAAACTAACACACAACATTGTAAAGCCACTATATTCCAATAAAAATTAAAAAAAATAAAATGCTTATAAAAAGTAAATTAATGTTAACTTAAAATTTAAAATAAAGGATAAATGGGCAGTTTTGAAAAGAACCAAATAGAATTTCTAGAAATGTAAAATATAATGATTGAAATTTAAAATGTGATGGGTGGATTAAATGACAGGTATATCACAGCTAAAGAGAATTACTAAACTGGAAGAGAGGGATGAAGAATCACTTCATAATGCCATACAGAGAGAGAAAGACATGGAAACTATGAAATTGAGGCTAAGAGGTGTGGAGGAAAAAAAAACAGATGTTCAAAATATATCTAGCTGGAGTTCCAGAAGGAGACAATAGACAAATGGAAGAAAGGCAATATTCAAAACAATAATGAAAAGCCTGAATTTGTGAGAGACCTGAATTCTTAGATTGGAGAAATATATCAAATCTGAAGCAAGATGAATAAAAATGAACCCATTACTACAAGCATCATAATGAAGCTTTAGAAAACTAAAAACAAAACAAAATGAAAAAAAGAAGAAAAAAATCATAAAAAGAACCAGAGATAAAGAAGAGATTACCCAAAAAGGAAAAATAATTAGATACCAGCCTTCTCAACAGCAACAAGAGAATTCAGAATCCAGGGGGACAATTCAAAGTATGGAAAGAAAATAATTGCCCCTAGAATTGTATACCCTGCTAAACTATCATCTAGGACATGAGGCAAAAAAAGACATTTTCAGAAGAATGTGGGAGGATAGCTTCATACGCTGGGAACTCTTAAGCCTCTTCAGGGGATTCTCTATGCCTGTCTCTATATCATTCAAATCTCCATGGTCATAAAAAGTATGGACAGTGCTGTACCTACATTTTATCACATTGGTAACGTTTTAAAAAGTATTCAGGCTCATAGGTTCCTTATGTTAGATGACACTGTGCTTATCTTGAGATTCTAGCCATTCATTCTGCATAGCCCTCTTTTTTGTTTTGTTTTTGAGAATACATCTGAGTTGCACACAGATACACATATACACACATATTTATACACACACAGTGTTGGGGAGGTTCTGCCAGAGGAGATTTAGTGAAAGGCAGGAAGTTCAGGGCAGTCATACTCAATATCCATTATCGATCTGAGCAGGGTGAGGAGTTTCAGGTATTTTTAATATACCTGCTAAGAGTCCCCATTGTGGGCTGAACTGTCTCCCCTGAATTCATATGTTGAAGTCTTAAACTCCCAGTACTTCAAAATGTGACTATTTTTTGAGAAAGGGACTTTAAATGGGTAATTAAGTTGAAATGAGGACATTAGGGTGGGCCCTCATCACAGAGAAACACCAGGGGTGTGTATGAACTTCATGACAACCACGTGAAGAGGCAGGAAGGTGGTGACTACCTGAATGCTAAGGAGAGAGGCCTCAGAGGAAACCAATCCTGCCAACACCTTGAACTTGGACTTCCAGCCTCCAGAACTACAAGAAAATAAATTTCTATTGTTTAAGTCACTCAGCCTATGGTATTTTGTTATGACAACCCTAGCAAACTAAGACAACCCACTTTTTTCTTTTCAGTGCATGCCTTCCCTCCGTTGGTAACACTCATCAACAGGCTCTGCTTTTTGTCACTGGACATGAAGTTTTCACTTTTCTGGGTCAAAATTCGTCTTCTGGATAAGTGACGGAAAGTATACTCCCTTCTTTCTCCCCTAGGATGCCCATGCGCGGCTCTGCATCAGCAAGTAGTTCAGTCCTGGGCCCGAGTGAGATCCTTGAAGATCTTCCTCCTCTCTTTCCATAGAATTCCTCCTTGTGCTCCTTTTCTCACCCAGGACTCCCAAAGAGCAAAAGACTGATTTTCCCCAGCTGCGCCATGACGCTGCTCTCTGCCCCAACTATACCCCAGATGCTCAGTTTGTTGGCTCTAGGGCTTGCGTTGATTTCTAGAAGTGAGGTGAATAAGACGTTGAAAGCCCAGGCCGGACAATTCCCCACCCCAGATATGGAAACTTTGGGAGACAAACATTTCTTCTGCTCTGCACCAGAGGCCTGCTGCCATCCGGGAAGGAATGCAGAGCACTCCCGCTGCAGCTGGACCTGGGGAGAGCTTTTTTAGCCTTGAGAGCTACAGACCCATGTTAAGCAACAAGTTCTAAATTCCTGAGTATTGTTTTGATATCATTTGCTAGATTATTTTGGTCTCAATAGAGTTTTAAATGTTGAAGTTAGTTACAGATCTGATAGAATATTGCAGCCTATCTCAGATTCCATTGGTTTTTTAAAAACAATGGTACTTGGAGCCTGTCGTTTCCCAGGGTACCTCAGGGGGTAGAACTCAGGAAAGAGGCCCCTCGTTCTGGCTTTAAGTCCTGTGGATCCAATTCTCCTTGGGATTAGTACCCATGGCCCTGATCCTAATCCACTACTTTTCCTCTTAACACAAGTACTTACAGAATAATTATAGGTAATTATGAAGTTCCCACAAATATTGAGAGGGTTATACAATCTCATCCTGATGAATTAAGATGCAGCCGTAAGTCTTCCTTTGTACAAGTATACCATATCCTCTTTATCCATTCATCTGTCAATGGACATTTAAGTAGTTTCCCTTCCTCCTCTTAAAACCTCTGTAGTTGTATCTGAAACTCCTCATCCACGATTGGAAGAAACAGACTTAAAATGCAAAAGCACGATGGAGGTCACATTTTAGTGTGACTGAGCTTTGTTTGAACTGTCATTGGCCAATCCAAGTATCAGTGTGAGTGATGATCATACTCTGTTTTGTCTGGAGAGGTGGGGAGAGGTGGAGAGTGAGAGGCTTTGTGTAAATCCTGGCTAGAATTGTAACTCCTTCGTGGGATCTAGTTCCTCTTTGCATCCCTAGCTTCTAGCCAGAGATGCAGGGAGCCCACCAGTGTGTTGAGTGGAAGAGAATGTGAAGAGATTTGAGAGAAGATATTTCTCCCCTGAGGGGGAAAGGACCCCCAGAGACCTGGCAAAAAAAGGATCAGCTTCATGATTCCTCATCCCTCTAATGTTTTCTCCTTCCCTTAGGCAACTTTGCTTGCACAGTTTATATAGAAACTTTGTGTGCTTTTTGTTTTTACAATGTTTAGTTCCCAGGGATTTTTTTTTTTTTTTTAACATCTTTATTGGGGTATAATCGCTCCACAATGGTGTGCTAGCTTCCGCTTTACAACAAAGTGAATCAGCCATACCAGGGATCTTTTAATTAAGATCTTACTGCTCTTATTTTCGATCCCACGCATTGAGGCACTTAGTACACGCTCAATAAATGCCTGCCCCTTGATCGCTCTCCTTGGTAATTATGTTCTAGAAATAGAAGTCTATTACTGAGCTGGATTATTATTTTCCTCCCCACTATGCACTTTTGTGCCTCACAAACATTTATGGTTAACCTAAGAAAAGGAGAGTGGAATGCAGTTTTTTGGTTTTCTCTAAGTGGATTTTTAAAGTCTGAATGCACGTGCAGAAAGATATTTGATTGAAGAATTTTGCTTGGAAAATGGGGACAGAATCTTTTCCACAGGGTCTCCTTCACTTTCAACAAGTTTTACCAATTCCGAACTGTAGGAAGAAAGAGCGGCAATTGATGACTCGGTCAACTGCTACGGAGAGGCCAAGTTTTGGATGATGAATTCCTGCCTTCTCTCCAAATCCCTGCTGGTTGAGATAAGGAATCCTCCCATTTATTTATGGGACAAAAGGCATTTTGAAAGTCTGAGCCTTTCCTGAGACACGATGCCTCTAATGTTTTAGGCTGGCCATTCTGGAAAACATGGATTGTTTGTATGTGCTGAGAACACTGAACATACTACTCATTCTTTTAAAAAATTTTTTTAAAGTTTAATAACATTATTAAACGTTACTTTCCATTTACAGTTATTATAAAATATTGGCTATAGTCCCCATGTTGTATAATACATCTCTGAGACTATCTTACACCCAATAGTTTGAACCTCCCATTCCCCCCACCAAAAGTGCCCCGCCCCCCACAACTGGTAACCACTAGTTTGTTCTCTATATCTGTGAGTCTGCTTCTTTTTTTAAATAAATTTATTTATTTTATTATTTTATTTAATCTATTTATTGTTTCTGGCTGCGTTGCGTCTTCGTTGCTGTGCGTGGGCTTTCTCTCTAGTTGAGGTGGCGAGCAGGGGCTACTCTTCGTTGTGGTGCACGGGCTTCTCATTGCGGTGGCTTCTCTTGTTGCGGAGCATGGGCTCTAGGCGTGCGGGCTTCAGTAGCTGTGGCATGTGGGCTCAGTAGTTGTGGCTCGTGGGCTCTAGAGCGCAGGCTCAGTAGTTGTGGCGCACGGGCTTAGCTGCTCCACGGCATGTGGGATCTTCCCGGACCAGGGCTCGAACCCGTGTCCCCTGCACTGGCAGGCGGATTCTCAGCCACCGCGCCACCAGGGAAGCCCTGTGAGTCTGCTTCTTTTATGTTATATTCACTAGTTTGTTGTATTTTTTAGATTCCACATATAAGTGGTATCATGCAGTAAATTATCTTTCTCTGTCTGACTTATTTCACTTAGCATAATGTCCGCCAAGTCCATCCATGTTGCTGCAAATGGCAAAATTCTGTTCTTTTTTTTAATGGCCTCATACTACTCACTCTTAACTCTTATAAATGAAGTATCACCAAGCCTCTATTTCAGATGAGATCCTTTCTAATCACCCCTCAATGTATGTCATGAGGCTCTCTTTTGCTTTGGGAAAACCATTTTTAAAAAATCATATTAAGTAGTCAGAAGCAAGCTAGCACAAGTGATAGCAAGGGTAAGGGCTGGAGCTAGGGTCTACGGCTTTGAATCCCAGGGCCACCGCTCGCTGGCTGTGGGACCCTGAGCAAGGCAATCTGTCTCCCTGTGCCTTGGTTTCTCATCTGTATAATGGGACTAAAAAGAGTGCCTGCCTCCCTCACTAGAGATTTTGTGAGGATTCAATGAGAAGATGCAAGCAAATTGTTCAGCCCAGCGCCTGACACATAGGAAACCCTCTGTGAGTGTCAGCAGTGGTTCTAATCTATTATCGGTCATTAACTGCACCACTTTTGGTGATATATTTCCAGAAAGAAGATGACGTTTCCTCTTTCCTTTCTAAAACACAAGAGAGTTATTGAACACTAAACACTGTGGCTGAAGGGCTATTTAGGAATGAAAAATATCTCCAGACCTCATCATTTTAAACCTCTAAGTTTTATCCACAGTTTTCTAGAACCACTTTTAAATCATCTGGCATTTCAGTAGTAGCGTAATTAAAAAGCAGTATTTTAAAAGTGGGGGATTAAATTACATATAATGTACAGAAAGAAACTCTATTCGTTTTTAGGGGTTTGCTTCTATTTATAAATCAATTTCCTCTTCCTATTTAAACCCAAACAGTTCACATTCCTGCATAAGTTTATGGTTATTGGTGTTTCTGTGGAAACAACCACCTAGGAAGTGGTATTTCTCAGCCTAAGAGCTTCGCCTTAAGTTTTCTTGGCAGGATGAGAGAAGGGTGTTTCATGCCCATAAAACCTATAATTTTAGCATAATCGTCAGATAATAAAGATAATAACAGAGTTGTAGAACTTTAAAAGTAGAACATTAGATCCCATCTAGGCCAACCCCCTCATTTTACAGATGAGTAAATACCATATGCTTGGACCTTGTTTTACAGTCCTAGGAGGGTTTTCATATAGTTGTATCATTTGCCTTTCCAACAACCCTTTGAGGTAGTCAGAGGGTAGGTTTATTTATCTCCACTTTGTAGATAAAGAAACGGAGGCTTTGGAAGGATGAGTGACTTGCCCAAACTATGGAAGGTGTCAGTCAAAGGACACATCTACAGCTCCAGCTTTCCACTGCCTTGTCGATACTCTTCCCACCAACGAGCTGGATGCCGCTCAGGACTCTGCATGCCTACAGCACTGTCTAGACTTCAGTTCTCCCAGGCTGGATACTTTTGGACTTTGAAACTCTGCCATGTGTAGAACTAACCCCAACTCCGCCGCCTAACATGGTACATGAGGCCCCCCACACCTGGCCTTCAGCCTCATCTTCTACCATGCCTGCGTTCCACTTTTTGTTCCAGCAACTCTAAAAGCAGATACTGCTGCTCATATCCTTCCATCTCAGTGTTTTCACCCAAACCAACTTCCTTTAAGAATGAGCCTGAGATGCTCATCATTTTTGTCCTGCCCCCATATACCCTTCCTGAGAACCTACCTTAGCCATAGTTCTCAAAAAGTCAGGTCTACACACTACCTGACTTCCCCTGAACCTGATCGTACCAGAGGTGGCCATGAAATCCAGAGAGAGAGAGAAAAATGAAGAGATGTTTGGGCCTAAGGAAAAATAGGAGGCCACGTGGCTCTGGAAAGACTGATGAAAACACAGAAATTATCTCTGTTCTTGGTAACTTTACATTACCTGGCTCCAAACCCTAGCAAGGCTTCCACAAGATACTCCTGTATAATTCACAAATCCTCACTTTGCCAGTGAGATGCTGGTCAACCAGCTCTTAAAAAGCGAACAACAAAGTCCTGATTTATAGCGATTGCCAATTTCCAAGGTGTAAATACTCCCACCGGGGACTATTTCAAGCTACCATGATGTCTCTGAATACAGAGTGGGGAAGATGTGCCTTTTGTGAGCTTGTATAAGCTGGCTCTAGCTCACTGTTGCCTTGGGCTTAAGCTAAAGTAGGTGGGTTCCCGTTCCTTGCAACCGAATACTATATTATATCAGATTAAGACATCATTTATTGGCTAGTTTATTGATCATCAGTAAAGAAAAGAACACTCTACTTTTAAAACTATGCCATGAAGCTTTAAGGGCTGTCCTGTGCCATGCATGAATCAGGACCACCAGCCTTTGCTCCTTTGACAATTTCTTGTGTCTATTTCTCTGGTTTTAGCAATTTATCTTGCCTTTAGCTGTGTTGCTTGCTGTGTGATAGATGATTCTTTGTTTGGTATCTTAGTAACAAAATGTAACAGAGCTTCGTTTACTTGTATCTCTTTTTCTTGAGTCCTATAAAACGCTTGCTTTTTTGGGAGAAAATACAGAACTGTGGTCATTCTTCCAATGATACATATCTGCTTTCTTTGTGTCCAATGTATGGTCTTTTACTCTGTTCCCATACTTTTCTATGTAGACCAGAGCTTCTTGCTGTAATACCAAATCATATGTAATTTCTAGAAGACGTTTTAAATGGCAATTAAACTCCACATTAAATGTCGCAAATAACTCAGACAAACGGATGACAAAATGACCAAGGTCGCTCTTGTGCGGTAATGACAATTATGCTACGACAGCTTGCCTGGCCTACAGCTACTATGCCTCCATCGATTATAGGACAGATCGCAGATTTGGAGATGCTACAATGTGGAAAACAGCGCATCTTAGAATCATCTCCGCTACAGAAAGCATGTTGGCTCAGCTATCACTTCCTCCATCCTCCTCGGAAAGAGATGCTTTTCCAGCCATCTTCTCTTTCTCCCTTGGAGCTGGGCGAAGCACCCTTCCTTGGGTCCCCGTGGTACCCTGCATACAGCTCTGCTTTTGCACTTACCTGCCTATCATGGTGTCACCGAATGCAGAGTTAGGCAGACATATGGTGTCCTAAATATGCGTTAACCTGAGGAACGCAGCTTCAATACTCTTCGGGTGGACAGCAGAGTGTCTGACACATAAGAGGCCCCCAGGAAGTGCTTAATGACTGATTTGTGAATCCTAGGAGAGAGGGCTCATCTTTCAGGCCAGCAGCATGCAAAGTTCTGAGTAGGACAGCCCCTGTCTGTCCCAGGTCCTCTCCTGCAGCAAACCACCCCTGACCATCCCTACTTGTTATCATCAAAATGCCAGAGTCCGCTGTCCTCCTGCTTCCACTCTCTCCCATGGCCTTCGTGTGGGAAACCAAGTCGTACTAAAATTCTGATAAGCAATGATAGCATCGTGACAGCTCATACCTTTTGCCAGGAAGTTAGAATGGGCTAAGTCACAGAAGAGAATCTTGGGCTGATGTGAGGACAGGCTGTTTTTCTGAGTCCCTACAATCGTACCATTTAAATGGTTGCCTGAGTTCACTTCATAACCTAATTTTGGGCCACGATATACTCGTGATATTCTCATCTCTGCATCTCTCGTCTCTGCATTTCAATCTCCTGCTCTGGGACCCTTTCTTCCATTTTTACGGGATTGGGTTGGACAGCGGGACCAGCGCTCCTGAGGGCGGACCTGTAAGGGAGGCCACTGGAAGAGACCAAGTTTCCTCTTCTCCGCAGGGTGACCCACTTGCTTGACTAAGTCAACCATGTTCCATCGTCTCCCAGCCAAGAGTCACAACACCCGACTCAAGTCATGATGATACACTGTCCTCCCTAAATGAGGAAAATACTCAATCTCTTCCAGATCTTCCTTCTTGATCTCCATCCTGGGTGTATCTCATTCTCCTCTATTTATTTTCAAAACTTCCAAAAATAAAAGTTACTTCTGATGTTTGATTTTCTCACAATGCTCTTTCTTCCACACATTGCTCGACTGTCCGAGGTCTAACATAAATGAGGAAAGTTGAAGAAGGAAGTACTACTTATAGGTACCAATTAAATAAACAACAGTGATTCAAAAAAAGGAATGCAGCTTCAATACTCTTCGGGTGGACAGCAGAGTGTCTGACACATAAGAGGCCCCCAGGAAGTGGGGGTTTGGTGTCTTGCACATTGGGATACTGGAAGGAATATCAAAGGATTGGAAAGTGGGGCCCCTTCCAACTTCTAGCTCCTGTTGATTTAATGTTCAGACAGAGGTGGGCGGAGGGGTGCCCTCTCCCCTGCTTTGCAAAGGCAGAAATAAGCCTCTGATAACTCTTCTTCTACAGGGAGGCTCTGTGGATACAGGACTTCAAGAATGAAACACTTAATTATAACCAAACATGGAGCGAACGAAGGAATGAGAGCTGAGTTGGGCGGTTTTATGTGACTCCTGCCTACAAAAGAAGCAGCTTCTTCCAAATTTTGTAAGAGATCAGTGACAAGCTGGAATTTTTCATTTCTGGGCACAGTGAGAAGTTACATTTAAAGAACCATCCTTGTTTATGTTTCAAAAGCAAGTAAGTTCTGGCTCACCACCGTGGTGAGCTTTGAGGCCGTTGAATGTTCTTGGAACTTTCATATGGATAATAATTTCATGACTGGGGAAAAATATTTCAGTCATTTCCCTAACTCTAATAGTTTCCATCCATAACCCCAAAAAGGAAGGTAAAAAATAACAAACGGATATGATGAGGTTGTTGCTCCTGAGTCTTTGTTACATTTGAGTGAGCCAACGACAGGGATGTAGGAGAGGGTCTGTGCCGACTTGTCCTCTCTCACCGAGAACCTCTTCTGTGTAGCTGCTTGTATACATCAGGGCTTGATACAATCTGCAGAGGTAGAAAAGAGGTTTCTTTTCTTTTCTTTTTTTGAGATAAGATATCCATTTCATGTGAGAAAGAAATCTGTGTCCTCGGCCTTATAATTATAATACTGATATTTATCAAGTGTCTAGCAGGGACCAGAAAATTACAACTACTATTCATAATCCTTACAACCCCCATTACACAGATGTGAAAACTGAGACTAGGGAGTTCAAATGACTTAACCAAGACAACAGAGCCAGACTATGGCTGAGCCAGGCTTTGAACACATTCTTCTCCAACTCCAAATTTTACATTCTTTCCCTTCTACTTTGCAACCAAGTAAACTCACCAGCCTATGTTGGAATAAGGTCTCAGAAAAGTATATTGGAAATAGAGAAAGGAACGAGAATTTTATCATTTTATCACTTTAGAACATGCTACATATGGGGTCTCTGGGGAGTCTACAAACCACCAAAAGTAAATTTGAGTTAACTATAAAAGAGAACGGAGGGTGTTGTTAGGACACAGTCACTTCCAGATGGGTGCAAATCACCTCTCTCTATAGATCCTGCCGTGACCCAGCCCACCGACTCCCCACCTCAGGTTGCTGTGCAGAGGCCCCTCACGTTGACTCTGATCTACACATTGACCTCAGAACCTCATACTGTGAATCTCCAGTCTGGGGACCCCACCGTGTTCTACTCCCTTACCCCTTGGGCTTCTAGAATTTCCAGGTGCTCACACTGTAGCCAGAGCTTTTCCATTATTCCCCTTAATGGCCTTTTTAGCAATCAGCGGTCTTTTCCAGGTACACATTGCCAACGTGGTCCACTTGGGGGAAATTGTCCGGGAAAAGGTTGGGTATTCCTGCAGAGGAGTCTTTGGTTCATAGTAGATTCAAATAGGCTAACAGTTTAAGGACAGAACAGATTTCAATGGCCTGTGGCTGGCTTCTAAGGAATTCTCCCTCCTGTTTCCACTCTCACTTGGGCTACAGCAGAACCTCCCACCAGTCCCTTTGCTTTTCCTCTTCCCTGCACTCACCTCTCCTGCCCAATCCCCAAAGCCAAAGTAATCTTCAGACGCTGTAAATCAATTTTCTGCTTCGAACATTGCAATGGCCTCCCATCATGCTCAGAATCAAACCCAAACTCCACACCCCAGCCCGCAGGACCCTGTAAGATCTGACCACTCTCTTCCCCCTGCCTCACCTCACCTCTCTTCTTGTTCGCCGGGCCCCGGCAGAGTTATCTTCTCTCTCTTCCCTCAACATGCCAAGCCCTCTCCTCCTCAGGGCCTTGGCACTCACGGTTCCCTCTGCCTGGAGTAGTATTCCCTACATCTTCACCATTTTCATCCTTTAGGTCTCAGACCTCCTCAGATAGCTCTTCTCCGGCCACCTCATCGGATGTGGCAGACCCCCTCCCCCAATCACTCACTACCGTCTTACCTGTTTCTTTGTAGCACTTCCCACTAATTGCAATCCTCTCATTTTCTTATTTATTTTTTCTGGTTTAGTGTTCTATCACCCCTAATAGAATGTAGGGTCATGAGGATATGGGGGCTTTCTTTGGATCAGCACTGGGTCCTCAGCAGTAAACACTTGTTGAGCCACTGAGTCCCTTAAATTCTGTGGCCCTTTGTCTCTCAGTGCTTAGGAAAGCTTGCCCCCTCTCCTTTAGGACCTGACTCTAAATCCATACCTCCTGGGGAATCCTCCCACTTCCAGCCCTATTATTCCTAAATCCCTTCCGTAAATTTGTACCCGCTTTCTTAAGAGGAGTATGTTCTAAACAGGGCCTAATATATTATGAGAACTTCCACTTGTCAAATGATGAATGTGAAACATTGGAAAATGTCATTGCTACGGAGGGTTGCCATTTTGTAAGTCCAGTTGTGACATCGTATGTTACTGTTAACCATGTCTCTAGCAGCAACACATACTTTAGATCTCTCTTCATAGTAATGTGATTTTTTTTGTTTTTGTTTTTTTTTTGTGGTATACAGGCCTCTCACTGTTGTGGCCTTTCCCGTTGCGGAGCACAGGCTCCGGACGCGCAGGCCCAGAGGCCATGGCTCACTGGCCCAGCTGCTCCGTGGCACATGGGATCTTCCCGGACCGGGGCACGAACCCGTGTCCCCTGCATCGGCAGGCGGACTCTCAACCACTGCGCCACCAGGGAAGCCCAGTAGTAATGTTTTTGTGGGTTTTCTTGGTTTTCGGTTTTGGATAGCTGACTTCAAGTGAAACTCAAGTTTATTACTCTTTCTCTGTCTTCTCTTTTGGTTCTTTTTTTCAAATGTTTTTTATTTTATAAGTTTATTTATTTATTTATTTTTGGCTGCATTGGGTCTTCATTGCTGTGCACAGGCTTTCTCTAGTTGTGTTGAGCAGGGGCTACTCTTCGTTGCGGTGCGCGGGCTTCTCATTGCGGTGGCTTCTCTTGTTGCAGAGCATGGGCTCTAGGCACGTGGGCTTCAGTAGCTGTGGCCCAGGCTCGGTAGTTGTGGCTCGCGGGGCTTAGTTGCTCCGCGGCATGTGGCATCTTCCTGGACCAGGGCTCGAACCCATGTCCCCTACAATGGCAGGTGGATTCTTAACCACTGCACCACCAGGGAAGTCCCTCTTCTGGTTCTTAAAACAGAATATTACATATGCCTAGAATTCTAAAATGTGCGCCTCTGATATTTGTGACTAGAAACACCAAGTTTTAGGAATACAGCTCACCTTAAGAGGAATTTAAATTGCTTTTATTCACACAATGCTTTTGCAATCAGCCAATATGTGACTCTTCCCTCCTCCTCTGCTCTACATATCTATATTTGCAGTTTACAAAACACATCTGAATTACAGATCTCATTCACAACCTGTGGAGCTGTTAAAGAAGAAATGACGCCCGTTTTACAGAGGAAGAAAGCAGTTCACAGAGGTTGGGGATCCCAAGCTGTGTCCCAGTTGGCCACCCTCGGGTCTTTGGGGATGAAGCTTTTACTTCATTACTGTCGCAGTGTGGTTTTCATAAGAAAAT
Organism: Phocoena phocoena; assembly: GCF_963924675.1. Taxonomy (NCBI): domain Eukaryota; kingdom Metazoa; phylum Chordata; class Mammalia; order Artiodactyla; family Phocoenidae; genus Phocoena; species Phocoena phocoena. The sequence goes on along the minus strand of NC_089221.1, from coordinate 28,603,457 downwards.
GGAGTCACCTTTAAAACAGGGTCATCAAAAGGCTGATTAATCAAGTTGTGTGTGACACACACACACTTCACAGGCTGCTGAAGGGTCGAGTTCTCTTCGTGTAGAACAGCGGTTTCTGAGGTTTTCCTCACAAAGATGCCTCTTTTTTTTCTTTTTTCTTTTTTCCATTGTGGATTCCCCAGACACAGAGGGTCCAATGGACAATCAGTTTTTGATCCTTTTATATAACTAGCATTTTTATGTGGACTTCATTAGATTCCAGTCAAAAGTGATGAATTTTTGTTTCACTTGCATGTGTAACCTCACCGTGGGTAGATTTAGTTGTTTTCTTCCATGAGTTTTAAAATGTTGATAGTAACACAAGGCTGCCTCCCTTAATACCACCTTGAGAACCCTCAGTGACCCAGGGATAATTTGTGCATAGGGTCTGAGTGTGTGTAATCTAGGTCTATACTGGGAAAGGCATTTACGAAATCAGGTGGAGTGCAAGTTAATTCATCCTTTAAGGCCTGTCCAAAGTCTTCTATCATAAGGCAGTTTGAAACATTACCTGAAATAACGAGTTACAGCTGCGGGCGGGCAGGTAGTCCTTCCCCTAATCCATCATTTATTATAGTGATACTGAACGTTGAAGGGTTATTAGGTTTTTCCAATTTCCAGAACAAAAGGCAGTCGTATACCTTTGGCTGAAGGATACAAGGATATTTTCCTTTTTAAAGACACATTCTATACAGATGTACACGTACCGACGTATATTATTTTATTCTCCCAAAAGCTCTGTGAGTATTGTTATCTTTGCTTACAATTGAGGAGACCAAGCAGACAGCAATTGAGTCTTTGTTCCCAGACTGCCCAGAATATCAGTAACAGAGGAAGAACTCAAACCTGCTTTCAGACTCTGCAGCCTACTTCCCTCAGAGGCCTTCCACTGGCAGCTTCGGGGGCTTCCCCCACAGGATTGGACCACATCGTGGTGAGATCCCTTTGGTGGAGTTTTCTGAAATGTTCAAGTTGGAGGAAGAGAAAGTGCTAATCACTTCTGAGGCCTCATCACCACTAAATTCCTGGTAAAAAAATTTCTAATTTGACTCGTTAATGAATCCGCCAAGATAACCCTGCCATTGGATAACAAGCTGCTAAATAATTTGAAGTTAGTTGTTTTCATGTTAAGGGTGTGTGAAATCTATGCCTGGCCATTCTAGGGGGAAAAAGGAAGCTGATTTGATAGTCGTGAGGTTTTCCTTGTCCTTATGCCCCTTCCATTTGGACACAGACATACTCTGAAACAATGTGGCCATTATTATAACACGATGGTATGGAATTTGGTCCTTGGGTGTCAGAAGATAAATTATGTTAACTTGACAGTAGTCCTGGCTCTGTTTAAGCTGCCTCTCTTTCTGGAGTCACATTTTCAGGGTCAAGAACAAACTAACTTGCCGACACTTTTTTTTTTTTTTTTCTGTACGTGGGCCTCTCACTGCTGTGGCCTCTCCCGCTGCGGAGCACAGGTTCCAGACGCGCAGGCTCAGCGGCCACGGCACACGGGCCCAGCCACTCCGTGGCACGCGGGACACTCCCGGACCGGGGCACGAACCCGTGTCCCCTGCATCGGCAGGCGGACTCCCAACCACTGCGCCACCAGGGAAGCCCTTGCCCACACTTTACAGCTGAGCAGACTTGATAAGAAACAAGAAGGCTGGTGCCAGAGGGGCTCCATGGCTGAGTGACCCGTGCAGTCACACAGAGCCTGCTCTTGGTTAATGCTCAGCTGTTGCCATCTTGGAATCCTTACTAAGTTTTGAACAAGGGGCTCTGCATTTTCAGTTTGTGTTGAGTCCTCCCAATTATGTAGCCGGTCCTGCTTGGTGTCTCAGGAGATTAGCCTCAAAGACAGTGATCCGGCCAGGTCAGAGCGCTGCCAAGATTTGAGGTCTCCTGAGAGAGCTTGGGGATGAGCCAATATACTGCTGTCAGGTCCAAGAGTGTGGGTCAGGACTGAAGGGGTGCCACAAAGCCCCCGGTCCTCAGCAGGGGCAGAGGGTGCTGCCCAACACCTGGCAGAAGGTTCCGTCTTAGTTGAAGCCAATGAGGTGGAGGCCTGACACCCAACCCCAAATGCCAAGAAGATATGGAATGCCCCCAGGATACTAGTCTCTTGTTTGGGGCCCACATACCTACTTAATCTACTTATCAGAGCGTTGGGCATGGTCAGATGGGAAACAGGTTCAGTATCCAACAGGCTGCAAGCTTTTGGATATTTTTAAAGCCCTGTTAGTTTAGAAAGCACTTTTATTTTTTAGATGTTAACCTTTTTACTTATTATAGAATAATATTCATTGAGAAACAGTATTTCATTACTGATAAGCAGGAAAAAAATGTAAATATCACCGAGTCCCACTCCCGGGAGATGATCATTGTTAATATTTTTTTTCATTGTTAATATTTTAATGTACATATATATACTTTAAAAAATAGGATTATATGGTATATGGACTCATTTAGTTGCTTTTTTTCATTTAATATTTTGAGAACATGCTCCCATGTCATTATATATTTTACTACTTCATCCCATTAAATCTACGATGATGCTAACCACATTTATATTTATTGAACTAACCTCTATAGTTTGATGTTTAAATTGTTCCTCATTCCTTGCTATTTTAAACAGTGCTGTGATGAACAGGCATGCAGCTATTTTTGCAATCATCCATGACTACCTCTTTAGAATAATTTACTAGAAGTGAGTTTTCTGAGTTAAAGATGTGAACATATTGAGAGATCCTTGCCCAGTTGGCTCAAAGAACTGTTGAAACAATCTCCATTCTCACCAGCAGTGTAGACTAGTTTGGGACATGTTCCTAGAGTCCTATGGAGACTCGGTTTTGTGGGTGGGTGGGAGGGTGTGATTCACACCTAGAAGAGGATCCTTCTGGAATCTCATGGAATTTCTAGAATCGCAAGTGGTCAATAGGATGGGCATAGAAATGGCGGTACTTTTTATAATTTGGAGTCTAGCAATCGGTATGGGTGAAAATAATCCTAAAGAGATTACCGCCAAGAGGTCGCGCAAATATTCTACTTGCATATGATTGCACCTTCTAGCTTTATGTAACTGTGTAATCACATGGCGTTGAATCAAGGATTTATAAAAATTGCACTCAACCCATGTTCTATAATTTGAAAAAACAAAATAAAACAAGACTTTGGTTTTTTGGCTCCTTATTTAATCATTAATAATTTTTGGCTTGTTTGGGTTCCCTGCCCCCTTCCCTTCCAGATACCTTTAAGATTTTTCTTTTTTGTCACGAAGAGAAGTAGAGGTCATATACTATGTCTGACCATTCACAAGTCAGGTCCTTAATCTTCAGCTTCCTTTGTAAATAAAAATTTCAGCTCAAATCTCTTTTGTATTTATAAACACTGAGCTTCATAACCCCCAAGTCCCATTTTGTATCAGATTTCTCTTTAGGGAATCCATTTGTAATCCTTCTCTACAAAGCAGGCCTGCTTCTGGAAAAAATCAATAGGAGGGAAACATAAGTCGATCTACCAGAAGTGCAGCTGGATTTACAGGCTGGGTCAATCATAGGACACTCTATATTTATGTATTTCTTATAATCAACAAAGATTTTATTATTGTACTATAGGGGTGATAGATATAGAATAGAATCAAAATTCTTAAAAATTATTATAGGCTACACAGAGACTTTCTAGTGAGGGGATATGTGATGTACAATGTCCTCTGAAGATAAATCTCCCCCGTGGATTATGGGTGATGCTCCAGGAAAACATGCTAATGTCAGGAAGAACCATTACCCACCAACATGCTGATAGTCAGTTTCAGTGACTAGTGGTTTGGGTCTGTGGTGTGTTTATTTTCCTACACAAAAATGCAATGGATTATATAACCTCTGCAGTGGGCAGTCTTAGAATTCCCATGGTACAGTGGCTCATTCTTTTAAAAATGCATTAAATATGAATTAACCACTTCTCATTAATAGTAGCATACATTATTTTCTTGCTTCTGTCTCTTCTTTCCCTTTCTCCTGCACGCAGCCCTGTTTTCTGTTCCCAGCTCCTTGCCCACACTCATTTTCATTGCTTCCAGAGCTTACTCTCACATCCTTTTTACTTTCCTTTGTAACAACTCCAACACATTTCCTTTTACATTGGTGATTGTTGCTTAGCTTCTCTCCTTTGCTTTTTCCACCAAACCTTGTTTATTTTCATTTTTCTCCCAGTGGTCTAATTTTTCTCTGGGCCTGCCACATTTAATTGAGGTTTGTGGCATGGTTAAGATGAAGAAAGTCTTTTCTTCTCAGGCTCAAAGAGGAAATTATAGTTTCAGTTTATACAGTTTCAGTTTATCCTAGATTACTGACTCTCTTGAAGAGAATCCTCAGCTCTTTCCTTTATCAACCCAGTCAAGGAAGAGTTTTGTGCTCTGCATAGAACACACCAGGGACATGTAGGTTCAAGATGTGTGTTTCTGAGTTCTCAGTGCTGCTTTCTTAAACATTATGGAACAGTCTTATCACCAGCTTCCCCCCCTTTTCTCTTTCACTGCTTCTGCTCTTTATGGATGTTTTGAACTAGAATTCATCCTTCTTGTCAAAGGGGAACTTAGTAGCCCTAAGATCACTGATCAGAACACAAAAGATATTTAAAGAGAGGTGTTAAACTCAAATGATCATGCTGAGAGGCTCCCTCATTTGTGTAGTAAGAAGATTTGAAGGAGCATTGGAAAAGGATTCTGAAACAGTGAAGCGTTATGAGATGGGTTTCGTGTGGGGAACAGTCCCCCTTGCTTGTGAGTCTTTATCATCACTGGATCTGTGTCTCTCTTTTGGAGTGTCTCTGGAACATAGATATCCATGTGAGAGGAACATTATACTTTTTTGAGGTCTTTTGAGGTCCATTCTTAAGTGAGTGCATGTAGGGGATAATATGAAGTCTAAAATGTTCAGTATCTCAGACTCTCCACTGAGTCATTTCCTCATTTTTATTAATTGGCTTAGACCCAACTACAGAATGAAAGCTATTTTTATGCATTTGCTCACAACTGAGAGATCTAACACAAGACTTAAGCAACACGATCTTCCAGTTTAAGACAGGAAAAAAATGCCTTACTATATTCCATTAAATTACGCTGACAATATGTTTCACATTTTAAGATCATCTTTGCCTTTTAAAACATTCATAGATAGGTTAAGAATAAACTTCGGGGGATGTAACAGTGCTTGGAGGTAACGAGGATATTCTCTCTATGATCTTCCCTCTATTGTGGCTTCCTTGGGATATATTTTGTCTTGCTTCCCTTCTTCAGAGACTGATGGATTGAAGCTCTATCAAACACAAGTGCTCTGGAATAAGATGTGACCCACGTCCTCACTCCACTGTAAAAGTCATAAAGGCAGTAACTCAAGTGTATGGCTGACTCAGTAACTGCCCAGCATTATCTTTATTGAAATTATCCTGCAATCTAGAAATTAGAAGTGAAATAACCCATGAAGTCATCCTGACCCCGCTATTGCGGGCCAAGGTAAGAGATTTTCTGGGCTATTTTTCTATTACTCTTTCAATTTAGTTTTATAACTATCAGTCATGCGACAACTCTCATCATTTATCTGACAGATTTCTATTCTAACTAGCTGCAGAATGATAGAACTTATCACTAATAAGCAAAGCACCTCTCCTGAGATGAAGTAGTGTTTATTTTTCAAGGAAATAAGAGATGGGAGGCCAGCCCATAAAACCCGGGAAAACCTATGGGATGATTAGAAAGTTATTCATGAATTCCAATCTTGTCTGTGTCTAGGTGTGGAGTAGTAAGGTTTATCACGGGATGGAATTTGTCCAGGCAGCGTGCCTGGGGCAGTGGAGAAAGGTCTATACGTCTGAGGGAAAGGACTGCCCACTGAGCCATCGTCTTCCTTCTAGCTGTCAATGCTGAGCATGGGGAGACTAGAAATAGACAGAAGAGGGAACCTAGGTAGGTGGATTGGCCAGAGTAGACAGAGCAGTAGATTGAAATGAGCATCAGTTCTAGCAATGCAGGTCTGATTGTGGCTCCCATCCCCCTACAAGGTGATCTCCAAGTCTCTTAGTTTGGCGAAACTGTGGCCATCAATGTTCCACTCGGCCTCAGTGTTTGTTTCATTCCTGATTCCTTGGTCGTTCTGCTCCCTCTCTCTGGAATACCCACTTCCCTTGCCTACTTGAAATATTTGAATTTGTTTTTATCAAACTTAGTTTAGCTCTCGTTTCTTTGGGAAGCTTGCACTGACCCCAGAGACAAAGTCCATAACTCCCTTTCTGCCAAGTGCATGCTCTGATTGTTTTACTTACCCAAAGCCGTGTAATTTATTTATCTACTTGATTTTTTTGTCTGTTTCCTCTAATGAACTATGAGCTCCCTGAGGACAGATCTGTGTCTTTATTCACGTTGTGTCTGCTGTGCCTAGCACAGAACCTAGCACAGAGCAGGAGCTCATGACATTTATGTAGAGTGAATGAATGAATGAGTGAGTGAATGAGAAAGGAGGCACAGTTTTGGTGTTAGGAATTTAGGAGAGCATCCAGAGATACCACAGCGGGTGTTTCTGTATTGTGGTGGTGCTTGGATTAAATGTTTTCTAAGAAAATGCCGTTCATCAAATAGCTTTCTTGACTTTTACGGGGTCATAGATTCAGCACGAAGGAAAATTAGAAATCATCTTTTTCAACATCCCACTTCAAAAGAGAAGTCCCTTCTAGGGCATTATTGACAGTGAAGCACCTGGCTTGCATTGGAATACCCCATCAGTAGCAATTTACCAGAGAGTCCGCTCTAGCCTCAGATGGCTATGTTTGTCTTTCGTGATTGGTCATAATTTGCTTCTTTGAAATCTTCACCTGAGTAAGCTCTCAGTAAAATTTAGCTATTACTATTGTCATTTTCTTTTTCTCTTCGTGAAAAATACCTAAAGGTAGTTATCAAGGTTTCCATCTCTTTTCAAGTTTAATTTCCCTGATGTCTTAAACCCAAGACTTGGTTCCCAGATCCCTGACCCTCCTGGCCCCTTTCCTTTGACTTGCCACGAGACACACCAGCCACCAGCGCGTGACCAGTGATTCTTGTGATCTGCTCTCTTCGACATTTCCTGGCTCAGTTCATTCCAGAGAAAGGCCCCTTTCATCCCTCTGCTCCATGCTTATCAGAAACAAATGCCCAAAGCAGAAGGCTGAAGTTGTGATTAGTTGGTATGGGAGAAAAATATATATGGGCTCAGAAATAAGAATCAAATCCTTGGTAGTAGTTATCCGCCAAAGGAGAGTTCGGTAGGGAAAGTGATTCTAAATAAGTGATCAGGGACATAGGAAGCTCATATTTGAAAAGAATTTGATAATATTAAGTAGAAATTATAGAAGAAAGCAAGCTTTCTTTCTGTACTGCTTATTCACACATTGCTGTTTGCTCTTTGAAAAGCAAAACAAATAACATTTATTTCTTGGCAGCAAAGCCATTTCAAGCTCAAATAATAAACTGAATTGCCAGAGAATCAGAGACTCGTGGGAGATTAAAAATAGTTTCTTCTGCATAGAAACTGAGATCATACATTGCATATATGAGATTCTTTTTTTTTAAATTGAAGTATAGCTGATTTACAATGTTGTGTTAATTTCTGCTATACAGGAAGGTGATTCAGTTATACATATATGTATATTCTTTTTTTAAAATATTCTTTTCCATTTTGTTTTATCACAGGATATTGAATATAGTTCCCTGTGCTGTACAGTAGGACCTTGTTTTTTATCTATTCTATATATAATAGCTCACGTCTGCTAAGCCCAACTTCCCACTCCATCCCTCCCCCAAGCCCCTCTCCCTTGGCAACCATGTCTGTTCTTTGTGTTCAGGAGTCTGTTTCTGTTTCTTAGATAAGTTCATTTGTGTCACATTTCAGATTCCACATATAAGTGATATCATATGGCATTTGTGTTTCTCTTTCTGACTTACTTCACTTAGTATGATAATATCTAGGCCCATCCATGTTTCTACAAATGGCATTATTTCATTCTTTTTTATGGATAAGTAGTATTTCATTGTATATATGCACCACATCTTCTTTATCCATTCATCTGTTGATGGACATTTAGGTTGCTTCCATGTCTTGGCCGTTGTAAATACTGCTGCTATGAACATAGGGGTGCATGTATCTTTCTGAATTATAGTTTTATCTGGATATATACCCAGTAATGGGATTTCTGGGTCATATGGTAGCTCTATTTTTAGTCTTCTGAGGAACCTTCATAATGGTTCTCCACAGTGGCTGTACCAACTTACATTTTCACCAACAGTGTAGGAGGGTTCCCTTTTCTCCACACCCTCTCCAGCATTTGTTATTTGTAGACTTTTTTTTTTTAACATCTTTAATGGGGTATAATTGCTTTACAATGGTGTGTTAGTTTCTGCTTTATAACAAAGTGAATAGTTATACATATACATATGTCCCCATATCTCTTCCCTCTTGCGCAGACTTTTTAAAGATGGTCATTCTGACTGGTGTGAGGTGATACCTCATTGTAGTTTTGATTTGCATTTCTCTAATAATTAGTGATGTTGAGCATCTTTTCAGCACATGGGAGATTCTTAAGTTCTTCTTGGATGGCCTGGGGGGAAAACAAAGCCAAAGATTCTCCTTTTTTGAAAAACTTATATGAATTTTAATATTAGCCACCATAAGTAAATGCATTTTCAGTATCACAAATATTTATAGATGTAGTCATAACCTATTTTAATATTTAGTAAAATACAACCCTTTATTTCTTTTTCTTTTTTTTGCAGTTTTGAAATCTTATTGAAAAAATATTTGACATATAACATCATGTAAATTTAGGTGTACATGTTAATTTGATACACTTATGTATCATAATATGATGACAATAATGAACACCTCTATCACCTTACATAATATTTTTAGTGGTTGGAATAATTAAGTTCTAGTCTCTTAGCAAGTTTGATGATTATAATACAATATTGTTGTCTGTATTCCCTATACTGTGCATTAGATCCCTAGGGCTTATTTACTGCTTGTTGTAAGTTCGTATCCTTAAACAACGTCTTTCCTATCCTTCTTCCCATTCTCCTTTCCTGATGCAAATAATACCAGAATGAAATCAACAAGTAAGTAGAATGTCCTTCTAAAATTAATTAATTGTCAGCAGTAAAGGAATCATTTTGAAATGATATTGATAAAGAGCCCTGTGTTAACCAGCACGTGTAAATGATGTCCCAACCAGTAACCTGCCACCTGTATGACACAGCTTTCAAGTTATTTTCTTAATATTGGTGATGAGTTTGCACTGAGTGACCCCTATTCTCTTATCCAGCTCCTCTTGTTCTCAGTGATACATATTTGCGCAATGACTAGCTAAGGAGAGAGCTCTTACATCTTCTGCACAGAAACTGAGATCTGGGTTGCTAGCTGAATATAAGGTACTGGCTGTGTCAAAAAGATGCAGCTAAGCGTGGGGTGCGGTCATGGGTTTGGGGAAGAGAAGACACAAGCTGGAGGAGACTGCCCATTCCAGGTGAGTCAGCCCAGGGAAACTGATATTTCTTTATAGGGCTCTTTATTGCAGGTGCAAAGATTGGTTTTACCAGCAGCATCTAGACTGAAAATCACAGGGTCCACGGTAATGGTGAAATTCAGAGATATGGTCCAGGGAAAGCAAGAGGGCCAACTGTTGCAGCAGACAATGTTGCTTTCCACTTTGCCCCTTCCTTGTTCCTTGTAGGATCCTGATTTTGCACAGGTATCTCCCTTTTTCCCTCTCTTTCTCACTGTGCTCCAAGGGAGGCTGGGGATGAATTGTGACTAGCCTAAGCTAAGCATGGCGGTCTCTCTCTCTCTCTCACTGGGAATTAGTTTAAGCAAGTACACGTGAAGAGATTCTGGCCAGTGAGAAAAGTCTACGCTGGATCCTTTGAATAGAATTATAAAGAGAGATGCCTAGGAAGACAGTTTATTACTCTACTAGGCTTATCCCATCTGATGTGATGCCCAGAACCGCAGCAGTCATTGTACAACATGAGGAGCTAGGCTGAGGATCGGATCCACACATTGAAGATGACTGAGCAGAGACGTGGCAACCCCTGGGGCCTGAAACACTGAATTAACCAATCACAGAGCTGTCTATTACGAACTGAATTGTGTCTCTCCAAAATTCATATGTTGAAGTCTTAACTCTCAGTGACTTGAAAAATGGCTGTATTTGGAGATAATGCCTTTTAAAGAGGTAATTAAGGTCAAATGAAGTCTTATGGGTGGGCCCTAATCCAATCAGACTAGTGTCTTGATAAGAAGAGGAGAGTTGGACATACAGAGAGAGGCACAGCGATGCAAGTGCAAAGAGAAGGCGGCCGTCTGCATGCCAAGGAGAGAGGACTTGGGAGTAACCGAAGCTCCCACACCTTGATCTCAGACTCTGAGTCTCCAGAACTAAGAGAAAATAAATTCCTGTTGTTTAAGCCACCCAGTCTGTGCTATTTAGTTAGGGCAACTCTTACAAACCGATACACTGCCCTACCTTTGGCCTTCTTAATATATAGGGCCATACAATTTTTTGCTTTTTAAGTCACTTGAGTGGGGTTCTCTATTCTATTCTAGCAGAGTTGCTAAAAAATCAAAAAAGATATTGCAGCAATATTATTCTATTACAATGAAAGCAAGTCTGAAGATAGGAGATGTAGCTATAATATCTAACACTGAAGGTCAGAAAAACACAGAGAGTCATCCGAAGTAATATTGTCATAATGCAAGGAGTAGCAGGTCATCTAGTAACCAGGAGGAAGCTGAAGATGTCAGAGGAGTGGTAGCATTTTTATTTTTTTCCAAACACTAAGGTAGGGCTTTGGTTTCTGCTCTCCCAACCCTCCCATAGATGGACCTGAAGATGGAGCCTCATGAGGATATGGTTTGTGGCCAAGGGACAGAGTGAAGCTGACAGTCCCATGTGTGGGTTTAGACCGATGACTATGACCTCAGCTAACCAATCAAATTAACTAGCAACAGATGAAAAACAAATTTTGACCAGCTTCAGAGAATGAGAATTTACAAAGTCCTATGTAGTAGTTAGAGTAGGACAGCACGGAACCCACTTCATTTTACAGGTTTCCCCTACTCATTAAGTTATCCCAAGTTCTAACTTCAAAGCAGGGAGTTGGGCAACACTGGATAAAGAGAGATCAACTGCCAACATATAATAGTGTTTTTACATATTATCAAATAGCTCAGGCTTGGCTCTGAGCTATGAAATAAGAAATGTTCCTCTCGTGACTAAATACAAAGTTATATTTGTTGAACCAAGTATATTTTTCTAGAGAATAGTGGTGGGGTTGACCATAAGCACATTATTTTAAGTTTTCAATGCTTAGATTAGAAGAGCTCATTTTTGGTCTTCCTGCTTTGAGAATGTTCACTTTTAAGCTGTTCACCTTCCTGCTGAAGCTTTCTGAGATCACTTCCATTATTTCTTCACCCACTGCCAAAACATTCATTTGGCTCTAAAAGTATTGAAGACATCGCTAAGGGCATCTGTCCAGGTTGCAGTCCCATATTCCTTCTCTGAGCACTGCTTCATCCTGGAGGTGAGCCCCAGAAAGCCATGTTTATTCAATATGACATCACTTCTGTTATTGCACTAGGAATAGACGATCAGATTCTCTTTCAACGGAAATTTGAATTGGAAGTCAAAGATGCTGGTGGCCTCTGCTGGTCATTTGAACTGAAGAGATGTGAGCATGTGAGTTATGGGGAGGATTGTCTTATATCACATTCATGGGGAGCAGACAAGTCTGTTGCACAGAGAGAAAAGGATGAGGCAGATATGCAGAGAGAAGCTGAGGTTAGCAAGTATATGATGGGGGCTGGATTTGTGTGATGGAGACTAGGAAACTTGTAGCTCTAGCTCCTGGTAGATTTTCATTCCTGGTTCCAGCCCTTGGGGAGACCCATCTGTTCATTCTACCCTTGAGTTCCTCCAAATCCCTTTGTTTTTAGGTTACCTTACTCCCTGGGGCTTATACTCATTTAAGTGGTTTTCTGTTATTTGTATCTAAAACCACCTTGGCCAAGGCAAAGCTAAAATTCAAACCCTTGGCTTGATATTCAGCATCATCCCCAATTTGGCCCTCATGTATTATGTCCATCTTCATGTCCCCCTGCCATCATACATGGAGCTTCATTCATACCAGTCTGCCTTCTTTCCTCCTCTCACACCTTATATTTCTTATATTTTTGTTTCATTCCCTATTTCACATAATTTCCTCTACTTAACATACTCTCTTTCTCTTCTTGGCCTACTTGAACCCTACACACTTTTAAAGGTCAACTCAAGTTTGCCTTTCTAAGTGAAGTCTTCCATAAGCTTCCCAGCCCACAACAATTTCTCCTTCCTTTAAACTTCTATAGTGCTTTTTCTTTCTCTTAACAACTGTTTTGATGTAACAAGAGCTTGTAGTAATGGATAAAAATAGGTTGGTTTCAGAGAAACACCTCGATGACAGATACTCTAGCACCAGAGTTTGGAAGTAATGTGAGAGACCAAGGAACATATCCCAGGATGTCAGAACATAGGGGTGGTACCAAAAATATCTTCAGGTATTACCTTTAATAAAATAATATCCAATATGTTGGAAAACATGAAACATGCATGTTCATATGACATTTATTATTTAGCTTTCTCAACAGTACCTACATTGAGTATGGTAAAGCAATTAGATGAGACGAGACAGAGACGGAGAAACAAGAGGATATAAAGGAGAAGATGGACACTGTGGCATTGGAGAAGATGCAGACGGTACAGAGAGGAGAGGAGAGGACAGAGAGGATGAGAAAGAGGTGAGGAGATGGTGAAGGGTCCTCCTTCCTTCTCCTTTCAGGCAAAATCAACTTTAACCCCGACTCTCTGACACTACTTCCTCTCTCAAAGAAGAGAACGGTTAGGAGAAGTTATGAAGATGAAGTAAATACAGAACAGTAGGATGACAAGGAAGATGAGGACCAGTTCTTCTCTTAGGCAAGGAAGACTTAGAATCTCTCACCTTTGACCCAGGGTGGGATATTCCAGTCTTTATGACAAGAATTAACTTGTAAGTACAAATTAGTATTTTTCATAATGAATATGTGAATCCTTATAGCCCTGCCCACTCAACAACATTCACTCAACAAACATTTGTTGTACTTTCTATTATCAGTTGGTTCATTAACATATGGATTAGTCACAGCCGTCTCCTGTTGCATATTGTAGAAGAACAAAGTCTGATAACACTGGCGGTAAATAGCACGCAGCCATAGGCATTTTGATAAGGCTGAGTCTTTGACTCACCACTGACCTCTGGTCCATGAGAGCTTCCCACCCCTGTCTGCCCCTGGGGTTTTCGGAGGCTGATGCTCCCTGACTTGGGTCCTTTTTTTCTCTCAGTATGCCGTGCTTTTAAAAGTTTAAGATAACCAACATGCTTCAGCTTCTGTCCCTGTTGCCATCTAGAGACAGCACTCTAGGGAGTTTGAAGCCCAGAACATATCACCCTTTGTGTCTATTTCCCCTCTTCCAACATCTTTCTTCAGTTGTATCAGAATATCAAAGGCACTCTCACAGGGAAAAGATGTTCCATACTGGTTTCAGCTCTGCTCACGGGAGGTTGAAAAGATCACTGCATTTCATTTGTCCTTTCTTCCAGTCTAAACCCATGTGGAGACCAACTCTATACCAAGTGTTGACCTTGAGTAGCCCATAGCCTCATGGAAAAAAAACCTGGAAGCCTGGCTTCAAGAGGGTGGAAGAGTAAGACACGGAGATCACCTTCCTCCCCACAAATACATCTACACGTGGAACAGCTCCTACGGAACACCTACTGAACGCTGGCAGAAGACCTCAGACCTCCCAAAAGACAAGAAACTCCCCACGTACCAGGGTAGGGCAAAATAAAAAACAGAGACTAAAGAATAGGGACAGGACCTGCACCAGGGGGAGGGAGCTGTGAAGGAGGAAGGGTTTCCACACACTAGGAAGCCCCTTCGCGGGTGGAGACCGTGGGTGGTGGAGGGGGAGCTTCGGCGCCGCGGAGGAGAGCTCAGCCACAGGGGTGCGGAGGGCAAAGCGGAGAGGTTCCCGCACAGAGGATCAGGGCCGACCGGCACTCACCAGCCTGAGAGGCTTCTCGGCTCACCCGCCGGGGCAGGCGGGGGCTGGGAGCTGAGGCTCGGGCTTCGGTCGGAGCGCAGGGAGAGGACTGGGGTTGGCGGCGTGAACACAGTCTGCAGGGGGTTAGTGCACCATGGCTAGCCGGGAGGGAGTCCGGGGAAAAGTCTGGACCTGCCGAAGAGGCAAGAGACTTTTTCTTCCCTCTTTGTTTCCTGGTGCGCGAGGAGAGGAGATTAAGGGCGCTGCTTAAAGGAGCTCCAGAGACGGGCGTGAGCCGCGGCTAAAAGCGCGGACCCCAGACACATGCATGAGACGCTAAGGCCACTGCTGCCGCCACCAAGAAGCCTGTGTGTGACCACAGGTCACTCTCCACACCTCCCCTTCCGGGAGCCTGTGCAGCCCGCCACTGCCAGGGTCCCGAGATCCAGGGACAACTTCCCAGGGAGAATGCACGGCGAGCCTCAGGCTGGTGCAACGTCACGCCGGCCTCTGCCGCCACAGGCTCGCCCTGCATCCGTGCCCCTCCCCCGCCCCCCGGCCTGGGTGAGCCAGAGCCCCCGAATCAGCGGCTCCTTTAACCCCGTCCTGTCTGATTGAAGAACTGACGCCCTCAGGGGACCTACCCGCAGAGGCAGGTCCAAATCCAAAGCTGAGCCCTGGGAGCTGTGCGAACAAAGAAGAGAAAGGGAAATCTCTCCCAGCAGCCTCAGGAGCAGCGGATTAAAGCTCCACAAACAGCTTGATGTACCTGCATCTGTGGAATACCTGAATAGACAACGAATCATCCCAAATTGAGGAGGTGGACTTTGGGAGCATTGATATATATATATATATTTTTTTCCCCTTCTTCTCTTTTTGTGTATTGTATGCTTCTGTGTGTGATTTTGTCTGTATAGCTTTGCTATTACCATTTGTACTAGGGTTCTGTCTGTCCCCCCCTTTTTTTTAAGTATAGTTTTTAGCACTTGTTATCATTGGTGGATTTGTTTTTTGCTTTGGTTGCTCTCTTTTTTTTTATTACTTAAAATTTTTTTTAACAATTATTTTTTATTTTACTAACTTTATTTTATTTTATCTTCTTCTTTCTTGCTTGCTTTTATCTCTCCCTTTTATTCTGAGCCATGTGGATGACAGGCTCTTGGTGCTCCAGCCAGATGTCAGGGCTGTGCCTCCGAGGTGGGAGAGTCAACTTCAGGACACTCTATCCACGAGAGACCTCCCAGCTCCACATAATATCAAATGGCAAAAATCTCCCAGAGATCTCCATCTCAATGCCAAGATGCAGATCCTCTCAACGACCAGCAAGCTACAGTGCAGGACACCCTATGCCAAACAACTAGCAAGACAGCAACACAACCCTGTCGATTGGCAGAGAGGCTGTGTAAGATCATAATAAGGTCACAGACACCCCAAAACACACCACCAGATGTGGACCTGCCCACCAGAAAGACAAGATCCAGCCTCATCCACCAGAACACAGACACTAGTCCTCTCCACCACGAAGCCTACACAACCCACTGAAGCAATCTTAGCCACTGGGGACAGACACCAAAAACAACAGGAAATACGAACCTGCAGCCTGCAAAAAGGAGACCCCAAACACAGCAAATGAAGCAGAAAGAGAAGACAGAAAAACACACTGCAGATGAAGGAGCAAGATAAAAACCCACCAGACCTAACAAATGAAGAGGAAATAGGCAGTCTACCTGAAAAAGAATTCAGAATAATGATAGTAAAGATGATCAAAAACCTGGGAAATAGGGAGAAAATACAAGAAATTTTTAACAAGGACCTAGAAGAACTAAACAGCAAACAAACAATGATGAACAAGACAATAAATGAAATGAAAAATTCTCTGGAAGGGATCAATAGCAGAATAACTGAGGCAGAAGAACAGATAAGTGACCTGGAAGGTAAAATAGTGGAAATAACTACTGCAGAGCAGAATAAAGAAAAAAGAAATGAGGACAGTCTCAGAGACCTCTGGGTCAACATTAAACGCACACATGTTCGAATTATAGGGGTCCCAGAAGAAGAAGAGAAAAAGAAAGGGACTGAGAAAATATTTGAAGAGATTATAGTTGAAAACTTCCCTAATATGGGAAAGGAAATAGTTAATCAAGTCCAGGAAGCACAGAGAGTCCCATACAGGAAAAATCCAAGGAGAAACATGCCAAGACACATATTAATCAAACTATCAAAAATTAAATACAAAGAAAAAATATTAAAAGCAGCAAGGGAAAAACAACAAATAACATGCAAGGGAATCCCCATAAGATTAACAGCTAATCTTTCAGCAGAAACTCTGCAAGCCAGAAGGGAGTGGCAGGACATATTTAAAGTGATGAAGGAGAAAAACCTACAACCAAGATTACCCTACCCAGCAAGGATCTCATTCAGATTTGATGGAGAAATTAAAACCTTTACAGACAAGCAAAAGCTAAGAGATTTCAGCACCACCAAACCAGCTTTACAACAAAGGCTAAAGGAACTTCTGCAGGCTGGAAACACAAGAGAAGGAAAAGACCTACAATAACAAACCCAAAACAATTAAGAAAATGGAAATAGGAACATACATATAGAAAAGTACCTTAAATGTAAAAGGATTAAATGCTCCAACCAAAAGACATAGACTGGCTGAATGGATACAAAAACAAGACCCATATATATGCTGTCTACGAGAGACCCACTTCAAACCTAAGGACACATACAGACTGAAAGTGAGGGGATGGAAAAAGATATTTCATGCAAGTGGAAATCAAAAGAAAGCTGGAATAGCAATTCTCATATCAGACAAAATAGACTTATAAAAAAAGAATATTACAAGAGACAAAGAAGGACATTACATAATGATCAAAGGATCAATCCAAGAAGGAGATATAACAATTGTAAATATTTATGCATCTAACATAGGAGCACCTCAATACATAAGGCAAATACTAACAGCCATAAAAGGGGAAATCGACAGTAACACAATAATAGTGGGGGACTTTAACACCCACTTTCACCAATAGACAGATCATCCAAAATGAAAATAAATAAGGAAACACAAGCTTTAAATGATACATTAAACAAGATGGACTTACTTGATATTCACAGGACATTCCATCCAAAAACAAAAGAATACACATTCTTCTCAAGTGCTCATGGAACATTCTCCAGGATAGATCATATCTTGGGTCACAAATCAAGCCTTGGTAAATTTAAGAAAATTGAAATTGTATCAAGTATCTTTTCTGACCACGACGCTATGAGACTAGATATCAATTACAGGAAAAAATCTATAAAAAACACAAACACATGGAGGCTAAACAATACACTACTTAATAACCAAGATATCACTGAAGAAGTCAAAGAGGAAATCAGAAAATACTTAGAAACAAATGACAATGAAAACATGACAACCCAAAACCTATGGATGCAGCAAAAGCAGTTCTAAGAGGGAAGTTTATAGCAATACCATCCTACCTTAAGAAACATCTGAAATAAACAACCTAACCTTACGCCTAAAGCAATTAGAGAATGAAGAACAAATAAACCCCAAAGTTAGCAGAAGGAAAGAAATCATAAAGATCAGGTCAGAAATAAATGAAAAAGAAATGAAGGAAATGATAGCAAAGATCAATAAAACTAAAACCTAGTTCTTTGTGAAGATAAACAAAATTAATAAGCCATTAGGCAGACTCATCAAGAAAAAAAGGGAGAAGATTCAAATCAATGGAATTACAAATGTAAAAGGAGAAGTAACAACTGACGCTGCAGAAATACAAAGGATCATGAGAGGTCACTACAAGCAACTATATGCCAATAGAATGGACAACTTGGAAGAAATGGACAAATTCTTAGAAATACACAACCTTCCGAGACTGAACCAGGAAGAAATAGAAAATATGAACAGACCAATCACAAGCACTGAAGTTGAAACTGTGATTAAAAATCTCCCAACAAACAAAAGCCCAGGACCAGATGACTTCACAGGCGAATTCTATCAAACATTTAGAGAAAAGCTAACACCTATCCTTCTAAAACTCTTCCAAAATATAGCAGAGGGAGGAACAGTCTAAAGCTCATTCTCCAAGGCCACTATCACCCTGATACCAAAACCAAACAAAGATGTCACAAGGAAAGAAAACTACAGGTCAATATCTTTGATGAACATAGATGCAAAAATCCTCCACACAATACTAGCAAACAGAATCCAACAGCAGATAAAAAGGATCATACACCATGATCAAGTCAGATTTATCCCATGAAAGCAAGGATTCTTCAATATACACAAATAAATCAATGTGATACACCATATTAACAGATTGAAGGAGAAAAATCATATGATCATCTCAATAGATGCAGAGAAAGCTTTCAACAAAATTCAACACCCATTTATGATAAAAACCCTCCAGAAAGTAGGCATAGAGGGAACTTTCCTCAACATAATAAAGGCCAGATATGACAAACTCATAGCCAACATCGTCCTCAATGGTGAAAAACAAACCATTTCCACTAAGGTCAGGAACAAGACAAGGTTGCCCACTGTCACCACTATTATTCAACATAGTGTTGGAAGTTTTAGCCACAGCAATCAGAGAAGAAAATGAAATAAAAGAAATCCAAATCAGAAAAGAAGAAGTAAAGCTGTCACTGTTTGCAGATGACATGATACTATACATACAGAATCCTAAAGATGCTACAGAAAACTACTAGAGCTAATCAATGAATTTGGTAAAGTAGCAGGATACAAAATTAATGCACAGAAATCTCTGGCATTCCTATACACTAATGATGAAAAATCTGAAAGCGAAATTAAGAAACCACTCCCATTTACCACTGCAACAAAAAGAATAAAATATCTAGGAATAAACCTACCTAAGGAGACAAAAGACCTGTATGCAGAAAATTATAAGACACTGATGAAAGAAATTAAAGATGATACAAATAGATGGAGAGATATACCATGTTCTTGGATGGGAAGAATCAACATTGTGAAAATGACTCTACTACCCAAAGCAATCTACAGATTCAGTGCAATCCCTATCAAGCTACCACTGGCATTTTTCACAGAACTAGAACAAAAAAATTCACAATTTGTATGGAAACACAGAAGACCCTGAATAGCCAAAGCAATCTTGAGAAAGAAAAACTGAGCTGGAGGAATCAGGCTCCCTGACTTCAGACTATACTACAAAGCTACAGTAATCAAGACAGTATGCTACTGGCACAAAAACAGAAATATAGATCAGTGGAACAGGATAGAAAGCCCAGAGATAAACCAAGCACATATGGTCACCTTATCTTTGATAAAGGAGGCGAGAATATACAATGGAGAAAAGACAGCCTCTTCAATAAGTGGTGCTGGGAAAACTGGACAGCTACATGTAAAAGAATCAAATTAGAACACTCCCGAAAACCATACACAAAAATAAACTCTGAATGGATTAAAGACCTAAATGGAAGGCCAGACAATATCAAACTCTTAGAGGAAAATATAGAAAGAACACTATATGACATAAATCACAGCAAGATCCTTTTTGACCCACCTCCTAGAGAAATGGAAATAAAAACAAAAATAAACAAATGGGGCCTAATGAAACTTAAAAGCTTTTAGAGAGCAAAGGAAACCATAAATAAGACGAAAAGACAACCCTCAGAATGGGAGAAAATATTTGCAAATGAAGCAACTGACAAAGGATTAACCTCCAAAATTTATAAGCAGCTCATGCAGCTCAATATCAAAAAAACAAACAACCCAATCCAAAATTGGGCAGAAGACCTAAATAGGCATTTGTCCAAAGAAGATATACAGACTGCCAACAAACACATGAACGAATGCTCAACATCATTAATCATTAGAGAACTGAAAATCAAAACTTCAATGAGATATCATCTCACACCAGTCAGAATGGCCATCATCAAAAAATCTAGAAACAATAAATGCTGGAGAGGGTGTGGAGCAAAGGGAACCCTCTTGCACTGTTGGTGGGAATGTAAATTGATAAAGCCACTATGGAGAACAGTATGGAGGTTCCTTAAAAAAACTACAAATAAAAATACCATGTGACTCAGCAATCTCACTACTGGGCATATACCCTGAGAAAAGCATAATTCAAAAAAAGTCATGTACCACAATGTCCATTCAGCTCTATTTACAATAGCCAGGACATGGAAGCAACCTAAGTGTCCATCAACAGATGAATGGCTAAAGATGTGGCACATATATAGAACAGAATATTACTTAGCCATAGAAAGAAACGAAATTGAGTTATTAGTGGTGAATGGACCTAGAGTCTGTCATACATAGTGAAGTAAGTCAGAAAGAGAAAAACAAATACCGTATGGTAACACACATATATGGAATTAAAAAAAATGTTCTGAAGAACGTAGGGGCAAGACGGGAATAAAGACACAGACCTACTAGAGAATGGACTTGAGGATACGGGGAGGAGGAAGGGTAAGCTGGGACAAAGTGAGAGAGTGGCATGGACATATATACACTACCAAATGTAAAATAGATAGCTAGTGGGAAGCAGCCGCATAGCACAGGGAAATCAGCTCGGTGCTTTGTGACCACCTAGAGGGGTGGGATAGGGAGGATGGGAGGGAGGAAGACGCAAGAGGGAAGAGATGTGGGGACATAGGTATAAGTATAACTGATTCACTTTGTTATAAAGCAGAAACTAACACACCATTGTAAAGCAATTATACTCCAATAAAGATGTTAAAGAAAGAAAAAAAAAGAAATGAAAAACAACCTTGAAAACGTATCAATCATGTAGAAGAATACTAGTCTCTTTGTTTCTAGAACTACTTATACAAATAGAGCTGCCATCTCTCTCACCTTCCTATTTCCCGCCTCCCCACCCCCAATATCTGTTCTAATTCTCTTACTTCATTGTATTTTAGAGATGGCATTAACTAGCATTTTAAAGGTGGGTATACTGGCTGTGTGTGTGTGTGTGTGTGTGTGTGTGTGTGTGTGTATGTGTGTGTGTCTTGTAATTTGTAAACAAGGGAGAGGTGCTCTAATTTAATGGTTCATTTTTAAGAAAACCTGTCCCTTAGCTCATAGAT
This sequence comes from Phocoena phocoena, assembly GCF_963924675.1. NCBI lineage: Eukaryota > Metazoa > Chordata > Mammalia > Artiodactyla > Phocoenidae > Phocoena > Phocoena phocoena. Next base: position 28,582,202 of record NC_089221.1, on the reverse strand, counting down.
TTTGCTCCATTCAATCCCTTTAGATTCCAGCCAAACATATAAGTCCCATTTCTTTTTTTTTAATATTATAAATTTATTTATTTATTTATTTTTGTCTGCGTTCGGTCCTCATTGCTGCACGCGGGCTTTCTCTAGTTGCGGCGAGCGGGGGACCACTCCTTGTTGTGGTGCACGGGCTTCTCACTGCGGTGGCTTCTCTTGTTGCGGAGCAGGGGCTCTAGGTGCACGGGCCCCAGCAGTTGTGGCACACGGGCTCAGCAGTTATGGCACACAGGCTCTAGAGCACAGGCTCAGTAGTTGTGGCACATGGGCTTTGCTGTATCGCGGCCCGTGGGAACTTCCCGGACAAGGGCTCGAACCCGTGTCCCCTGCCTTGGCAGGCAGACCGTCAAGCACTGCTCCACCAGGGAAGCCCCAAGGCCCATTTCTTAGCCTTCCTTCTTCCACCTGAGAAATTATCATGTGGTACCTGTTTGGGAGACATCTTTGATTCAGGATATACTTCTACTCAAGGAACGATCAGGAAGCATCTCCAAAGGTGGTACTAGGTGGTATTAGGCTGCCATCAGGATGCACGGGGAGCAATCCTGCCTTCCCTGATGCCTGGCAGAGTCATTTTTTCCTTAAATGGACAAACTTATATTCTGTTTTTACTCCTTCACCCTCTGTCAAGGTCACAGCACACCTACTGGGTATAAAATGTTACCTTGCGGAGGTAATCATTCTGGGAGCTTCTTTGCATTTTCAGTTTTGTAGGCTTCAGATCCTGGAAAAGTTATGCATCATTCCTCAAGTCATACCAAATTTAGTATGGTGTTCCTGGACAAATCCTTTAACTAGGATTTTAGCTGCCAGTTCTTCTAATTGAGTTTATATGATTCACTGTCCAAATCCAAGTCACAGTTCTGTGATGAAATAAGAAACAATTTTTTTTCCCCAAGGCTCAGATACCATAGATATGACTGAAACCTTCACAGAAAGGTCAGTTCCAATCCCATCACATGTTGATCAACTCAGCCTGGAATCACAAGGCAGGAATTTTTAGGCTCAGAGAGGTATTGGCTCGATACCTAACACATACCAGCTCTTTGGCAGGTGTTTATTCATTGATTAATAGTGTCTTAACACCAGATGCTGTCTTTTAAGCGTCTCATTTCCTTCTAGCTAGTTGTTGATGAGTTTATGTCCGATACAAAAAGAAATTGCCAATTACAGAGTGACATCAATGATTTGAAAAATAAAGTGAGCCCTCCCTCCCAGACTGGCTGCATAATTTGTGGAGCCCTCTACAAAAAGAAGATGCAGGACTCTTTTGTTCAAAAATTACTAAGAATTTCAAAATGGCAACTGAAGAGTATTAAACCAAGTGTGGTGTCCCTAATAAGGGCACATCACACACTTGTGAGTCTGGCCCACCGCTCCTGCCCATTTTGATTGGTACGTATGAGTGCCTACAATTTATCAGTCATGGTGCTTATCTTTATCATATACATCATCTATTATTCCCATTGCGACCATATGAGTCTAGGAGATTTCTTAACTGACTCAGGATCATACACAAAAGACTGTATACAGTGTCAGTTTTTTCCCACCGGAAAGAATGTATATCAGTTCTGAATGATGTGTTTCACATAGGCTGTCTTGTACAATTTCTCCTCATCTTGTTATGTAGATAATAATCATTAACACAAACTGAGAACTTGAAGGTGTCAGGCAATGTTCTAGTTGTCTTACATGCCTTCACACGTTTGATAACTAGTGGTGCATTCATGCTGCTTTGGTTAGGATTTGGCAGAAAGCCCAACTCAGAGGATTAGCTGAAGAGATTTTAATGAAGGGACTGCTTTCAGAGGTGTGGATAGGATGAAGGGGATCTTCAAGAAATATGGATATGTCTGGAACTAGCAAACACAGGAAACTGATAGCATTTGAGGCTGGAAGGAGCAGAGGGAGGGAGGACAGAGTCACCAGACAAAGTTACATCTTCAGTCATGGCAGACGGGCCACTTGTCAGATACAGCGGTCAAGGAAGACAGTCATTGCCAAATCCTGGTAAGGAGGGAGGGTGTGGAGGCTAAATGCTTCAACTCCCTTTCCTGTTGCCCTCAAATCTCCTGCCCAAGGCCTCCCTGTGGCCCGACTCAAGAGAGCCCAGGGGGCTGAAGTCCATAGAGCTTAGGGTCCTAGAACATGGATCAGGATAGAGAATGGCAAGGGCAACCGGAGAAAAACAGAATAATTATTATCTCCCTTTTACAAATGAAATGGAGACACAGAGAGCCTAAGTAACTTGCTCCAAATCACTCAGGTAACAACTAGCAGAGCCAGGATTCAGACTCATGAAGTCTCAAGGCACCACTATGTTCTAAAACATATTCTCAAATGTACCCATAAACTCTCTGCTACTAAACTTGTTGGTTTGGAATATTGTAATCAGGGAAATCCAGCCTGAACAAATAAAACTGAATTTTAATTATTAAAAATGTGTGCAGTTGGATTACCTTCAAGATGAAGAGTAATTAGGACGAGGATTGCAAAGCATTTCCTGGGAGACGATATGGGGGGAACTTGGTTTAAGAAAGGAGAGGGGTGGCTTGCAGTAAGCTGTGTTAATTTCAAAGGAAATGAGTAATTCTGAAACGGCGTCAAGAGCACTTGAAAAGTTCGATTTCTTAATAGGGTACATATTCTTCCCAATTTATATTCCTTGTAGCTTGTTTAGATCATGCATTAATTCAAGGGCTATGTAATGAGAGACTCCTACGTGTCTGCTGTTGTTCTAGGTGCTGGCACACAGCTACAGACACAACAAATAAAATCTCTACTCTGGAGATACTTAATCTCTAGTGGCAGGAGACAGATGATAAACAAATAACGAATAAATATCTGATAGTGCTATGAAGAAGAATAAAACAGAATAAGAAGATAGAGGGTGACAGGGAAGGAGAAAGATGTTATTTAATATAGAATTATCAAGAAAGTCACTCTGACAAGGAGACATTTGAGCAGAGAACTGAAGGAAACATCTGTTTCATTGATGGTGCAAAAGTGAACTTTAGGGCTTCCCTGGTGGCGCAGTGGTTGAGAGTCCGCCTGCCGATGCAGGGGACACGGGTTCGTGCCCCGGTCCGGGAAGATCCCACATGCCGCGGAGCGGCTGGGCCCGTGAGCCGTGACCGCTGAGCCTGCGCGTCCGGAGCCTATGCTCCGCAACGGGAGAGGCCACAGCAGTGAGAGGCCCGCGTACCGCCAAAAAATAAAAAGTGAACTTTGGCCCAGTTACATAGAAGAGGATTTTAGATCTGGAAGGGACCACAGAGATGCTAGCCTTGTATTCATGAAGAAACTGAGGCCTGGGGGATTAAGCGTTTATCCAGAACCATACTGTGAATGATTATCAGTGAAGCTTGGGCCAAAAAATCACATATTGCGACTCTCATTCTGTCATTCAACAAATATTACTGGGCCCTCATTATGTGCCAGGCACCCAGTCTCATGCTTTTTGCACAGGAATCCTACTGTTTACTGATTCAGAATCAATTTCAAATTACTGAGTTTTTACTGTGATTTAAGTTTCAGCTACCTTGAGGTGTGGGTTCCCTTTGTGTAGTGTGTCCAGATGCCCTGGAAGATAAAAGAAGTCCTAGCAGTTGTGGCTGGTGGAATGAGACTTATAAACCATACCCTAACCCTTCTTTCAATTGAATTATTATTTTTGTGTGTGTAACTTGAGAATTAGACTCTGGTGGTTCAAGTGGGCCAGTTAAAAATCATACTCTCTCCCTCATCTAGGATCTATATTGACCAAAAAATGGATCACAGCAGAGTTATTGTCCTAGTGTGGGAGGCTGGGCAAAAGGAGAAGAATTCAGGCAGGAAGAGAGCCAGGGCATTCAAGCTCAAATCAAGGGAGATGCAGTGTCGGAATGTGACACAAGATGTTCCCAGGGTGTTACACCAAATGCAGGGTACAAATGTAGGAATAGAGTCGGTGACCAGAGTGAGGGCATGGAGACCTGGACGAACCCAGAGGAGGTAGCTGAAGAAGAGAAGAAAGACGTGAGTTTAGCCGGGCCAGGTATCATGGAACAGGGCGAAAGCGAGAGGCTAGTGCCAGAGATGATTCTTAAAGATGTGTGTCTCTAAAAGCTGCATTGAAAGGCCCAGGTTCCACCTCTTGCACAGTTGACAATGATTTTTAATATAAACTCATTTTAAATCGCATTTTTAACCTTACAAACCCTTCACACACACACAGCATCTTATTTAATCAGTAAAGTAATGGATGAAGTTATTTTGCCCATATTTTATGGATGAGAGAGTTGAGGTCCAGAGAGGTTGAGAACAGAACCCAATACCTGATGATGAGCTGACGCCAGAGCAGGGAAGAGAACTCAGGTCTTCCAGCCTCCATCTCTCATACAGCTTTGACCCAGACTACAGGACCTTGTGATGGGAAGATGGAAAGGAACTGTCAGTGGCAAGACTAGGAAATTTACACCGAAACTGTGGGATGTGTCCCACAGTGGAAATTCATACATCTTAAGAAATAGTAATTTGCTTATGTAATCTCCCCCTTCTTTTTTTGGGAGACCAGTCACCTCATTTGCAAAGGAAGACAACCTCATGGCTTTGGTCCTTATCTTGAAGCATTCAACCTAGTTGAATTTGAAAACTGCCAAGGGTTGTCTTACTTTGGGTTTCATCACGTGAAGTCTCACATTAGTTTTGATCATCTGAATGTAGACCCTACAGGAGATTATTTACCAACTCTCCTTTGGGTTGGAAGTTCCAGAGAATTAATGGCCCTGGGGACAGACCTCACCCAATGAAGCTGGAGGATAAGCAGCATCCTTTCACCTCGAGTAGGACGCTTCTGCAGCACACTCTGTATGGTCTTCCAGAGCTCCCCATCGTTACTGTGTCCACAATGCCAACAACATTAAAATGCTCCTCAACACACCTTGTATTCGCTCTTCTCCGTTGCATCTATCACTAAATGATGCTTCCTGGTTTCAGCTCCACTCAAATCTTTGTCTCAGGATCTGTTTTTTTGGAAACTCAACCATGACAGTTGGATGAATTGGAAGTGGCCCGAGAAAACAGACCTACAAGTGTGATTTGGAACCTGATCGTTCACTGGCCAGAAGGTAACACGTATCCTTTGCTGGTGGTAAGTTAGGTGGTGAAAACCCCTTGTGTGCTGGAGCATTATACTTACTAAGACTCACCCATGGGGGATTGGGATGGAGTACCGATGGAAAGGGACGCCCTGGCTTATGCTATAGCTCCGGCACTTGAGAGACGTGGGGGCAATGGTAACTACAAAGATTGGGGGTTGGTCTCTGCTGTTTGCAGTAGTCACTCTGAAAAAAGAAGTGAAAAGGCTCATGTCAGTGAAGAAGAAGAAGGTAAGGAGTCCTCTGTGCTGGTGTATAAAGAGACTCACATCTTCTGCAGCTGGAGGGCAGACTGCTGAAAACCAGGCCTATAATTTGATTATAAGAATGACAGGGATGGAGGCACCAGCATGGGATCCCCTTATCAAGGCTGACCTAGCTACTGCCGCATCTACCGCCTGACCCAGTAACAGCGGAGACTGATGCTGAGCTCTCAGTTTTGCACCATCCCTCAAGGAGTCAACTTACCACTGATCGAAAGTTGATTATATTAGACCCATCCCACTTGGAAGGAGACACAGACTCGTGCTTAGTGGAGGTGGATTTAACTTCCCTGTCTACCTTTATCTAAGGATTCACAGAATGTCTGGTTTACCAACATGGGAATCCACGTAACATCACCTCAGACCAAAGGAACAACTTTACAGTGAAGTCGAGACAACAGTCACGCAACCACAGGATCTACTGATGCTAGCACACATCCCATCGTCTGGAGGCTGCTGGCCAGGTAGAGTTTTGGAATGGACTCATGAAGACTTAGCTACGATGCCAGCTGGGGATGATGCTCCATGGGCTTGGGACACTGGTCTTCAAGGTACGGTATATGCATCAAGTCATTATCCTGGGAGGTGAGATTCACAGATCCAGGAATTAAAAGTAGGAAGTGGTCCTCTCACCATCATTCCTAGTGACCTACTTGGAGAGGTTGTACTTCCTGTTTCTGCAACTTTGGTTTCTCCTAGACTAAAGACCTCGCTTCCTGAAGTAAACGGAGGTGAGAGGAACTTCTGTACAAATTTAGTCAGGGCTTCACTAAATTTAAAGCTGTGTCTGTCACCTGGTCATTTAAAACTCCTGGGTCAACAGTCCAGTAAGCCAAAAAAAAAAAAAAAAAGAAAGAAAAGAAAAAGAGTTTTTATACTGGCAGGAATAATTGACCTTGATTATCATAAGGAAACAGGCTTCTTTCTACACAGTGGGAACAGGAAGAAGTGTGTCTGGAACTCAAAGGACAGCTTGGGTCCCCTCTTAATGCATCTAGACTGTGGATGGGCAATTGCAGCAACTACACCCTTGACAAGGACATGGAGACCTGGGGTTCAGACCCCTCAGGGATGCGGGTGTAGCTTATCCCACTGGGCACACAACCTAGACCAGCAGAAGGACTGGCCGAGGGTCAGGGGAATTCAGAGTGAGGGGTAGAAGAGCAAGATGATGAAGGGCAGGATTAGATCCTTTGGACTAACTGCAGCAGAAGGGGCTGTGGCTTATCTCACCCATGGGACTGTTATAAATTGTTTTTTTCCCCTTGGAAATTGTGACCAGCCACCTTCAAAGCTCAGTGACAGGACAGATGCATGGATAGATTTGTGTGATGACGGGGGGGACTGTAGCAGAGGCTGTTGGTCCTCCACCCCCATCCTTTGGTTCTCACTTGTCCCATGCAGACAAGCAGGTCCCCACTCCTGCCAGAGGGCTTCTGTGGCCACAGGAGCAAAATTGGCTTGTAAGGGGGAAGGCCAGAAATCCCAGGGAATTCACATACTAGTGGGTAGCTCTCAGCCAATGAAAGATGGGAGGTGGTAGATAAATACTCAGCTTCTTTGCCCCTTGGGTGGGATGCCTCTGAATCACATTCTCTACAGTTTTCCAGAGAAACACCCTTGGACTAGAACCCCAGACACCCCTAGGTACCCTGCCCCTTAATGCACACCATGTTGTCTGTCTTCCCTTTCCTGAACCACCTCTCCACTCCCTTACTGGTGCTTCCTGGCATTACCTCTCAAATAAGCCATTTGTATCCAAATCCTTATCTCAGATCCAGCTTCTGGGTGAACCCAAATTCCTAGAGTGGCTGGTCCAGAGTATGAGTTCATGTAGTTTGGCCCCAGAGTCCATGACTTTAACCACTACATGTGAAATAAAGAATTATTCCTTAAATATAATGGACGCTAAAGAGGAGAAAAAGGATCCAAATATCCTTTTTTTTTTTTTCATTTGGCTGTACCGCACAGCATGTGGGATCTTAGCTCCCTGGCCCCGGGATCGACCCTTGCCCTGACAGTGAAAGTGCCGAGTCCTAAACCCTGGACCGCTAGAGGATTCCCCAGGCTTTCCCCCCACCAAATATCCTTAAAGTCAGTCTCAGAATCAAATGATTCCAACTTTACAAGCCTTCTGGTCAAGTGTTCATTTTTTTATAGAATGGTACTTCACTCGGTATCAATGTCTGTAAGAAGGTTGGTGAACACTCACCTGGATGTCTCTTTTCTTGTCCATTAAGATGTGAATCTATTCATCTAATATTTTCTTTACTTTTTCACATTTGAGAAAAATGTGATTGCATGATACTCAAAGAGGAGCCCCCTACCCCTCAAATAAAAAATGGCAAGCATGGAAAGCAAAATTGTGTTTCTTTTTTAGTTGTATTTACCAACTGAGTTCAATGTTATCCCACACAGAGAGCAAAAGTCTTGGCTTCCTCTATATCCAAAGTTTCATTAGGATCTTTGTGAATTATCCTCATTTTCAGAGGGAGGAAAAGGGAGTATAAAGAAACAGGAAAGGATCCCATGCCCTATCCCTTTGCAGTGGGCCTGGGGAGGCTGTGGCATTCTTCCTCTCCACTTCTTTCCAAAGCCTTCGGTCCAGTTTGGAGTCAGACTGACATAAGCAAGACCACTCTGAATAGGCAATGGCCTGGGAAGGGGTTTGCACATTTCTTATAGAAGGAGGCAATGCCCAGTAAGTTGCCACATCTACAATGTGAGCCTGGTGGCCTGAGTACTGAGAACTGATCTGGGGAGGTAGCCTAAAGAGGCCAAGAAAGTACAAAGCTGCAATAGTGGGGTTTGCACTGGTCACGTCTTGGTTATTAGCTCCATAAGCTATGTTGGGAGGAGAATGTAGAGCCCAACTCTGGGACCAGGCTGTCTGGGTGCCTGGTTTGAGTCCCAGCCCCACCAAGTACTTGATATTACTCAGCTTCCCTGGGATTCAGTGCCATCATCTATAAAAGAAGGGCAGAGACTGGCAGGTGGGTAGACAGAGATGATCCAGCTCAATAATAGTATCTATCTCATAGGGTGGTTGTGAGGATTAACTAAATTGCTATATAGAAATTCTTAGAGCAATGTAGGCACATAGTAAGCGCTATTTCAGAGTCTGTTACTTTATTCTCTCATATTTCTCTGTGCCTTTCAGCCTCCAGGTCGCTGCAGGATTGATCGAGCCATTCCTTATGTGTCTAGCACCAGCCCGGTGCCTAGAAAATCTCTCTGCCAAGGCCAAATGTCTGCTTCTTGTCTCTGGGGTATTGCTCTTGGATGACAACATCGACCGCTACAACTGGGCCCTGCATTATCTCTGAGGCAAGGAGCTTATGAGCTGGGCACAGGGAATGAGCCTCTGGTATGCTGGTCCCATCTGGAAAGACTTGCATTCTCACCTTATAAAGTAAATCTCCTTCAGGGAGTTAGACGCAAGTCAACTATGTCTGGGCTGAGCAGACGGCAAACTACACTTGCTTCTTCTCTCCCTATCAGTTAGGGATCAAAGGGCAAGGGTCTCCTACAGTGAGTCCCATTCAGTTCCAGAACTGAATCTTGCCACCTACTCCCTCCAGAGTTCAATAACAGAAATTGCTAGCATGTCCTGGGCATCTAATTATGGGCCAAACAGTATGTAGGAAGCCTTAGGACTGGGTTGGCCAAAAAGTTCGTTCGGGTTTTTTTTCCGGTAATATTTCATGACATTAATACTCTAAGCAACTCTGCCAAGTGTTAGTGTCCGCTTTTTACAGGTGAGGAAATGGAGACTCAGAGGTTTCAGCCACCTGTTGAGGAGGTGGCAGCTTCGAGATTAGTCTGACTCCAAAGGCCTCTCCACCTCACGACGATGTCAACGGATCCATCACGCATTCGCTTCTAAACTTTTTCTACAGTCAATACAGGTAAGCAGAGGAAATAGATTTCTATCCTTGAAAACCTTATCATACTGATGGAAGACAAGATTCACACAAATGGAGCAGTTTGGAAATGATCTGTTAAGTGTGGTGGATCAGGTGCTAAACTGACCACCACAAACTCTACATGTTGAGGGAGCTTCGAGAAAGGGAAGAATACGAGAACGAAGTCCTCGAGAAGCAGGGCTTGGATGGGGAGGTGTGCTCTGCAGAGAGAGGGAAGGAACGTCCATGGAGGGTGAAATCCGTGGAGAAGGAGAAGGAAGACAGAAAGAAGCCCAGCCAGTGGAGGAGGACACCGATGCCTCTAGAGGGAGGACCAGATGGGGAGGACAGCTGAGAGCTCTGAAGTGAACTTTAGACTCAGCGTGAAAGCAAAAGGTAGTTGTGGAGGGACAGCGGCACATGAAAGAAGAGTGTTAGGAAGCTTCAGCCTTTAGGAGGAAAGGAGGGGAAGAGAGGCTATTAAAACACGCTCGTGGGCTTACCTGGTGGCGCAGTGGTTAGGGGTCCGCCTGCCGATGCAGGGGACACGGGTTCAATCCCTGGTCCGGGAAGATCCCAGGTGCCACGGAGCGGCTGGGCCCGTGAGCCATGGCCACTGAGCCTGCGCGTCCGGAGCCTGCCCTCCGCAACGGGGGAGGCCACAACAGTGAGAGGCCCGCGTACCGCAAAAAAAAAAAAAAAAAAGTATGTCTGAGGGGGCTTCCATGGTGGCGCAGTGGTTGAGGGTCTGCCTGCCAATGGAGGGGACATGGGTTCGTGCCCCGGTCCGGGAAGATCCCACGTGCCGCAGAGCGGCTGGGCCCGTGAGCCGTGGCCGCTGAGCCTGAGCGTCCGGAGCTTGTGCTCCGCAACAGGAGAGGCCACAACAGTGAGAGGTCCGCGTACCGCAAAAAAACAAACAAACAAAAAACACACGTTTACATAGTAGCTGTACAATATTTAAGTGTGCAAGAAGTTACAAAACAGAGCAAAGCCATGAGACTCACCACGTGAGTGGCTGGGAGACTTTGTTTCATGTAAACTCTCTAGAACTAGCCAAACCCCACACTACAGCGTTTCCATCCACCCACCGACATTAGCGTTTCAATAAAAGCAGAAAACAAGCAGTTAGACAAGTCTACACTTTCACGTTATTTCACTCCAATGTCACTTTCAACTTCCACCCCGTTTTAATACTAACATGTGCTTATTACTCACATTAAAAGGAAAGGTCCAGGGCTTCCCTGGTGGCGCAGTGGTTGAGAGTCCGCCTGCCGATGCAGGGGACGTGGGTTCGGGCCCCGGTCCGGGAGGATCCCACATGCCGCAGAGTGGCTGGGCCCGTGAGCCATGGCCGCTGAGCCTGCGCATCCGGAGCCTGTGCTCCGCAACAGGTGAGGCCACAACAGTGAGAGGCCCGCGTACCGCAAAAAATTAAAAAAATAAATAAATAAATAAATAAAATAAAAAACACGCTCGTGCGAAGTCCCAAGGACAGAGATAAGAGAAAGTTGGAGGCCCCTTCAAAAGCGCTGGCCAAAAAGACTTGTTGAGAAAATAGAGCAGAGGAGACAAGGATGACTTCATTTGTTTTCATCGTGCTCAAAAAAGGGGGGACGAGGGAACAGAGAGGGAGGAGAGTCATCCATATGTCCAGTTGAATGGAGGCTTCCCCCAAAGGAAATAAAAACTGCCCCTCTGACCAGAGAAGCAAATTTTACTTTTTTTTTTTTTTGTAGGGCAGAAGGGATACCTAGTTTTACAAAAAGCTCCTCTATCCCCCCATCTGGTCGTTTCAAGAAGGCATTGAATAAATCTCTCTCAACGCAGAGGTCCCCTCTGTATATCCCAACCTGTGTGTGACTTCAGGGTTGGGGAACTCAGGGTCTGGGAAAGGGTTCATCAAGGAGGTTCCCTCCCCCTCCTCCCTATGGGGGAGGTGTGTCAAAGTGTTCTTGCTGGTCCAAAGGAGAAATCTAAAACAAGGCCAATTTGTTGTCTTGTTAAATCTCAAGGAATTCAAACTACATCCTTATTTTTTATTTTTTTTTGCGATACGCGGGCCTCTCACTGTTGTGGCCTCTCCTGTTGCGGAGCACAGGTTCCGGACGTGCAGGCTCAGTGGCCATGGCTCACGGGCCCAGCCGCTCCGCGACATGTGGGATCTTCCCGGACCGGGGCACGAACCCGTGTCCCCTGCATTGGCAAGTGGACTCTCAACCACTGCGCCACCAGGGAAGCTCAGAACTACATCCTTATTAATCAACCAATCCAACACTATTTACTCATTGAGCGAAAGTCCTGACCCTGGAAAGGTTTTAAGCACATCGCTTCCCTTGGCCTAAGTTCATTAAAATATTGACTTTCATTTTTGTTCAGATGTTTAAGGAATGGTTTCCAGTAAACTATTGCCACCAGTAAATTGTGGTTTCCATCATCTTTCCATGAATATCTTGTCTTTCCTTGACATCTAGCCCTTTTTGTTAATTTAGGTGCCTCCCTGCAAAACTAATCAATTAATGAATGAAAGATAAACTAATCAGCTCTGCTTCTCTGATCAGAGGAGCAGTTTTTATTTCCTTCTGGGGAAGCCACAATTCAAGTTGTTAAATGCATTTGATTTATAGATGACTCTTCTCCCTACCTGTTCCCCTCATCCCCATTTACTGAGCACCAGATGAGAGCTGGATTTATTTGTTCTTACAAGCCTTTTAAATATTCCTCACTATTTCATATAAATTAAGGGAAACTGTTATTCTTCCTTGAAAACAAACAACATACTTCAGTCTCAGGAATATCTCATGTTATGTGACGTTTCTTCCAAAGGATGTGTGTGTGGTGTGTGCGTGTATGTATCGGAGGTGCGGGTCAGGGACAGGCGTGGGGCAGAGGAAGAGGAGGGGGGATGTAGAGTTTTGGTGGTGCCCGGCGTGTGGCGTCAGTCCTTGGAGAGACTTGTTAAATGATGACTTCCATCTAACCTCCAACTTTCGAAGAGACTTTGCAAGCCCAGACATAAAAAGGCATTTCCTGATTAGCTGTCAGGAATACTATGTGTCTACAGACATGAATCACATCCCCTGTTTGTACATTCCATTTCACAACAGGAACACAAGACGTACCCACCCAGTCCTTACCAGCTTCGGGGAGAAGGGGGAGCTAACCAGCCTCCCTCCCGTGGGTGTGGGCACCAAGATAAGAGAAGATTAGGTCTCTGGTTGGTTTGATGGTGTAGACAGCCCAGTCAAGAAACCCAGCTCCATGGTGACAGGCGAAATAAAAGAGAGGGCTCTGGATTTTCCCCACATACTAGGACTTTTGAATGCCACCTGAATCACTTAACTCAAGGGACATGCCCAGCACTCTATAACCTTTCTGTCAGAATTAGTTAACCTGTACTCCCCTTCTCTCCTTTTCCAACCAGATGCCGCCATTTGCCTTTCTAACTTTGCATAATAGGAGGTGGAGCAGCTTCCTGTTCCAGCAGGACTGGAAACTTATCTCAGTTTCATTCTCACTGTATGGTTCCTCTGTTTGTGTAGCCTTGCACTGTTTTCCATCCGGATTTCTGATCCTTTGCTTCCTAGTGACAAGCAGGTATTCTGTACACCTTTACCCATGACTTCCTGTTTGGGATTCCTGTCCTACCATGGGTTGGAAGGAAGCCAGGGGCCAGACTTTCTAAGTCATATTACAGAGGGTGAACTTTACCCCAAAGACCACCAGAAACTCCGAGAAGACAAATAATGGTTAATATGTATTCAGCAGTTACTATATACACTATGTGTAGTTTTCACACTTTGATATTCTCACAATATCCTTCAGAGATGGGTATTCTTTATTACCTTTGTTTTACAGATGAGGAAACTAAGGCTTAGAGAATGTATCAATCAGGAGCAGAAACTCAACAGGAAACAGAAAGCCTCTGAGTATTTAAAACAAAAGATATTCAATCTAGGGAACTGGTTCTGCAGGTGATGGAAGAGGTGAGAACCCAGATAGCAATGATGAAGCAACTGAGAGGTTAGCATCAGGAAGCAAAAGAAAAAGGGTTGAGTTATGGAAGCTCAGAGGCCAGCACAGGGTAGAAGCTGGAACCACAGGGGCGCCACTGAAAGCAAAGGAGGACACACATGGGCAAGTTCCTACCTTCCATCATCCAGTATTTACCACTGTCCTTATTGGCTGATCTCACTTGGAAGCCTGAGCGCCTGGGGAGTGTAGTTCCCTATGATACAGAGAAAAGCAGGGAAAGGACTTTGCATTTGTGTGGGTCCCAAAGAGAATCAGATATGCACATGAAAAGTAGGATAATTTGAGGAGGGTCTATTTACTAAGGGTTTAATTACAAAAGTATGTGGGAACAATAGGGGAATCACAAGGGATAGTGCTGTGGATCCTAGGGCTAGCAGAAACAGAACTGCTCCCATCCCTGGGGCCAAGGGGACGTGGGAAAGGAGAGGCTACTGGAAACTGGAAGAGAAGCAAGTACTGTAGAGCAGGCGACCTGGAGAAGTACAGCAATGTTTTGTGGAGGGCCACGGCCACAGCCCCACAAGGAAGAGACCGTTCTCTTCTCTTCCCTTCTTCTCATCGGTTGGTTCTCCCATTGGCCAAACCCAAAAGGAAGCCTGAGGGCACAGGAGCCCTATCAAGGTAGCAACATTTACAATTTCCGTTTTAGAGACAAGACACCAAGCTTTGGACAGTTTAGGTGGCTTTCTCAAGGTCACAAACACAATTTATAGAGCTGGAAATTGAATCTAGATACATGTGACTCCAAACCCATGTTTGTTAAACGCTATACTGGACTTTTTGCCTGGAGAATAATTTCTTGCTTTAATCTTCAAATCTGGCATTTTAACTCTTTGTCCACCTACCTCATTATAGAGTCCAATTTGCACAGAATCTCAGAACCTTCTACATCGTGTGACTATTTCCTGTTATTTGGATTCTGGTCCCCAACATTACCTTGGTTCTCTCTGTCTTAGTAACTGAACATCTGTTTGCCACTTAAGACCATTTGTATTACTAACATTTCCTGTGGAAAAGGAACAGTTCGCACAGTTCATTTCACAATCAAGAGTGTGGCACACACAAGTTATAGGGTTCCCAAGTAGCCAACCAAATGTCACAATATAAAAGTCTTGTCCTGCCAGATGCCAGGTGTCTGCTGGCTAAAACCAACAGGTAGAACGATTAACCTCAAGAAAGAATTTCAAAGATAAAAATATATATATTTCAAGGTATTTGCTTTTGCATTATTTTTAGTCGTGAACTATTAGAAGCAGGACAAATGTCCAACAAAGCGGAATTGCTAGTATGAGTGTCACTCATCAAATACTGAGTGGGGAGAGCTTTAAGCTTCCCATTTCTGCATTCTGATAAAGGTTGAGGGCGTATTTCTGGACAAAGTCCTTAGGGAATGTATTTTCAGTAGGAGGGAAGAAAGTGTTAAAAACTCTTGTCCATACTTTTGGCCTTAGGTAAGTGGGGATTAGGCAAGCTGGGAGCTGTTCCCTCTTGTGGGGATTTCCTGCCCTGGGAAAGATTGGCCAGACCAGAGGACAGCCTAGAGGATGGAGTAAGTGGTTTGGGGAACTCTGCCAAGGGTCTGAGGGACAAAACCTTTTCTTTGGGATATACATAATTTTTTAGAAACATTTTCCAGCTTTATTGAGAAGTAATTGACGTGCATCACTGTATAAGTTTAAGGCATACAGCATGATGGTTTGACTCTCATATATTGTGAAATGATTTCAGTAAGTTCCGCTAACATCTGTCTTTTTATGAATGTTAATTCATGTTCTTTTATTTCCACTCAAAGAACTCCCGTTAGCATTTCTTGTAAGGCAGGTCTGGTGGTAATAAACTCTCTCAGCTTTTGTTTGTTTGGGAAAGTCTTTATCGTACCTCCTTCATTTCTGAAGGACACCTTTTATCTTCTTTCAATGTTTTGAATATGTCATCCCATTCCCTCTTGGCCTGAAAAGTTTCTGTTGAGAAATCTGCCTGTAGTCTTATGTGGGTTCCTTTGTATGTAACCTCCCTCTTTTCTCTCTTTTCTTGGCCGTGCCACTCGGCTTGTGGGATCTTAGTTTCCCTGACCAGGGATTGAACCTGCGCCCTCGGCAGTGAAAGTACGGAGTCCTAACCATTGGACTGCCAAGGAATTCCCCCTCTTTCTTTTCTCTTGATGCTCTTAAAATTCTTTCTTTGCCTTTGACTTTTGACAATTTAATTACAATGTGTCTCAGTGTAGCCCTATTCAGATTCAACCTATTTGGGGTCCTTTGGTCCTCATGGATCTGGATGTCCATTTCTCTCCCCAGGTCTGAGAAGTTTTCAGCCATTATTACTTTAAATATACTTTCTGTTCTTTTCTCCTTCTTTTCTCCAGGAATTCCTGTAATGCAAATATTGTTTCTTTTCATTGTGTCCCATAAGTCCCATAGGATTTCTTCACTCATTTTCTTTTTGCTCCTTTGGCCAGGTAATATCCTATCCTCCAGGTCACTGATTCTTTCTTCTGCATGGTCAAGTCTACTTTTGAAACTCTATTGAATTTTTCAGCTCAGTTATTGTATTTTTCAACTCTAGGATTTCTGTTTGTTGTTTTACGGTTACTGTTTCCTTGCTGCACTTCTCGTTTTGTCCATGCATTGTTTTACTAATTTTGTTTAGTTGCTGTCAATATTCTCTAGTAATTCACTAAACTTTCTTAAGAGGATTATTCTGAATTCTTTGTCTGACAGTTCATAGGTCTCCATTTCTTTACGGTCAGTTATTGGAGCTTTGTTAGTTTTCTTTGGTGGTGCCATATTTACCTGATTTTTCACCATCCTTGATCTCTTACATTGGATATCTGTGCCTTTGAGTAGTTGGGCTCCTCTTCCTGACTTTACAGCTTTACGCTGGAAGACACAGTTCTTCACCAGTCAGCTCAGCCTGGGTTTCTGAGTGTACTTACTGATAAAGTCCTCGGGCAGGTTGGTCCTGATGCAATGGTCTATTTTGGGGCAAGGCAGCTGTTTGAGCTCTGAGGGATGGGGATAAGGGTGTGTGTCACTGGCTGAGAACAGTTGGATAGGACTGCTGGTGGGTAAGTCCTAAGTGAGGCGAAGCGAAGCTCTGCAGTTACTTGGATTCTTTGGTTGGGCTTACTAAACGGTCAGGACTGGGTACCATATTTGCAGTAGCCGGGGCTATGAATTAGCTTCCCTGCTCTGGCGGGGCAGCAGGATGAGACTCAGGGCCTGGACGGCTCAATTGTTTGGGAACCCGAATCGGGCCAGAGTGTGCACTGAATTCCCTGGTAAGCTGAGCCTACCAGTTTTGCTTTGCAAATGGGGGGAGTCATGGGCCGTGCTCTCTGTTCAAGTGTCACTGTACATAGGGCTGTTGAATGGGCTGTGCAGCTTCCTGTGTGCTCTGGATAGGTTCCCTGGTCAGAGAGACTGAGGGCTGTGTTCAGCAATAAGTGGGGCGTATGAATTAGATTCCGTACCTGGGTGTAGCGGGAGAAGCAGCTCTAAAATTGGTCAAGGTCCTTGTTGTCTCAACTCAGGCCAACTCCACCCCAAGTTCCCTGGCTGAGCAGGGTCACTGGCTTTGCTCTGCAAACTATTGGCTCCGGGCTGCCCACCTCTCAGCTTGAGCATTGCTGGACAGCACAACTTGCTTGAGCTGTCTCCAGCTCTTCTCGTCAGGTGGGGTCAGAAGACACTCTCCTCAGTGGGTGGGGCTGTGAATCCACCCCTTGCCTGAGAGTGGGCAAACCCAGCTCTAGAGCCAGCAGAACCTCTCATTTGAGGACCCGAATCAGGCAGATCTCCACTCCCGCTGAGTTCCCTGGTCAGAGGGCTCCCTTGACTTGGTTCCGCAGATGAGTGAAGCTTCTAGTTGCGTTTACTACTTGGGGACCACAGGTGTGAACTCGGTCAGCCAACGACCTGTGCTAGCTGTTGTAAGCCCTTCCCTTCTCCATCACAGTTAGATTCCCAGGGGTTGAGCCCCGCAGATTCTCCTGAAATCCCCATGGGGCGAGATCAGAGTAGGTGTTTCAGCAAAGCCATCCACAATGCTGTGGATGGCTGGTTGACCCCTTGGGTCCTCTTTTCCCACGGGAGGAACTGGAGGTTGCATTGGCCTGGGAGAGGGGCAAGGCAGTCAGTGTGTAGCTGTTTCTCTTACTTTCTAATGCAATCTCTGTTGGTCTCTCTGGTGCAGGGAAGTGTCTCAGCCTCACTCCCATGTTCTAGGATTCTCTCAGTGGTGTCTTGTTCTTGAATAGTTGTTAGTTGTACCTGTGAGGGGGAGTAAGGTCAGGACAACTCATGTTGCCATCTTGATGATGTCACTCTGGGATATCTTCAGACTGGTAAGACCTAGGGGGTTGAGGAAAAGGGTATGGCTGAGCAGAAAGTGGCCAAGGACCCTTGGTTCTCTTTTAGAATAGTCTCAGAGTAGAGAGATCAAGAGTCCTTATAACTCACATATGTCCCACTCAGCTCACCCCAGATAGGAGTCTGAGGCCAACGCCAGAGTAGTAAGTATTCCTTTGCTCAGAGTGATTTATCCCAAAACTTTCCTAGAGCAGCAGTTCTTAAGTTATGATCCACAGACTCTCAGGGGGTCTCTGGGGCCCCCTCAGAAAGTTTCCAAGCTCAACCATCTTTGTAATGATACTATGAGGTTATTTGCATTTTTTACTGAATGGTGCAAAAGCAATTGTGGATTAAACTCTTTGGCACCACAATATCAATGAAAGCATTGACTTTATGCCCTAATGCAGTGTGGTATTGAAACTGTATTTTTTACCACCATACAGTCATAGTTTTTTAAAAAAGAATCAAGCTCACGTAAGAACTTTTTAAAATATGCTGTGTGATGAAATGGCAAGTATAAAGCATTTCTGATGCAAAGCTAAGGACACCGGTGGTCATAAGGAAAAGCGCTTGTGCAAACTGAATGGATTACACGCTGAACTAATTGCATTTTCCATGGAGCACAGAAACTATGAGCACGACAAACTATGGCTATTGAGATTAGAGTGTTTGGCAGACATTTTTCCAAAAATGAATGCAGTGAGTCTCAGTTCAAGGAAAACAACTGATAGCATGTGTTGCTAATGATAAAATTCAAGTTTTTAAGCAAAAAAAAAAAAAAAATACTCGTTTTTGGGGAAAACTTGTGTTCTCGCTATGAGCTTGAGAGCTTCCCAATACTTAAAGACTTTTCTGATGAACTCGGTGGTGATATGAGCAAATATGATTTTTAAAATACTTTATAATAAATTATGTCAACATTAGGAAACCCTGTATGACTCAGTGAACCAGTATCTTCCAAATGACCAATGTATGGTGTTTCAAAATAATGCATAAGAGCAATCCCAAGTACAAGATAGACAAATATATTTTTTATGTGACAGATATAAAAAGTTTATTGCTATCATTTCAAATTCCACATTACAGCTGATCTTTATAAACTCCGCTTGTTAAGATTTGGATAGGAACAAAGAACATCCACAATTATTTTAAAAGACTTAAAATACTCCTCCCTTTTCCAATCACACATCTGGATGAGGCTGGACTTTCTTCATATACTTCAACCAAAAGCGTATACTACAAAGGCTGAATGCAGAAGCAGTTATGAGGAATCCAGATGTCCTTTATTAAGACAGACTTTAAAGAAATTTGCAAAAATGCAAAACAATGCCAGTTTTGTCACTAACTTTTCCTTTGTTTTGAAAAGTATAGTTACTTTTTCATAAAAATATGTTATTTTTTTACATCTTTATTGGAGTATAATTGCTTTACAATGGTGTGTTAGTTTCTGAAAATATGTTATTTATGATGACATGTAATGTCATTTTTTTTTAATGAATAGATAAATGTTTTTAAATTTCACAGTTTTAATTTCTACTCTAGCACATATTGATACCTATAACCTACACAAACAAAAGCTCTTTGAGGTCCTCGATAATTGTTAAGAGTATGATGAGGTCACAAAACCAAAGGTTTATTTTTTTTGTTTTTTTTTTTTAAACCAAAGGTTTGAGTAAATCAACTATACTGCAATTTAAAAGAAAGAGAGAGAGAGAACAAAAACCCCCAGAAAACAAAGCTTTGAGAACTGCTCTGTTAGGGCATTTGGCTGAGCACAGAATGGGGTGACAGTGGCAGCAGTGTATGGCTGGCTGGTGTTTTAGGGGTTCTCTTCCATCTTCTCTCACACCTTACCCTTTAAAAAATATAATACCAACATTAGAAACTAGACTTGTGAAGATTTTAAAAACATCTTTTAGAAAGAAAAAAAAAATTTAGACACAGAGTGCAAACCTGTGTGTGGGACATGACTATAATGGTGTGAGGATGACGTACCAGCAAAGACAGGAAGGGGACCTTGGAAAACGAGAACTGTAACGATGGGATGGATGCTTGATGGATTTTCTTTGGTGTTTTTATAATAATATTTTAACAATTAAAAACATTCACATACGCAACAACAACGACATTTTACCAGGAGATTCAAAAGCAAGAATTCCCTAAGTTTTCCCCCAGTTGGTTGTAAAACCAAACTGTCTGTTAAGTTGATGGGGCCAGGAAAGTCCCCACACTGTTTTGCAATACAGAAAATTTCAGCTCTTGGACTATGAGGCTGTGTTTCTCCCTCACAGTTCTTGAAGGTGGGATGAGGATTGCACAGTAGACTCTTGAGGCTGAGAGTTGAGCTAAAGCTCTGAATATCGCTATTGGGCAGGAAGCAGTTAGCACCTGGCTTTGTTTACAGTGCCCTGATCAAGCTCTTCCACTGTGGCCAGGGAGAGATCTGGACCACTTCCACCAAAGGCGGTGAGCAAAGTTACAGGAAGCTGGCTGTGCGTGAAATCTCCAGGTGTTACAGGTTTCTGTATACACAGAGGAAAGAACAGGATGGGCAGGTAACACCACAGGCTACCACTCCAGCAAAGAGCTGGCTGCCCTCTGGCAGTAATACCCGTTGGGGGTGTGGCACTGAGATAGCAAACACCTTGCCCCAAGCTGATAGGGACGCCTGAGCCACGGGAGTGTCAGTTTCAGCGTCCTCTGGGTCTGTCTGCCTTAGGAGAAGAGGTTGCCTATGACGTTTGCGTACAGAAATGACAAGCTTTTTCCTTGCGTTCAACCATTTCATTCATTCATTCAACAAACTGAGTGCTTACTAAGAGTTTTCTGTTCTACGGTCTAGGAATATAGGACTGAGCAAAACAGGCAAAAATCTCACCCTCAGGGAATTTACGTTCTAGAGGAGAGACAGAGAATCACTAAAATAATTAATCACTGGGTGGTGATAAGAGCCATGGAGAAAGATAAAGCAGGGGAGGGAAAGGGTGAGTTGTGAGAGTAGGTGTAAGGGTCTTAGGGAAGCCTTACCCAGAAGGTGAAATGTGTGCAAAGACCTATTCCAGGTTATTGTGGAAACTAAAGAAAAAAACAAACAAGAAAACACTTATAACTTTGAGAAAAACTACAACAGAAAGCACCCATTCTCCCATATTAATATTAATATTTTGTTGGTATCCTTTCACACTACTTTCAATGCATGTGTGAACATATACCATTTTTTCAAAGGTAGATGCGTTCCTGCCTGTACAGGCATGGAGTGCTTATTTTCTCACTTTGCAGTACATCCCGAGCACGTTTGTTCTTAGATCTGTACCATCTCTTCAGCTGGTCACAGAAGATGGGGAAGGGTATAGCATAACGGGGAGCCAGGGGTCTCGCCCCAGACCTGTCACTTATGTAAGCTCTCTGTATCTCAGTTTCTTCATCACTAAGATAAGGATATAGGATTTAACTCATAAGGTTGTTTCCTCACAGGAAGGAATTAAATGACTCACATGAAATGATACATGTAAAGCCGACTGTTTTGGTAACTCAGACAAGAGATGGTGGCTTGAACTAGAAGGATGGCAATGAAGGTGATTAGAAGTGATCTGATTCAAGATACATTTTGAAAATAGAACCCTCCTACATTGTAAGTGGGAATGTAAATTGGTACAACCATTATGGAGAACCAGTATGGAGGTTCCTTAAAAAACTAAATATAGAACTACCATATATGATCCAGCAATCCCACTCCTGGGCATATATTCGGAGAAAACCGTAATTTGAAAAAATACATGCACCCCAATATTCATTGCAGCGCAATTTGCAATAGCCAAGACATAGAGGCAACCTAAGTGTCCATGGACAGAGGAGTGGATAAAGAAGATGTGGTACATATATATAATGGAATATTACTCAGCCATAAAAAGGAATGAAATAATTCCATTTGCGGCAACATGGACGGACCTAGAGATTGTCATAGTAAGTGAAGTAAGTCAGACAAAGACAAATATCATGTGATATCACTTATATGTGGAATCTAAAAAAATGGTACAAATGAACTTATTTATAAAACAGAAATAGAGTCACAGAGGTAGAAAACAAACTTATGGTTACCAGGGGGAAAGGGCAGGGAGGGATAACTTGGGAGATCGGGATTGACATATACACACTATTATATATAAAATAGATAACTAATAAGGACCTACTCTATAGCACAGGGAACTCTACTCAATACTCTGTAATGATCTATATGGGAAAAGAATCTAAAAAAGAGTAGATATTTGTATATGTATAAGTGATTCACTTTGCTGTACACCTGAAACTAACACAACATTGTAAATAAACAACACTCCAATAAAAATTTTTAAATATTGAAAAAAAGAAAAAAATAGAGCTGATGGTGTTTAACTACAGGGCTCTGAGGAAAAGAGGAAAGAATCAAGGGTGAGTCCTGGCTTGGGGGATAGTGGGAGCATCAGTTGCAAGGCGAGGGCCAGGAGAACACATTTGAGGGTGGGTGGGTGGATGGACGGCTCTCACTGGGCCACATTAACTCTATTCTCTTTGCCGTTCATCCCTATTACCGTCACCTTAGTTTAGGCCTTGTCCTCTGAACACCAGGCAGGCTATGGCAATACCGTGTCCTCCGTAGACCCCCTGATTCCAGCCCCTCCCTTTCAGGGCAACTGGCCTTCTCGTTAACCCTTAAAGATGGGGACAGCATCGGGCACTGTGGGTTGCATGTTTGGGGACCTTGGCGAGGCAGGGTGGGGATTAGAAGGGCTCTTAGGGGACGAGAGGGACCCAGAGGGAAACTCCATATACCTCATGGGGGCTCAGGGCGGGCCCTGCAGCACCTGCTTTAGGCCCAATTCCACTGAGGGTGCTACTCCCATTTCCAAGGGACAATATCATCAAGGCTTTTTACTGCTGGTGAAGAATTTGAGACCATTTTCTCCGGTGTGTAAACTGTCCAGTCAGAGATGGCCGAAGAGCAGCCTTTGGGATAATCGGCCACTTGGCCTCTATTCCTACCCACCTGGTTCTGTCCTCAGTCAAGTTCGGCGGCTAAACAGAGGCTGACCCAGCCACACAGAGCTCATTTTAGGCCATGCCACTGTGTTTATAAAGAGCTCAAGCTACTCTCTTTAACTGGTCTTGGTCACCTGCCCCTGCCTATTGGTAAGTTGATATAGTTTATCCTCCAGGGCCTAACCAAAGGTCTCCTCCTCATGGGTCTCTCCAGGGCCTGAAATTACTTTGTTCATCCTTTCTTTGGGTCTAGCTAGGTATTAAGATTATGTGTGCCAGTGTTAAAGGTGATTCACATCTTGGCTCAAATCGATTTATCTTGGTAACCAAGGAAGCCAGGAACAAGGTCCTGGGGCCATCCCCGCCGCCCGCCCCCCCTCCTGCTTCTCTTTCTCTTCTCTGAATGTGTTTGTTTACAGGTACATCCTGGCGGAAGTGGGGCTGGGGGCCCTGCAGAGGTGTGGATGGCTGCCGGGGCCTTCTGGAATTCAGGCCCAGGGTGGGGAGCTGCAAGGAGGGAAGCCGTAGAGCAGCCTGGGGCAGCAGGAAGACCCCGAGCTTCTCCCACAGAGCACCAACTCACAACTGCCCTTGAGGCAGCCTGAGTAGTGGCCCCCAAAGACAGCCACCCTTAAATGCCTGGAACTTGTCAATGTTACCTTATATGGCAAAAGGGGCTTTGCAGCGGTAATTAATCCCTCCTTGGTGAGGGGGAGATTCCTAGGTGGTCCCTCAATGTAATCATAAGCATCCTTATACAAGGGAGGCAGAGGGGAATTTAATACAGAAAGGAGGGAGACGTTGTGACCACAGAGTCCGAGGCAGGAGCGAGGAGGTCACATGATGAGCCACGAGTGGCCAGCAGCCACCGGAAGTTGGAAGAGACAACGATGGGATGCTCTCCTGGAACCTGCAGACACCTTGATTTAAGCCCAGTAAGACTGAGTTCACACTTCTGGTATCCAGAACTGTAAGAGAATAAAGTTGTGTTATTTTAAGATCCCCAGTGGGAAGTGGTTACAACAGCTGTAGGGAATGAATCCAGCCCCTCAGCCCACCTGAATCCTGGGTACTCTAAGGAGGCTCCTCTGACCTGAGGGTCCAAAGTCATTCAGGACATGGCCTGGGGAGTGTGTGGACTCAGCATGGACACCCCAGGCTGAACAAGGACCTTTGCTCTAGGACAGATTTGCTCTACCAGAGGAGGCCCAGCCAGGACCAGATGGAACCTGGGGGGTGAGCCTGAAGGCTGTTGTGTCCCAGGTGGGCTTTGGTTTGTAGCCTTACATCTGAGATGGCCATTTTCTCCCCTGAGCTCCCTCCTTTGTCCTCTGAGAACACAAGGAGGAACTTCTTAGAAAACAGACCAGCTGGCCGGAACTGGCTGCATCATTTGTGAGGTCGAGTACAAAATGAAAATGAAGAGGCCGTTCTTCCAAACTTTTAAAGAATGTCAAGATGGTGACAACCATGCATTAAACAAGTGTTGGGCCTTCTGAGGGCAGGCCCCAGTGCAACCCGTGGAGGGGGCCTTCTGCCTTTGCACTCTGCTCCATCCACAGGTGGACTTCCACCTCCAGCACCATTTTTCTTTCTTGAAACTTTTTAGAAAAGTCATTTCTCTTTGGCTCCTTTTCCCTTTCATGAAGAGGTTCTGCTCTCCAAGTTGTCAGACCAAAAATAAGGCCTGCCTGCAGAGTGAAATAAAACTCTTTCAGGATCTGACTGATAACTCCAATGTTTTCAAAACAAACAAGAACAGCTATAAAGAATTTATGGGGCCAATAAAATTCCCCAACCAACAGCATCAGCCACGGGACAGAGAGTGTCATTTGAGAGAAACTCTAATGCTTTCCTGCAGCTCCGCAGTGGCCCAGGGGCCTGAGGCTGGGCTGGGATGCCAGAGTGAGCAGGGGAATGGGTGATCCCCGGAGGCTCTTATGGAAAAAGAGGGCTCTGGAAGGTGCCCGTGCCATCATAGGACATACCATTTTAAGTGGTTTCTGCAATGGCTGGCCCCAAGCCTGCATCCTGTCCCTTTCTCCCCAAATCTTATGCTGTTCACTGATAGGTGGAAAGAAAAGGGAAGCAGGCCCCGGCCTGAGACCCTGTACTGCACAAGAACTTTCCAGATCAACCTGATTTTTCTCTAGCTGTTCCTGCAATGCATGTCCCCCTACCTGAGCCCTTATGGACTCTGGACTCTATTACATAGCACTTGCCTTTAGGTAAAGTTGTTTTCATCCCTGATTCTGGCATCCCAGACTGTGACTCCCTGTTAGGCTGGAAGCTGAGCTGTGAGTTCTTTTTTTGGTAAAATCCATCAGTCAGTCGAGAAGAGACTTAAAAATCTGTTAACCAGTAGGCTGATCAATGTCTCCATGAGGCAACTGCTGGGAAGTAACAGCTTAATTGGCCAATTTCACTTTTAGCTGTGATGGCAGGTGACCTGCAATGACCCAGAGATTGTGCCTTGCAAGCTTACCTTAAAGAAATTCAATGATTCCTAGAATATTGTAGCTGAAAGGGCTTCATTTTCCTGATGAAGAAAGGGTTCTAGCTGGTGGCAAGGATTTCCTGGCCTGGGGAGGTTTTTCTCGCTGCTGGTCTCTCCTCTTGCCCTTACCCTTCTGTGACGCTATGATGTCAGCAGCTGGAGCCCATGCTTGCCTGGCTCAGGCCTGGGACCACCTCTCTCAGGGAAGCCCAGCATCCACTATGGCAGATGGGGCAGCAGCCTTGTCCGAGTAACAGGCTGTCCCTATTCTCAACGTATAGGCTGTTAGAGAAGCCAGGAATCCTGGGAGAGCACGGGAAGGAGCTATGACACACAGGATAAGCTCAGGTAGCCCCCCTAAGGCTGCCTGCCAAGAACACACCCCGCTGCGATTTATGAGGTCGCACAGCAGGGGATTTCATGGACCGCAGATCCATTTGTGCGAACATGGATTCTCTTTTGAAAGTCAAAGTCCTCTGGGAGGGAGTGAAGTCTCTGTTTGTTGTAGGTTGAAGGCGAGGGGACTGATCTCTGAGCCCAGCTGGGATGAGCTGCACTTGGAGAAGGGGCTCTCTGTGGAGGGGAAGGGGAATAGGAAGCAAAGTTGAAGAGGGGGATCTTTTATGGTGTGGGTCCCATGTGGATGGGCGCTGACTGAAGCTCGTAGGATAGCGTGAGGTGCTCTATATTCTGAGGCTCGGAGGCTGAGAGATGAATGATGTTAGAAATAAAAATATCCATTGACTTCAGAAGTCTATCCCAGCTGGCCCTGTTCTCAGGGAAGGAAGAGGAAGCTCCTTGTAGCTGGAGTATTGGAGTTACCATTTCACTGCTTTGACTGCATTTTCTTGTCCCTTCCATTCAGTTTGCTCATTCTTGCCAGTTTTACTCTCCTAAGTGGTACTTCATGTCACTCCCCTGCTCAAGAACATACAATGTCTCCCTTTCACCTATTGGACCAAATTCATAATCCTGATTAGCTTTTAAAGTCATCTGGCTCCGACTTAACCTTAATTTTTGGTCTCTATTGGTAGAATGTCAAAGTCAACATAAATTTCAACAATGATATCTTTCCACATTATAAGAATGGCAACCCTGGACTTCCCTGGTGGCGCAGTGGTTAGGAGTCCGCCTGACAATGCAGGGGGCACGGGTTCGATCCCTGGTCTGGGAAGATGCCACGTGCCTCAGAGCAACCAGGCCAGTGCGCCACAACTGCTGAGCCAGTGCTCTAGAGCCTGCAGACCACAACTGCTGAAGCCCACGCACCGCAACTACTGAGCCCGCGTGCTGCAACTACTGAAGCCCGCACACCTGGAGCCCTTGCTCTGCGACAAGAGAGGCCATCACAGTGAGAAGCCTGCGCACCACAACAAAAAAGTAGCCCCTGCTCGTCACAACTAGAGAAAGCCCGCGCTCAGCAACAAAGACCCAACGCAGCCAAAAATAAAAATTAAAAGAAAAAAAGAATGGTAAACCTAAGGAGGGTGTCATATTTCTAAGACATGTATCATGATCTTTGTGTGCCTTAAAACTTTTACTGTTATAGGTGAATCATTCAAAAATTGTGGAAAACACTGGTTTTCAAAATGAGTTCATCGAACATGAAGACTGTAGTTTTCAAAATATAATAAAAATGCAATCCATTTGAGCAGAAAAATTCTACTTTTCCAAGTATTTCTTTTTCACTTCCACTGTTTCTTCACAGTCTCATAGTAACTGTGGATACTCTCTCTCTCTCTCTTTTTTTTAGTAAATGAGCCTGAGGCTTGCTGAGCCCTCCCAGTGTGTACGGATAGAGAAGGGAACAGGACGCAATTCCCTATACTCTGATCAATGTTCTTTCCTCTCTTCACACAAGCTCACAGCAGTTCGTGGTTTCTGACCAGCATTGTCTGTCTGTCCTTACAAGGTCCTGTTCTGTCATTAAAATGTGAGGTGGGCGGTCATCATTTTATAATGTACAGAAATGTTGAATCACTGTGTTGTGTACCAGGAACTAACATGGTGTTGTAGGTCAATTATACTTCAAAAAAGGAACAAGCGCACAAGCTAATAGAGAAGGAGATCAGATTTGTGGTGACCAGGGGCGGCGGATGGGAGGACGGGGAATTGGATGAAAGCAGTCAGAAGGTACAAACTTGCAGAAGATAAGTAAGTACTAGGGATGTAATGTACAACATGATAAATATAATCAGCTCTGTTGTATGTTATACATAAAAGTTGTTAAGAGGGTACATCCTAAGAGCTCTTATTGCAGGGAAAAGTTTTTTTTTTCTTTTATTTTGTACTTATATGAGATGAGGGATGTTCACTAAACTTATGGTGGTAATTATTTCATGATGCATGTAAGTCAAATCATTATGCTGTACACCTTAAACTTATACAGTATTGTGTGTCAATTATATATCAATAAAACTGGAAGAAAAAATATGTAAATCAAAAGATTAAATGTGAGATGAAAATGTCAGATCTGCTGGTCTTCAGGCAAAAGCTCACTTCTGTCAAAGGCAGGAGTACTCTGGGGCATGTGAGGATGCCCAAGATGCCAGGCCTCATCCTTGTGAGTGTTTAGAGGGTTGGTCTCCAGCCCTAAGTACTGCCAGACACGTGGCCTCAATCCCAGAGCATTTGGTACATTTTACATCCTGGTCTTTTAGTCAAGTTGCTCCTCTTCACCAATCCACAAAGTCTGGGCCCAGACCTCCTTTCAAAACTCATTTCCTTTATGAAACAGAGA
Organism: Phocoena phocoena; assembly: GCF_963924675.1. NCBI lineage: Eukaryota > Metazoa > Chordata > Mammalia > Artiodactyla > Phocoenidae > Phocoena > Phocoena phocoena. Next base: position 28,554,214 of record NC_089221.1, on the reverse strand, counting down.
ACGAACCCCACTGAAGGCAACACTTTTTTTTTTTTTTTTTTGGCTGCGTTGGGTCTTCGTTGCTGCGTGTGGGCTTTTTCTCTAATTGCAGCGAATGGGGGCTACTCTTCGTTGTGGTGTGTGGGCTTCTCATTGCAGTGGCTTCTCTTGTTGTGGAGCACAATTCCAGGTGTGCGGTCTTCAGTAGTTGTGGCATGAGGGCTCAGTAGTTGTGGCTCACTGGCTTAGTTGTTCTGCGGCATGTAGTATCTTCCCGGACCGGGGCTCGAACCTGTGTCCCCTGCACTGGTAGGCGGATTCTTAACCACTGCGCCACAAGGGAAGCCCGAAGGCAACACTTTTAAGAAAGTTTCTTAAATCACAAACTTAGAGAAATAGTCAGTGAAGGGTGTAGGAAAAGGGAGAGAGAGAGAGGAGGAAAAAAGAAAGGCAAAAAAGAGAAGCAAGATGTAAGAACTTAATTTTAATGCCAAGGAGCCTCTTAAAGACTTATGGCCCTGTGAGCCTTTTTTTTTTTTTTTTTTTTTTCCTGTGAGCCTTTTTAATGAGTCAGCCACTCTTTGACCACAAAGGCAATATAATTTTGTGCATTAACTGTTAAAATCTGGTCACGTGTCATTTATGCAATCAATGGTCCAGTGAACGCATGTTGAAGGTTAATTGCAAGACCTCCTGCAAGAGCTAAATTCCAGGATGGTGCATCTGTGTGGCCATGAAGGAGTGCCACTCACTCGCCGAGGACCTCTGTGGCTGACTTAAGTAGACCCAAGTCTCCCAGTCTCGTGGAGGAGCAATATGGAGGCGTTGTTGGCCACTGCCCTCAGGTGAACCCACTGCCTACTGGTCCAACAGCATAGCTTCATTCTTTTGCACTTAGAAGGCATGTCTGGTACTTTCGAGCTCCAAATGAACATTCCCACAACCCTCTGAGGGGGCACATTTTGCTTGCTTATGAAGAAACGCTTATACTTGTAGTTTATATTTTTGGAAGATTTATCAGAAATGGAGCCCAGGGTAGTGCCTGGGGGTGGGGAAGGAGTCAGGGCAGCTAAGAAAAGGACACAAAGAGGTTGCACATGAGGATGAAAGAAGAAAGGTGTGCTATGGGTGGGCATCAGGACGAGGCCCATCAGGAGGTCCAGCTGTGGGGTCCTCAACTTTATTTGTGCCCTGGAATCCCTGGCAGCCTGATGAAACCCAGAGGCACTTTCTCAGAATAAATGTTTTAATAATGTATGAAATAAAATTCCTAGGATTCCAAAGCAGACTGCAATGATGTCAAAATACAGTTATCAAAATGCTTCATAGACAAATTTGTAATATAAAATGCACGTGATTTTTTTGCTAATGCATTGAATAAGACCTAGTGATGGGTCTGGAATTATTTTAGAGGTAGTGATGCTGGTAAATGTTATTTCAAGATAACAACTTGCAACAACTCCCTATTGATTTGAAAATATCTTTGATTTTTCCCAGTAAAAAAGTTTTAGGGACTTCTATAAGGACTGTGACTGTTGACAACCTTTATAATTAAAGGAAATGCTAAATATCTTTTTGAGGTTAGTGAAATTAAAGTTGTAATTTTTTCTATCCGACTTCATGAATATGCTGAATTCTCTCTATGGAACACTCGTGGGTCTGTCGGTCCCCAGATGAAGAAACGCTCTGCAGAGGTTCAAAATTACCCGAGCCAACTCGGTGGGGGAGAGAAGGATCAGGTCTCTGAACTCTTTACATCATACAAGCATCTCGGCTTGATGTTTGCTGATTGCTGTAGTTGGAAGGCTCAGGCAGAAGTTTCTCATTTCATTTTGACGCTGGTTTTATAAACACTATTATTTAAAGGTCATTAAAATGTGCCCGTGGCTCATGAATTACACACAGCTCTATTCACTAAAAGGATGGTTAATTAAGAAGCTGCCATAGAAGAGGAATGAGGGCTGTCGTGGGCGCGTCTGCATGGCATTCAGGAGGCAAGCTCGCTGCTCCTTAAGTGGGTCTCACTGAGCTCATCTCCAGCCACCTTGGTGACGGATGTTTGAATGTTGGCCGCCTCCCAAGAGTGTTTCACCAGGATGTTGCTTCCCTGTGGACATAGACGGGGTGGTAGCCAAGCAACGTCAAAGGGCAACAGGCTCATATTGGGATAATTTTCTTCTCAACGTTGTTTTTGCTCTCGCTGTTTTGGTTCTTCCAACTCTTTAAAACATATAATGTCTCAAGTTAGTTCTGCGAACCACCTGGTTCCACGTGCCTATAAATGGTACTGAGAAGAGCGTGGAGCCAGGCAGCGTTCAGCTATGCATAGAAGTCCTGAAATCAACAAACATGCCTCCAAATTTGCCAAGGCAACTTGCCTCTGCTGACAATACCGGTGGCAGTGAAGGGGATGGAAAGAGGAGACACATTGCCTCCCTTTAAGAAAACTCCAGAATCTATTGAGTGGATGAGTTCCTTATATATCTTGGATATTAACCCCATATTGGATATGTGGCTTGCAAATATTTTCTCCCATTCTGTAGGTTGCTTTTCCATTTTGTTGGTTATTTCCTTTGCCGTGCAGAAGCTTTTTAGTTTGATGTAGTCCCACTTGTCAATTTTTGCTTTTGTTGCTTGTGCTTTAAGTGTCGTATCCAAAAAATCATTTCCAAGACTCATGTCAAGGAGCTTTCCCCCTGTGTTTTCTTCTAGGAGGTCTTACATATAAGTCTTTAAACCATTTCGAGTTAATTTTTGTGAGTGGAGTAAGATAGGAGTCCAGTTTCATTCTTTTCCATGTTGATATCCAATTTTCCCAGCATTATTTATTGAAGAGACTGTCTTTTCTTTATTGAGTATTCTTGGCTCCCTTGTCAAATATTCATTGAACATACATGCCAGGGTTTATTTCTAGCCTCTCAATTCTGTTCCACTGACCTATTTGCCTGTTTTTATGCCAGTACCGAACTGTTTTGATTACTATAGCTTTGTTGAAATCAGGAAGTGTTATGCCTCCAGCTTTGTTCTTTTTCAGGATCGCTTTGGCTCTTTGGGGTTTTTTATGGTTCTGTACAAATTTTATAATCAGTGCACTGTGACCTATAATAAAATCTAACATTTGATTGACCAGAAATAAAGCAGTGTTCTAAGCCTTTGTATATTACCTTATTTAATCCTTTATTTAATATCAACGAGGTAGACATTATTATTTCTAAAAGAAAGTTTACATAAATTACCAAAGTGACAGAGCTGGAACTTGAACCTATGTAGTCAGGGTTAGTGTATTATGGAAGGATTCTTACATTTATGCAAAAATGCTCCTTTCTTTATGTAAAGAGCTGTGTTCCTTGTACTTTTAGTAGCTTGTTTATAGATCATGAACGACCAGAAAGACTGAATATAAAGGAGCTTAAAGTTAAAAGTTTAAGAGGGATTGGTCTTCAGATCTGGAGGAAGAGTTTCTTAGGAAGACAATCTGATGTTCAAAATCATTTGCATTTGACTTTTCTAGCAAAGCTCCATGACATAAACACAGGCAAAGTGATGAGCAACGCTTTCCCCACTGCCAGGATGCACTCCGCATTAAATGGTTTATTTAATGACAGCCACTTTTTATTCAGTAACAAGATGAGCAGCCAAGTTCAGTTTGAAACCTATTTTGAAAGTTTTCTCAGCGATTCCCAAACTACTTTTAAAATCCCAGGGCGGACACAACTGAGGCACATCATCTTCGTCACCTTTGTCATCATTATCAGGAGATGCAGCGTTCCTGGAGCCAGTGACGTCTCCTCCTTTAAGGCAGCTGTCTCGTTCACGGGCCCAGGGCCTGTCCAGCTGATTGATTTGTTGCATTGGGCAAAGAGTACTGGCTTTGAGACCGGGATCTGCCTGGTGACTTTGGAGAAATCATTAACCTGTTTGATTCTCATGTTTCTCCAGCTGTAAAATGAGACAAGCACAGCCTGAGGTCATTGGGAGGATTGCTTGGAGAAGTACTTGTCTCTTTGTCAATGTTTTATATTGCTTGAGTATCCTCGAGGATCCTGAAGGGCATTGCTCCTTGTAGAAAGTGCTTCTATGAATTCTGTCCCCAGAGGGGACACAGGCTACCGAGCCATAGGCTGTCCTCCTTTTCAGTTACCAGCAAAGCCAACCACCACTTAGCATGAGCATATGAAAATTTGTATCATTGATCGTTAAAGTCTCTGCTATTAGATGGCAAGTACCTTTGGGGCAGAAGCTTTGCTTAAGTCAGTTTTTGTCCCTACTGCCTCCTCCAATGGCTCCTGCAAGTAAAAAGCACTCAGAAAATATGGGCAGCTGGTAACATTTATTGAGCACAAACCATGTACCGGGAACTGTTCCAAGTATTCCACATCAATGAATGCACATGAACTTCACGACAAGCCTTTGAAGTAAGCCTCTTATTATCTCTATTTTATAGGTGAGGAGACAGAGGCAAAGAAAGAGAAGAAGCTCACATAATGTGAAGGCAGGGTTGAAATGCACATGCAGACACTGACCGAGAGTCTGGAATCTAACCCGCTCTGTCATGTTGCTTTTTAAATGCATCTTCAGGATGGGCCCCAGCTGATGGAAAAGAAGAGAGGACTTCAGCAGTCTTCCAACCATGTCCACACCCCTTTTGCCTTCTGTACTGGGTGGAATAATGTCTCCCCCCATTAAATTCATGTCCACCCAGAACCCCAGAATGGAAATAGGATCTTTGCAGATGTAATTAGTTAAGATGAGGTCATACTGGTTTAGGGTGGGCCTTAAATCCAGTATGATTTGTGTTCTTAGAGGAAGAGGGAAATTTGGACACATACACGTCCCCAGGAAGAAGGCATGTAAGACAGCGGCAGGGAGTGGAATGGAGCTTCAACAAGCCCAGGAATGCCAAGGATTGCCAGCAAACCACAGGGAGCCAGGAGAGGGGCCTGGAACAGATTCTCCCTCGGAGCCCGCAGAAGGAATCAACCTGGCTGACATCTTGATTTCAGACTTCCGGCCCCCCGTAACTGGAGAAATACATTTCTCTTGTTTGAAGCTACGCAACCTGTGATACTTTGTTATAGCAGCCCTAGGAAACCAATATACCCTCTTCTTCCCTGTTCTCTGTTTTCCAGTGAAGTGAAGGAAAGCACTGAACAGATGACTCAAAAAAACCTAAGGATCTGAGGCTTTGGGGGGTTTAGTTTTGCATTAGCTCATTTCCTCTTTCACTGATTAAACCTCACAGAAAACCAGCCCACTCAGATTAAAAAGGAGTGAGATTGCCCCATGGGTCATTATCTCTTGGTAAAGTAAAACCAGTCCCCAAAGATGGACTGCTTGGACAGCCCATCTTCAACCAATAATGTTGCAAAGTGCAAAGGTGCCCTTCCTTCTGCCTCTTTTCTGGGGGAACGTGGGGCTGAGTAGGCGCTGGAGAGAGGTTATCCCGGACTAAGAATTCGAATGGGTCTGTGAAAAAAGAGAGAACTATAATTTCAAACGTCTGCTCTGTTGCTTAGAGGTGGAGTCCTGGCTCAAATGGCCTGTTCGGCAAATCATCTGACTGACTATAAGCAGAGTTATGGGCTGGAGTCTGGGTTTAGGAAGAAGCTGGAGGTTGCTCAATTTCTTGGCATGACTGAGAATAAGACATTTTGCTTAAAGATTGTCGAGGAGCACATGAGACAAGGGAGGCCCAGATTCTACCCAGAGAGGCCACCCTGCAGAAGGCCTTGGACAGTGGGCTTGACCAGTGTCTTTTAAGAAGAGGCACGGCTGATGTTCAATTTTAAGCTGGGCTGTGTGAGACTATGATGTAACTGCCCAATCTGGTTGCATCAAACCATCAGAAAAAGTTTCCTGAATATGCAGCCCTGTATTAATTGTTCTTTGGGGAAAAGAAGGAAGTAGCCTCAAAGGCACAATGGGGAGGTGTTATACAGAAAAGAGATGTGCAGGAGGGGAAACATGGAAGAAGGAGCAGAATTCAGAGAAGCCAGGAACCATAAACCTTTCTGACCACTCACCTACCCCCATCTCATCCCACTGTGAGCTTGGAGTTGATGTCCATCTCGAATAAATCGTAAAGGCCAGCAAGCTAGGGGACTGGCAAACCCATGGTCTGGCTGCTAGACTGTAATGAGGGCAACTATGGAAAAGTGCGCTGTGGACACGAAGGCTTATGGAACCTAGCCTATCTCCTGAGAGCTGACAATACTGAGAGGCAAAGTCCTAACTATAGTAGGAATGCCTTAATAAGAGAAGAAACGTGGAGCTTCATAACTTCAGAAAGAAGACTGAAAGAGAAAAAGAAGAAAAAAGAGCACTTCCTGCCAGAGTGATCGAGGAAGCAAAGTGAGATATGTGAGCTAAAATACAGACAGGTAGAATAGAGGTGTGTGTGTGTGTGTGTGTGTGTGTGTCCATCCTCCAGGCGGGCCACAGAGAACATCGTTCACACAGGATATAATGTGAACGGTGCCCCATGGAGTTGTGCCATGAGCAGTTCTCTTCCAGGTATAGCTCCTGGTATGCATCAAAAGGTGCAGAGGGAGCTATGTGAGGGAGTTCAAGTCTTGCAGTTATGCTCTTCCTGGTAAAGGAGTGAAGGAGCAGTGATGTGGTGGGCTGGTAACTTGAAGAGCATGAAAAATATTTTTGAGAAAAAATATGGGGGCATTAAAAAAAAAAGCTTATATAAGCACTGCAGAATGCGGGATGTAGGAGGAATTCCAACGGACCTGGAGTGGGAAGAAAAGGATCAAGACTTGAGCATTTCCTAGAGGGGTCCTTAGGGTCTGTACTAGTTTCCTATGGCTGCTATAAAAAATGGCCACAAACTTAGCTTGTTGGCTTAAATAACAGAAATATATTCTTTCCCTGTTCTAGAGGGAGAAAGTACAAAATCGGTTTTCCTGGGCCTAGATCATGGTGTCTGCAGAGTCATGCTCCCTCCCGAAGCTCTAACGGGGAATCTGTTCTTTGCCTTTTATGGATTCTGGTGGCTGCCAACATTCCTTGGTTTGTGGCCACGTCACTCCAGTCTCTGCCTGCGGTCTCATTGCCCCCTCCTTTTCTGTCTGTGGGTAGTAATATCTCCCTCTGCCTCCCTCTTAGAAGGATACTGGCGATTGCATTTAAGGCCCACACAGATAATCCAGAATAATGTCTCCACCCCAACATCCTTGACTTAATCACATCTGCAAAGATCCTTTTTTTGCCACAGATGTTAACATTTACAGGTTCCAGGGATGAGGACCTGATGTCTTTGGGGGTCATTATTAAGCCTATTATAGGGCCTTTTGAGGCAGGGGGAGCAGGAAAGTGAAAGCCAGGGAAAGAGATGGAAAAGGCACTTGGACTTGGTATCTAGGCTGAGCGGAAGCCACTGGAAACAAAGCCTTCACAAAGGACTGTATATGAGGGCTCAGGTAGGCAACATCGTACAGGCCAGCCCCCTGGGCACGTGGAACTGTGATCATCCTACCTTTTTTGAATTCCTTGAAGAGCTGTTTTCTCTAAATTCTTTGCCAGTTTCACTAGTATTGCAAAAAGGAGAGGAAGGTGCAGAAAAAGCAGCCCTCTTTGGTCATGAATTTGAAAGGCTTAGCTACAAATATAGTGTGAAATTGTCTGAAATTCCTGGCAGCAGGCATGAGTCACATATGACTGTCTGACATTTACAGAACATTCTTCACAGCAGTTCCTAGATTTTGTTAAGAGAGAGATACTGCCTTTGTTGGATGGCAGAATCAGTATCCAAAGACCTTTTTGTTACAGCAATGGATCAAATCCAAGAAGATGAAATGTTATAGGCATAGATTAAAGGCCATGTACTTGGCCCATGGAGCCAGCTGAACAAATTATACAAGAAGGAGGAGATAGGGTTTCCCTGGTGGCACAGTGGTTGGGAATCCGCCTGCCAATGCAGGGGACACGGGTTCGTGCCCCGGTCCGGGAAGATCCCACATGCCGCGGAGTGGCTGGGCCCGTGAGCCATGGCCTCTGAGCCTGCGCGTCCGGAGCCTGTGCTCCGCAATGGGAGGGGCCACAGCAGTGAGAGGCCCGTGTACCGCAAAAAAAAAAAAAAAAAAAAAAGGAGGAGACATGGATGAACTGCAGTACACATATATACTTGTTATCAGTAGTAATAAGCTGAATCAAGAAATTGTGATGAGGGGGATTTAAAAAACGTGACGCCTAAAAAGCCAGTGTGATCTTGGGCTATATTAATAGAAAAATAGAATCTAAAACAGGGAAGGTAATTCCAAACTTGCCAGAGAGAGAACCAATTAATCGAGTAGTCAAATCCATTAGGTTTGGAGAATATTCTCAAATCTGGAGTCAACACTTTCTGGAAACACACATGCGATCTTATAACGGCTTTAGGCAGCTGATATTGAAGAGGAACAATGCTGGTGAGAAGCTGAAAATAAACTTGAAGAGATGGGTGGATTCAGTATAGACTGGGGAGGAAAATATTCCAAAGAGGAAAATATCTTATAGTGATCTTTGAAAGCTCACCAGCTTGTTAAAGTATTTGTGCAATAAATATACATTACCTTTGCTACTAAATCTAGGTTAACTTAAATTAAAACAATGAAGCAATAGTTGGTTTCTGTGCTATACTGGAACCCAGAATTTAGTGGGCACCAGGGAGGAAAATTGGAAGACATCTGTAGAAGAATGGCTAGTATTGTGCAAGTTTTCAAAAGCATATGATGAAGACTGGAGAAGGATTGGCTATATTTAACTTGGGAGGAAAAAGCATTAATTATTGGAAAGGCCGCTTTTTGGAAGAGAAAATCCTCTTATTCTGAGCGACCTAAGCAACACAGAGAAGACTTTAGAATTAAATTATAAAGAATAAAGGATAAACTTTCTAATAGTTTCTTGGAGAATTGTGCCACCGTTTATTTAAGTAGAGCTTTGAAGCTTTGATTATTGGAAAGGCGGTTAGGTTACATTAAAGTGGCTCTATCCTAAGGTTCTATGGCAGACACTGTGGAGTGTTACACAATGCCATACTGCCTTCTTCTTTGGCAGCATGTTCAGGGAAGAAAGACTCATCCCCAACTCAGGGGGCAGTAGGGGGCCGTGGTGGTCAGAGCAGGATACACCCTGACTGGTCTCAGTTGAGTATGTAATCCTAATTCCCATAACCACTGATTGGTTTAGTGTCGGGCACAATAGCTAATTATGGCCAAGAAGACATGAGGAAGTCAACTGATGTAATTTCTGAGAAGGATTTTGCTCCTTGTTAAAGAGAGGGAGGGTGCGGCTTCCCTGGTGGCGCAGTGGTTGAGAGTCCGCCTGCCGATGCAGGGGACACAGCTTTGTGCCCCGGTCCGGGAGGATCCCACATGCTGCGGAGCTGCTGGGCCCGTGAGCCATGGCCGCTGAGCCTGCGCGTCCGGAGCCTGTGCTCCGCAGCCGTGAGGCCACAACAGAGAGAGGCCTGCGTACCGCAAAAAAAAAAAAGAGGGAGGGTGAGGAGACCTGCCTTTTTTTGTTGTCTTTAATGTGATTAAACAAGAATATATATATGTATATATATGGACACACACAAGAATACATATATAAGAATGTTGCAATCAGAAGTGCCCCTCATCAAACCTGAATAAAAACAAAACAAAACCAAACAAAAACTACACACACAAAAAACTCCACAAACCCAAATCACCAATCTCTGAGTACATATTTCATTTTGTGAGATAATCAAAGATCTTTATTTCTTAAGACTTGTGATGGAAATTCAGGAAGCTGCCCTGAAAGACTTCAGGCCATCGTAAAGAAAGGTGCTTTAGCAGAGGTGATATCAGAACATGATACCACTGGTGTTGATCAGTCAGAAGGAACCTGACTGGGGAGTGGGGTGGAGGTCTGGCCCCTGAATCAGCCCTGCCAAGGTCGTGTGGACTCAGAAGTAGAAAAATGTCCTTCTGGTGCCACTCCTGGGACACTACCTCACCCTCACTTGAGTCAAGCCTAGCTGCAGAGGGGGTTTAGAGAGCCTCTGGGCAGCCACACTGGTACAAGTTGGAGTCTCCAAGGAATAGACCCTGAGCCTCTGAACTCTGCATGTAGATTGATTGAAGTGTGCTTTGGGAATAGCTCCTGTTGGGGGGGTGAGGGAAGTCAGATTGGGCAAAGGGAGAAGTGGAGCTGTGACAGAGGCCTTAGCTGGTCCTGCAGAGAGCTCTAGAGCATCTGTGGGGACGATCCTGCAGAGCTGTCCCAACTGAGGCTGGGGGGACAGGGCTTTGTATCCCATGAAGACCAGTCTCAGGATGCAGGCTGTCCACAGAGGAGAGGCCACATCCTTTGGCAGAAGGCAGTTCCTGAAGAGGGAGTTGGCTGTGAGCTATCATTAGCCGACAATCTCTGCAGTTGGGGAAACGAGTGTGTGGGCCCTGAAGGAGGACGCTGGGTGGCACAGCATGGCATTGCCAAAGGGAACCACTCCCCTCCTGCAGCTGAATGCTTTGGCAGGCTGCCAGGAAAAACACTTCCATTTCCTCTGGGGAGAACTCTTCTGGCATATGATGAGGTCCCTGTGGCTAAATTAATGTTCCAAAGCAACAGATTCTATCTGGGGAAGGAAGAGGAGACACGAGGAGCCTCTGGTGGGACCGGCTTCTTTCCCCTGCACCCACCCCGAACAGCTTTGCTGGGGCTCAAGCATGTCCCCATGGGATGCTCCATCCAAGCTGTCCACACTGGCACCTCGAAGGTGCCCCAGGCAGGTGGTGGCGGCCGTAAGAAGGGGACACTCTCAGAAGGAAACACCACTGTGTTATCAAAGCTGGTCAAGGTTTGAGTCATTTATTTTGACAATCTGGTGATTCCCCAGCCAAAAGGTGTACGTCAGACCTGATGACCGGACATGCCCAGGATGTATATGCATCCTCTGGGAAAGAAAAACCCACAATCAGGACGCTCCTGGTGTCCTTGACTAGGTGGGATGGTCATGGCCAGGATGTGGCCTCTAGGCTGCTTCAGGCCTCGTGGAGTCTCTCAGCCAGCTGCACTCGGCCCGACACAATTTAACCCTGAATTGTACAATGTGTTATGCTGTCCCTGAACCATATGGCTGGGGCTGTGTCCCTTATCGTCTGTAAACTCTGTGTTACACAAGTGGCACCTCATGCTTCTTTGCATCTGCCCGGCACCTAACACCCCCTAGGAGACTGATTTCAAACTCCGTTAGCAGACTTTCTGTTTCCATATACCCTCTCTCCCACACAGGGTGGTTATTATGAGTTGGAAGGAAACAGATTTTGTTGTCTCTAAGTAGATGATGGGAAAATAAGCGCAAAATTCCCCCACCTCTTTTCTGAGGGGTGGCTACTAGAAGTGAGGGGAATTGAAGCCTGTGGCTCGTTTGTGGCGGGAGAGGCTGGGCTTGATCAGAATTTCCTGTCTGCCGGGCCTTGGGGACTGGGGCAGAAATAAGGATCAGCGTCACTCACCGGGCTGCATAGACCCACCTTCATGTCATGTGAACCACGCAGCTCTGTGAAGTAGGGTCTATTATGTTTTATTTTACAGATGAGTAAAGTGAGGCACAGAGGACTTGAGGTTATGCAGCTGGTGAGGGGTGGAGCTTGGGTTGGCACATGGCCCCAAACCTGTGCTCAGAGCCATGGTCCTGCACGGGGAGGGGTCGGGACCACTGGTCAGTGACCTGATGGAGCAATGGGTTAGTTCCTGGGTGGTCGGCAGAACTACCGACATGCGGGCAAAAAGGGCAATGGAAGGAAGGCACCAAAGGGCTAACTCTTGGGAATAAGTGAAATCAGTTTATGAAATGAGCACAAGCTGGAAGGAAATAAGACAAGACAACTTAATTCTTTCTTACCCTCCTTGGGAAATGAATAGTATGTTCCCTACCCTGGAGGAAATCTCAGACAGTACTCACTGCTTTTCCAGAAAATTTTAGATTACAAAAAGTGAAATCCAGTGCAATGTCTGAACTCTAAATTTCACTTGGTTGAGAGCACCCTCTTTTTCCCTGGTGTATTATATTTTCCCACAGTTCTGGAGGCTACAAGTCCCAGATCAAGGTGCCTGCAGGTTCTGTTCCTGGTCAGGCCCACTTTCTGATTTGCAGACAGCCACCTTCTCACTGCATCGCACATAGCAGAGAGAGAGAGAGAGAGAGAGAGAGAGAGAAGAGAGAGAGAGAGAGAGAGAGAGAGAGAGAGATAAGAAAGAGAGAGAGAGAGAGAGAGCTCTAATGTCTCTTCATCTTCTTTCAAAAGGCACTAATCTCATCATAGGGACCCCAGCCACATGACCTCATCTGAACCTAATTACTTTACAAAGGCCCCACCTCCAAATACTATTACATTGGGGGTTAAGGCTTCAACATTTGAGTTTGGGAGAGAACATGAACATTCAGTCCATAACAGTAACACTCTATTATAAGATAGTTATTGACAAATATGAGAAAGACAGCAACACTAGAAATGGAGGTTTATTCAGCAAACATCTGTTGTCTGCCTATAGGTGCAGAGGGTGGGAGGCTGGCAGTGGAGATTTAAGGAGAAAGGATCCAAAGATGAACTTGATGTTGTTCCCTCACCCAAGGCTTTCCTGCTCCTGACTTCATCATTTCTGAAAATCCACTGCTACAGGTTTGCTCCGACATCAAAGCTTTTGTGTCGCCCTTGCTCTAGTGCCCATATCCTAGGGAGAGGTTCCTTGTTAAGGCCTGATCAGTGTGGCAGCTCGGTTTCCCAAGTTAGCCAAGCCTCCAGCAGCTCCTTGGGGTAGGGGTGGGGGGCTCATTTAAATGTCAGCTCCAGTCCAGCCCCTCTTCATCTGCCTTGGTCAAGTTTCACGCCTTCATCAGCTTCAGCTGGGATTGTCATTGCACACCCTGGCAGCCTTAGTTTTGCAGCCAGAATAACCCGTCTGTATTTGTGAGGGTCCCAGCAAGAAGCAGAGTTCCATTCTGCTGATACAGCGGAAGGACTTCAAGGAAGGAAGTATTTACGGGAGTGGAATCGGGGCCAGGGCACGGGCAGGAGTTGTGGGCAAGGAGATTAGCATGGGAGGGGGACCTCTTCTAGGCCTGAAAGGAAAAAATATATAAAGAAGGGAGGCCCTGAAGCTGTCGAAGAGAGAGTGGCCCTGCAGAAACCATGTTTGGCACATATAGCAAAGGCTTTTGTGTTCCTGTCACATCCCCTCAACCTCCCTGCGACTTCAGCTGCAGCTGTGGTCTCACCCTGACAGCTCTGCCCCAGAAGCGAGGAGAGTGTCCTGATTTATTTCTAAGGGCCTTCTCTGAAGTTGCACCTGCTTGGCTTGCTTGAAAGTGCAGCAGGAAAGCACGGGGTGCTGCTGCCCCGGGGCACCCAGCAAACTGGGTGGGGCACGGGAGCCTCCACCCTCTGGCAGAAATCCCAGAGGCATCCCGTACCCTTCTCAGAGGTCCCCGAAGAGGCCTGTTGCAGTTACTCCCAGCGGGGATCTCGATCACACTCTCCGTTTGTTTTTCTCCCTCCCCTGTCCGACCCTCCCTGCTGCTTCACTCCTGGAATCTCCTTCCAAATGAATTTCTAGAACCCAAGTCCTTGCCTCAGGTTTTGCTCGCACACCAGCTCATCCAAGGTGTGGAGAGTCACAGCCACAACCAGAGCTGCCCTGAATCAGGAAGAGCTTCAGGAAGAAATACCCCAACGTCTCTCTTCTGTAAACTCCTGCTGGTGCCTCCTATTAGCTCAGTCAGCTAGAAACCAGCAAACAAGGGAGGCTGGAGGTGTTTGCCTTTCAGTACACAGCAGGGCAGGGAAAGGGAGGAAATGCATCTGGTGGGGCAAGCAGAGAATAATCAGTAGATATTTTAAAACACAAAGCTTGCCATGTCACTCCTTTACTAACAATGATAATAACAATAGCAATAATGCAAACGAATGGCTTCGCTTAAGACCTCATGTGCTAGGGATTCTGCATTGATGATGTTATTCAATCTACACAACTGCCCTGTGAGGTAGATAAAATTCTCATTTCACAATGAGAAAGTTGAGGCACAGTGATTCAATCAATTCATCTAAGGCCATGCCACTAGGATGCAGTCTGATTTGACTCCATGACCTTCACAGTTAGGTTAAAATTCCTTAGTGTAGAGTTGGGGCTCTATCTTCAGTCTTATGACTTATCTTCTTCCAGACTCCTACATTTAGACCAGTCCTAGGCCATCCCAAACTACCTGATATTTCCTAAGTGTGACCTGGGTCATCTGTCCCCCTTGTTAGCCAGCTTCAGTGGGCCTTCGAGTCTCAGCTCAAGTATCACCTCCTGCTGGATTCTTCCATCCCTGCCCTGCCCCCTGTGCACCCACCCACCTTCTCTGTTCTTCCATGGCTCTCAGGACCCAGCCCACGTGGCATTCATGGGACTGAACAGAGATTTGATTTGCTGGTTTGTCTCTCCCCCCACTGTGAGCTCTTGAAACGATTGCACCTGGATCTGTTTTTATTTCTATCCACAGTACCTAGCACAGAACCTGGCATGTTTTAAGTGTTCAGCAAATGTTGGTAAGGGGGCAGAGAAGGGGGCCAGTTCTGGAACCTGGGGCATTGCCAGCAAGACAGACTGATTAGGGAGACCCAACCTTGGGCAGCTGGGAGCAGCATCCGTGAAAACCAAGGTGGTTGCAGGTACAAAAATCCCCTTTCCTTTTCATAGAATGTCAAGGTCTTGACCCACACGCGGTGTTCATGCACTGGGATCGTGTCCTGCGGGACAGGGAGGTTGTAGTGGACACAGGGCTTGGGTTTTGCTTCTGATCTGGATGAAGGTGTAAGTTGTAAAGCCTGTTTTAGGACGGTTGATGTGAAGGTCAACAGGGACAGGCAGGTGAAAGCTCTCCGGGAGGTCTAAGCGATCAGGGCTCTCAAGGTGTCAGCAGTGCAGAGGGTGTGTGCCCAGGGGAAACACTTTCCCAGAGAAGGTGGGCCCCTCTGGGAGCTGCACTCACTCACTCCACGCTTCCCACTCTTTCAAGCAGTGCTTCGAGCCATCTAGGGATTTAAACTTTTTAAATGAAATATATATAGGATTCAAGCCTTCACAGGGATTCCCTTGAAGTTGCTATTTCCTATCACAGTTTACTTGCTTTCACCACCCCATACTTGCCTATTTTTAACTTAAAGGTGAATGAAAATTCATTTTCTTTCAGTCTTAAAAGTGTTCCATGCCCTTTGTTATTCTTGATACCCCAGGGTGTGCAAAATCGGATTTCACACTTTGTTGCAGACCTTGCTGATTGCGATTGGGCATTCGTGTAAAGCATTGCGCTGACCTTCCTCTGGTGCTCATTTGGAAGAAACCTCGTCCCACGGTTGAGGTGCATACTTCTCCCTCCGGCCACCAAGAAATCAGTGCAGGGTGTTATTTCTTCTGCCTCTCCTTGTGTTATTATCCAGTCTAGATAAACTGATGAATTTCCCAGGCCCTCTGAAACCATCTAGGGCATTTTCTCTCTTCATTTGACTTTGAAAGATCAGATAGCCAGAGGGGGTAAGAAAGTTGTCCAAGGTCCTGTAATGAGTAAATAACCAGGGTGGGGCTGGAAGCCAGTTCTTCTGATTCCTCATCTAGTTGCTTCTGCCATTCCTCATTTAATTTCTCATTCCATTATGCTGTCACCCACAAACTTCTTATGACCGATGATTCCTGTTATGAGCTGAATTGTATTCCCCCCAAATTCTTATGTTGAAGTACTAGCCCCCAGTACCTCAGAATATGACTGTATTTGGAGGCAGATTCTTTAAAGAGGTAATTAAGTTAAAATAAGGTCATTAGAATGGGCCCTAATCCAATATGACTGATGTCCTCATAAGAAGAGGAAATTAGGACACAGACACACACACACAGGCAAGACCATGTGAATACACAGGGAGAAGATGGCCATCTACAAGTCAGAGAGAGGCCTCAGAAGAAATCAGCCCTACCGAACCCTTGATCTTGAACTTCCAGCTTCCAGGACTGTGAGAAGATGAATTTCTGTTGTTTAAGCCACCCAGTCTGTAGTACTTCGTTATGGCAGCTCTAACAAGTAATATAATTCCTTATAAAAAATTAATTGAGGGACTTCGCTGTCGGTCCAGTGGTTAAGACTCCATGCTTCCAATGCAGGGGGCACGGGTTCAATCCCTGGTCGGGGAACTAATATCCCACATGCCACGTGGCGTGGCCAAAAAAGAAAAAAATAATAAAAATAAAAAATAGGGCTTCCCCAGTGGCGCAGTGGTAAAGAATCCGCCTGCCAATGCAGGGGACACGGGTTCGAGCACTGGGCTGGGAAGATCCCACATGCCGCGGAGAAACTAAGCCCGTGTGCCACAACTACTGAGCCTGCATTCTAGAGCCCACGAGCCACAACTACTGAACCCATGTGCCACAACCACTGAAGTCCACGCACCTAGAGCCTGTGCTCCGCAACAAGAGAAGACACCTTAATGAGAGGCCTGCACACCGCAACAAAGAGTAGCCCCCGCTCGCTGATTGACATATATACACTAATATGTATAAAATGGATAACTAATAAGAACCTGCTGTATAAAATAAAATAAAATAAAATTCAAAAATTCAAAAAAAAAAGAAAGCCCGTGCGCAGCAACGAAGACCCAACACAGCCATAAATAAATAATTAAAAAATTAAAAAAATAAATTGAGGGGAAAAAAGGAAAAGCAAAAAAAAGAAGATAAAAAACTTCAGCTCTCTGTCTTCTATCATTAACCCTACCCATGGAGTCAACAAATAAGTAGAATAAAAATGATACATTTCTTTGATTAAAAAGCAAATTTTTATATATGTGAAATAGGTATATTAGGATACAGAAAAGGAATGGAAGTTTGGTACAGTGAATACCTTTTTTTTTTTTTTTTTAACTTGTAACTGGGGTGGGAATTAACAGCTAGTAATTTTTCAGCATTCCTAACTCTAGATATTTTTTGATTAAAGTAGGCAATCTGACTTGCTTCTCTCGTAAGAAATACCGTTTTATTAACTACCATGTAGAAAACTGCCTCCTCACCCCAGACAAAGAAATAGTCACTCTACTTCCTGAAAACGTGAGCTTCAGCCGTGCAGATAATGTTCCAAAATCTTTCCTAATTGTCCCAACCCTGACTGCTTTGGAAAGAAACCCAAAAATTTCTTGTCAAAAGAACCAGAGAGTAAAAGCATACTGTTGTTAACACAAAAAGCAAGATGAAGTTTATTGGGCAAACTCTCCTCCCAGGAATGGAAAGTTTCTGGGCGAGCACCCAAGCACAGCAGTGCCCATGACCAGTATTGTTTTATTTTCAGAGATATCACAAGTCAGAATTTCCATGTTTGTGATGCATTCTTTGTCTTCATTACATACATTATAGTTTATTCCAACAGGTGAGAGCACTCCAGAGACTGCTAAGGAGAGAGGGGCAATTTCAGATTTATGACAACCAACTCACATAAAGCGTTTGGACTAGAAGATGACATCATTGAGCTGTTAGCGTAGAGTTTACAAAATCCTGAAAATGGCCTTGAGCTCAAGAGGAAAATGAGTCCAATCCACAAGTCATCGCTGCCTCTCGTATTTGTCTTCTCCTTTCTTCCTTCTCTCTTCCTCTTCCTCTCTTGGCTTCTAGGAAGAGCGTGGGTGACCCAGAAGAGGACACCTAACATTTTAACAAGAAATACTGCGTCTGAAGTCTTGGATTCACGTGGTCCTGGTCGACAACCATTGGCAAATCTGATGGGAGGCTGGGGAAACGCTGTCAGGGGAGGGAAGGAAGAGGGATGGTTTGGAGCTAACTGTGCATTAGAGGTGCCTTCTCACTGCCAGGCTGGCAGCCGGCATGGTGGGAAAGGTGGCAGTCTCTCCCTCCAATGCCCTAGAGGTGCCTCCAGGCCTCCTATTTGGTGGGGACTTGGCAGTTCTTGAGTCCCAGCTTCTGCTTCCTGGGGCTCTGGGTCTCCTGAGAGAAGAGAAGGTGCTGGGGTAGACAGGTATGTGGACACAGTGCACACAAGTAGAGTGGATGACCCACAGAACTGCTTGCATTTGTCCTTTGTACCTTCCTTTCCCCCAACTTCTTCTTCCCTTAGTTATCCTTCTCTGGTCCCTTAGATGCATCACTTGCCCACGAGTTCAGCCAGAGGCTGCATTTGGCATCACTCAGAGACTTCCTGGCTGAGGGGCTTGGGGGATCATTTCATCTCTTTGAGCCCTAACTTCAGAACCTAGAAAGGGAGATAACCATATCTTGACTGCTTTGTAAGGCTTTTTTAGGGTTAAACTGAGACAGCAGATTTGAAGGAGGTAATATATATTTAAATACTTTGTAAGCTGAAAAGTGCTGTAGAGGTTTAGGTATTGGATTTGAATTCTCCTCAAATCAGTGTTATTCCTGCCTGTGCCAGCCTTTAGCATTTATTCTTAGACCTAGCAGTCACAGACTTCTTGAGATACGGGCCAGTGTGTCTCAGTCTGCATGGAGACTGCCCGGTGCCTGAGATGCCTTCCTTAAGGAATCACAGGTTTGAGAGTGAGCTAGTGCTTCTAAAAATAGTATTAGAGAAAACTTTTCTTGAGGGTGAGATGGATGATTGCCATCGGTGCACATAATTTGTTTAGCTCTGCTACGAAGTAGCAGAGCTCTCTTTTTCTTTGGGAATTCTCAGAACCATTAACAGGCTAAACAGCTCCAACCAAGGAGGGGGATTTAGTCTTCAGTGTTTCTCAAATTTATTTGACCAGCAAAACCATTCATACCGTTTGCAATTGGGAACACATTTTGGAATTCCTGTGGAGGTAAACATAAGGCTTTGCATTTGTTTTTGGTTTTCTTTGTTGTTTGTTTCATTTATTAGATAATCTCTGAAGCAGAGATCACTAACCCAAGGTGTGAAAACAGAGAATATTTGATCAAAGGGGCAGTTCGTCAAGTCAGGCCACGCCTCCCCGACTCTGAAAAAGCCCCGGACCCTAGGAGGCTGGAGAAGGGCTCTGTGGGACCAGACTGGAGTTGTAGGGGAAAGAAAAGGCCGCAGGAGTGGTGATGTCCTTACACTATTTCACTTACTCGTCTCAACGACTCTGTGAAGAAGACTGTATTACAGTCACATTTTCGGCAGAGAAACGGACGCTGAGAGGGGTTATATTATTTGCCCACGGTAACACAGTTTGTCAGTGGTGGAACCAGGATTTAAGTTCAGGTCAGCCTCCTATAAAGCCCATTTTCTTTCCAGAGTAAGATACAACCCCTCCAAGAAGGGGGAAGGTGAAGGAGACAAGCCTTGATTACCATACGAATATGCGGTAATAATCGTGCAGAGAGAGCTGTTGTGGTCACTGAAGACCAGAGTCAAGTTCAGAAAATATGGGCCTCCAACCTCTTGGGAGAAAAAAACATCCTCTTACTCTGGTATGTGTAGTTTAAACTCAGGGAAAGGTGAAAGGGAACTGGGTGGAGCTGGGCTCCATAAAAATCACTACCTTTATGGTTAAAGATTTATTAAGTGACAACAGTGTTTTGGACATATAAACAGACTTGACCCTTGCCCTTAGGGAAACCAGAGTAAACATGCAAGATTTATAGTCAGAGCGCTTCACGGCAGACTAGATGTGTTAGGAACATATGCATTCCAGGATCCTACCTGGCAGAGTTGAAAAATGTGGCCTGGAAGAAAGTTCAAAATGCAGGAGGTTGGAATTTGTCTCTCCAGGATTCGCGGTCTCACCTCCCTGGGTCTCTTTACTTTTTCTATTCCTTAACTTCTCTGAGCCTCAGCTTCCTTTTCCACCAAATGAGGATGATAATACATGTCTCATAGGATTAAGGTAGAGTGTTAATTAAATAATGTGTGCAAAATGCCAGGCACACAGTAGGTGCTAAATAAATGAGCGCTATGGTTTTTTAAATTTCCCAATTGTCCATGGGATAATATTCAAACTCCACTCCCTGGTACTTAAGGCTTTCCATAGTTTAGCACTTACTTAGCTCTCCAGCCTTTGCTTTGGCTTCCCTCCACTCACTAAGCAGCCAGCATCCATGGGCATTCATTTCCTGATGACTTGTCAAAGTCTTCCCTTCCTTCAAGGTTTAGAGCAGTTCTCAGATTATATCTATGGAAACATGGGGGGTGGGGGGGAGCAGTGGCTGCAAGATGCTTTCAGAGGGTCCTGAGGTCAAAATTATTATCGTAATAATGCTAAGATATCGTTTGGTTTCCTTTTTCACCGTATTAACATTTGCACCAGTGGTGCAAAAGCACTGATGGGTGAAAGCAAGAGTACCAGTAATCCTTTATTCATTACCAAGACCCAATTATAGGGGGAAAAAATTACCAGTTTCACATAAGAACGTGCTTGAAGAAACAAAAATTATTAATTATATTAAATATTGACCTTTGAGTCCACATCTTTTTAATATTCTGTATGATGAGATGGGAAACATGCTCAAAGCACTTCTGCTGTGTGTGGATAGTCAATGATTGTCTAGAGGCAAAGTATTTGTGCAATTGAACTATGAGTTGAACTGCCACATTTTTCATGGAACAGCATTTTTATCTGAAAGAATAACTCATGAACAAACTATAGTCATTCAAATTTGGATATTTGGCGAACATTTTCTCAAAAATGAACTGAATCTATCACTTCAAGGAAAACAACTGACAAGATTTGTTGCCATTGATAAACTTGGGGCTTTCCAGTAAAAATTACAGTTTGGAAAACTTGTATACAACTGTGAGTTGACAGATTCCCAGTAATGGAAGAGTTTTTGATGAGATCTGTGGTAATATTAAAAAACATGGGGGCTTCCCTGGTGGCGCAGTGGTTGAGAGTCCGCCTGCTGATGCAGGGGACATGGGTTCGTGTCCCGGTCCGGGAGGATCCCACATGCCGCGGAGTGGCTGGGCCGGCGAGCCATGGCCACTGAGCCTGCGCGTCCGGAGCCTGTGCTCCGCAACGGGAGAGGCCACAACAGTGAGAGGCCCGCGTACCGCAAAAAAAAAAAAAAAAAAAAAAAAAAAAAAACACATGACATTTTTATTACTGTATAATAAAATATGTCAACATTTTGAAGATCAAAATTTCCAGATGACCAGTGCGTGAGGCTACAAAATCATACAGGGGTAAAAGATACATTCAAAGTACATGTAGACCAAGGGGTTTTAACATAACAGAGAACAAATGTTCATTGATGTGGTTTCAGATTCTACCTTGTAACTAACTTTAAAAGATTACTACTTGTTGAGATTTGGTATCTTATCAAAGAAAAAAGATACTCGTAATTATCTGGAAAAGGTTATGTACTCTCCCCTTTTCCAACTACTTATCTGTACCTGGCCGTATTTTATTCATATACTTCAACCCAAACAAAGTTTCAACAGACTGAATACAAACGCAGATATAAGAATCCAGCTGTCTTCTATTAAACAAGTCATTAAAGAAATTTGCAGAACAGAGAACAGTACCATTCTTCCCACTAATTTTCCTTTTGTTTTAGAAAATACAGTAATTTTTCATAAAATATATTATTTATGTTAGCATGGAATTGGGTTTATTATTACTATATTAGAATGATTTGATAAACAAATTTTTTAAAAAATTTCTGTTTTAGTTTCCAGCTGGATAAATCTCTCTATATAACCCACGCAAATAAAAGATCTTTGGTGTCTTCGATCATTCTCAAGAGTATAAAGAAGTTCTGAAGGCAAAAAGTGAGAGCCACTGGCTTCGAGTAAAATCCCACCACCTTCAGGAAAACTGTCTAACCATTCGATTGGGGCAAGCAACCTTTTCTTGAATTCCTGTAGACTTGAAGTATGTACTACTCATCTGTCACTTGGCGTTATCTTACCTTGTCATTCTGTTTTAAAATAATTTTTTAAAAATCCGTAATAGGTCCTGGAAGCTTCTCACAGACCAGAACCATGCCTTATTGCATTTGCAGGAGCGTGTGAGGGATGGTCACAATATATGCCTATTGTTGATAGGATATAGTGAAGCGTCCTAACTTACTAGCATCATTGTCTTGATGTGCTCTTGCAAATATGACTGAACCTCGCTGATCTACAAATACTGGTGGGGCAATAGTCTGAATTAGTGAAAACTCAGAGTCCCAAACATACTTATATATTGTAATTATTGTAATGTATATTTACATATTTTAACATTTTCCTTAAGGCTAACGTATACCTATTGCAGAAAATTTTTAAATTACACAAAATAAATAAGTATCTGCAAAATAAATAGTACCTAGTTGTTTTCTAGCTTAAAAAAGTTAGAAAGCACCTGTAATCCCGTAACGGCTATCAGTATTTTGATCTATCACCTTCGAGGACTTATAAAGTGAAAGTTTTACAGAAAATTGGGTCTTACTTTATATAAAATTTTGTACCCTCCAGGACCTTAATTGCTCTTTGAAAACATTATTTTTAGTAGCACTGCTATGTTTCAATGATGCACATTTAGGTTGTTTCTCATTTATTGTTTTTATCAATAATACTGTGATGAACATCCTTAAAGTAAAACAACCGGTGATGTGTTCAGGATAGATCCCTAGAGATGAGATTACTGATCCATAAGAATTCCAAAATGCAGTTTGATTAATTTAAAATTATGTGACTTGACAATGATGATTGTGTTATGGCCAACCAGCAGTGATAGCATAAAAAACAGGAGACCAAATAGAGCTTTCTGTTATGGACGGACAGCTTCCTACACACTTTAGACTTCTAGCCCTTGGGTGCTGAGAGGTGTTTGTAGTGGCGGTGCTATAGACTCAAGGTGGAGGGGCTACAGATGTTGGGAAGTTTAATACAAGTCACAGAAACCACGCCTGGCTAATATAAGCAGAAAGAAATGTATTAAAATACTAGGTCACTGAATTTCCAGGAGCACCAGAAAACTAGGAGTAGAGACCACATGGCCAGGGTAAACCTCCCAAATCATAGCAGATCTGGTCATAAGAAGACTCCACTGCTTGCACCACCTTGGTGTGACTATCCTTGGAGTTCACCAACGAGCTGCCTCCACTAGAACTAGAATGGATGCCAGGCTCTGGCATCCCAAGTCCCAATCCAGCATGGATGCTGCGATCACCAGAGCCGTGTAACTGTCCTCAGTCAAGCTGCAAGGGAGGCTGGGAAGTTTTGACTATGGCATTGGGGAGTGGTGTCTGCTTTTCACGAAAACATATTGAGAGGGGCAGCCCCTAATCGTGAAGAACAGTTCAGATGCTGAGCTGCCAAAAAAAGGGAACAAACGCTTACTATAGCCAGTAACAATGACTGTCAAGCACCTGGGAACCTAGGACATATTCTAGGAGGCATGATATTGATTGTTGTATAATAAAACGTGTCAACCTTTTGGAGATCAAGATTTTCCAGATGACCAGTATATGATGTTACAAAATCATGTGTGGATAAAAGATCCATTCAAAGTACATGTAGACCATTAGGGTTTAATACCACAGAGGACAAATGTTCATTTTGTCCTGATATACCTTTGTATTTATTATAGAAGAGCAGCCAGGTCTGATTTGTCATCATTGCCTAGTGCCTAGGGCAGAGTGGGTATGCAATAGACGTTTCTTGAATGAATGAGTGAATGAATATTTAGACACCGCTGGCGGAAATGGATGCTGTCCACTATGGAGGATGCTGACACTTAAGTTCTATTCCATTCCAATAGATACTGTCTCTGGGAGTGGAATATAGAGTGTCAAGCTGGTGACACTCACTGTCCCATGGTCTTCACCTTCCCTGCCATCTATTTTAGGGGGGTGGTAAAAGATAAACTGAGACATCCTAACGTTTTTAAGCATTTATTTGAGCAAACATCAATTCCAGTTGGCAGTACCAAAGAGGAAGCGGTTAGTAGCTCTCCACCCAAGGGCGCTAGGGGCAGGCAAGCCTTAAAGAGAAGACTTGGGACACAAATCAAGGAAATGATTTGATTGGCTATTGCTTAAGCAGTTGCCTTAATCGAGTTGGCTGATTGTGATTGGTTGTCCTTGCTGTTTGGTTTCATGACCTTGAGGCATTTACAGGCTTCCTTTTGGTTCGCCTGCATAGGCTGCTAAGGCATTAGAGTCCGTTTAGTCTAATGGTCTCCTTGTTTAATTAATTTAATAGAAGAAATTATCTGGGCCACACTGTCTTCATCTTTTTAATTCCCAGAAAGGATAGTGAGCATTGGTTTATAAGTACATTCTCTCACAAGATGAGAAACAATAATTTCCAGATTAAACAAAATTAAAAAACCAACAGGTCTGAACATCTAAGACACCTGAGGGGAAACGTGAGGCTTTTATGAAGCATGTTGCTCAGGCAGAGAGGGTTACAAGCAAAAGGCGTTCTGGATTGATGTTTCCTGGTATATCATCCTTGTTCCCTTTTATACCACTCCAATACGGCCCTCTCTTTAAAAATAAAATGATTTTTGAAGTTGAGGAACTGGTTGTGTATATTTATAGATGGGAGAGATGGGTTTGAAAAAGTAGCTGATTCTGAGTGATTGTGATTTTCCAAGTCTGATTTCCATTATTAGAAAAGGGGAACGCAGTAACAGATGATGTCATTATTGGAACCACAGAGGCATGAGGACGGTAGAGGCGCTGCCTTGCCTCATTCCCACTTTTGCCAAGCGTTGAAGTGGGACCGCGGAGATGGATGGCTTGGGATAATTTGTCTTGGCAAGACACCTGCATGTCAGAGCTTGTTTTCAGGACCCTGAAGGCTATTCCCTTTAAAGACACCCAGGTCTCTATCATATTTTGTAATTTTTTTTTTTTTTTTTGCTTCTTTCCCAAATAGATCACTTCAAGCTGCAGATATCCCAAATACAAATTACAGTTCATTCACACAACTGAGATGCCATATGCTAACTCACAGCAGTACTTGGAGTAAAAAAAGCAGCTAAGTCAAAAACTTGCTTCTCTGGCTCACTATGACGCCCGCTAAGTCTCACCCAGCAGGACTGTTTAGGATGGAGAACAGCTTGCCTAATACTGACACATCTCCAATCCCATACGTCGTTGACATTTTCTCACAGCGGGCCGTTCTCTCACTACTCTGCAGATATTAACTGCTCTGCCTTCCCACAGAGTTTTCAAGTAATTAGTTGCTTGCTGCCAGCAAACCCAACCACTTCTGGGGTACAACACGCAGCATCCTCCCAGTCGGTCTCGTAGTTTTTGAGTTGCCGCCAATTTCGCTTCTCCTGGGAGCTGGCAGATGGGTCCCGTCTCTTTCGGCAGATGAAGACGTAGATGCTCAGAGCTCGGAGTTAAAATCCAACAAATAACAAAATTGGACAAGATCTCCTAGGTCTCTTCCAGTCCTAATCTTGCCAGTATCCCCCGAGGTACTAGTACATAGCCCCAGCCATAGAGAGCACGTAGTAAGTCTTAATAACTGCTTGAGTTGACAGGGCTGAATGCATTTAAATGCAGGGTGACAACGGCACACATTTGCCGAGCGCTTAGCATGTGTCAGGCGCCATCCTAATTAGCACCTGGAATGTCTGATCACAGAAAGTTCTCACAGCAACGCCAGGAGGAAGGTATTATCATCACTCTTATTTTAGAGGTGGGGAAACTGAGGCACCAGCTGGTTTAAACAACTTGTCCAAGGTTGCAGTTAGTATGAGTTCGAGCTATGGGATGAGCCACGGCTGTCCCACTTCAAAACTCACGTTCCTTGGAGTAATAACGACAACCAAAACGAAAAAACAGCAAACTCTCTATAGCGTGCCGGGCAATGGTCTGAGGAGTCTATGTAAATCAGCTCCTATGATTTTCACAATAGGAGGCAAGTAGTAATATGATCCCACCTTTTACAGAGGAGTAAACTGAAACACAGAGACATTAAGGAACTCGCTCAAGATCACACAGCTCTTAAGGGGCAGTGCTGGGATTTGAATCTAGGCTTCAGAGTATGTGCTCTTAATCCCATGCTGCTTTGGGAGCACTTTCCTGGATCTAGCTACAGATTACGATACAGCCTCTTCTCCTCACCCATAGCAGGGAGGAGAAGGCAGCTTCCTCTAAGGAGTTCTTTTGGTCTGATTCTGCGCTCTGTGGTTCTGGGAAGCGCTACCAGCACCTGCATGGACGTTTCCTCTCCTCCTACGCACAGATGGCTTTCATGGGTGGTCCAAATGGTCTAAATCATTTTCTTCATATTTGTGAGAAAGTAAGGAGAGTGTAGTTTGTCTTTAAATGGAGGTACTTCCACAGCGGAGGAACAATGGTCCCAAGTCCTAAAATTCTGCGGGGGACAGTGTATGGGTCCCAGAGCATCTGGGAGGTGGGCTTTGCCTTGCCAAACACACCTATCCCCTTCTTAGGCTAGCATTGCTTTCACTGATGACCACACTGCTGGGTCAAGCAGAACTCTCCCCAGGGATTTTCCTGGCTGTAGCTGATAGAAAAGAGGCTCATTTTTGTCTCTCGGTGCCCAAAGCTGTTAGGGGTGGCCTGGGGGCCGCACTGCCTGCACGTGGGTAGAAGACATTGATGCTGACAGCAGAGAAGTGATGGACAGAGGGTCCTGGGGAACTTGGGCTCAGGCTCCAGTCTTCCCCAGACACTTCCCTGTCCCTCCTGCTTGTGGGAGACAATAACTGGGTCTTACTTTGAGTCCCATGAAGTTGGGTTTGAGACTGGCAACTGACTGGAAACCATCTCTGAGGACTTAATTACTGAATCTTTGAAAAGGCTCTGCAGCTTTGAATTTTGGGGCTCTTTCCACCTGTATTCCAGCTCACTGGTGTGCGTTACTCTGAGGACAGCTCTGCAGTGATGTCCCAGGGGCCTCGCCTAAGTAAGGACACATCTGTGGCCACCGGTGCAATGTGCCATTGATTCCCTATTTACTAGGTGTACTAGCTTCCTAGGGCTGCCATAACAAGGTACCACAAACTGAGTGGCTTAAACAATAGAAATTTATTGTCTCACAGCTCTGGAGGCTGGAAGTCCAAGATCAAGGGCAATAGAGTTGGTCTCCTCTGAGGCTTTGTGAGAGAATCTGTTCCAGGCCTTTCCCCCAGCTTTTGGCCATTTGCCAGCAATCTTTGGTGTTTCTTGCCTTATAGATGCATGACCTTGATCTCTGCTTTCATCTCCAAGTGGCATCGTCCCTATGTATGTGTCTCTATATCCAAATTTCACCTTTTCATAAGGACAATTGTCATATTGGATTAGGGCCCACCCTAAATGACCTCATATTATGACCAACTAATTGGATCTGCTATGACTCTGTTTTCAGATAGGGTCCCATTCTGAAGTACTGGGGATTAGGATTTCAATATAGGACTTCTGGGCTGGGGAGACACAATTCAACCCATGCCACTAGAGAATCAAGCAGGGGAAATAAAGAACAAGGCGCTCCTCCTTTTCACCCAGATGAAGCCTTTGGAAAGTAGACACACAGAGGGCACCGACTCTGAATTTCAATGTCACTTTTGTGTGTTACTAGCCTTGGTGACTTTGGGCAAGTCATTTAACCTTTCTGGGTTTGCAAGATAAGCAGAGTGGGCTGGACTGATGGTTTTTAAAACTCATTCCATGGAGCCACTGAGGCATGTTCGGGTTGGGGGGTTGGGAGGGAAGTTGGCAGATTGCTGACCTCTCTTGTTCACGTCACCCAGTGGTGTGCCTGGTGGTCCACCTTGCCCGATCGGAGTATCCGATCGCTGATGTTACTTAGAATTGTCAGTGCACAGCGGTAACACAAAGCAGACCAAGTATTCATCGGTTTTATTGTTGTTTTTCAGTTCTCTACAAATAACACACTCCCCTCTTCCCTGTTCCCTGGGTGGACAATTCAGGCAGACTGATCCCACCAATTCCCACCTTTGTACACACTGCTTCCCCAAAGCAGTTCTGTGCTTATCTGTTGTATTTATAAGAATTCCAAGAAAATTTTTGTTTGAATAAAGGGCTCAGCTAAAAGAATAGTTTTAGTTCAGAAAACAACTAAAGGATCTGTGTTTCCTTCTAGTTCTAAGATTCTAGTTCTGTGTCTCTATTAAAAGTAGTCTCAATCTTTTTTTTTATTTCCATTATCTTTTCTAAATTTAATTTTTATTTCATATTGGAATATAGTTGATTTACAATGTTGTGTTAGTTTCAGGTGTACAGCAAAGTGATTCTAGGTCATGGATGGATCTAGAGGTCATCATACTAGGTGAAGTAAGTCAGAGCAAGACACATATCATCTGATATCATTTATATATGGAATCTTAAAAAAATGATACAAATGAGTTTATTTAGAAAACAGAAACAGACTCTGGCTGGCTCCACGGAGGTGTGGGCTTTTACATGGAGAACTGTTTTTTTCTTAACTCTCATTTAAATAACTTGGAATATCTTACACACACCATTTGTGCTGGGGAGGAAGATCTTTTCAGTAATTGCCTGTATCTGGAGTGGTAGTTTTGGTCAACCAGTGAAAACACCAATTGGCATGTATCACGGAGTCCTGTATAGCCGTGGTACCAAACTCGGTTTGTTGCAGGCTAGCGGCCCTCCACTCAGCACCCCTCCCCAAAGGCGTCTCCACATTAGACTGGACTAGTAACCCCCTTTCCTCCTCATACCCTAGCATCCCTATGCTTCCTACAGGGTAGAACCATCTCCCTGCTGAAATTTTCTCTCACCTACTGTTGTTCTCATTTTAGAAAAGAGAAATGAATATTTTGATATATAATAATAATCGCTAATGCTTATTAAGCACTTACTCTGTGCTAGGCACTGGTCCAAGTGCTTTACGTATATTACCCTAATTCTCCTAACAACCTTATGAAGGAGGTACCATCCTCTCCCCCACGGGCCAGTGGGGAAGCAGGCACAGAGAAGTGAAGTCATTGGCTTAGCTGAGGACGTTGGCACAGCTAGGATCTGAATCCAGACAGCTTGGCTGTTCACCACCGCGGGATGTGCAGGTTATGTTTTACACGTGCTGTTGGAAGTCAGGTATTTGGATTGCATTCCTTTTCTTGCCATTGAAGCGATCCTGAGAGGGCTAAAAAGGGAGAGTAATGGCATTTAGCCAGCAATGAACTAGTATATGGCTAGGAATCTAGAACAGAACTGCTATTGATCCCACTGGTCCTTTGGGAAGCAGGAGTGTTTTCTGTTTTCTGTCCCTGCCCTTGTGAGGGGGTAAAAGTGCCGCCCTCCATCCCCTCCTGCCCTTGTGGGGGAAGAGGAATTTCCCTGGTTTTTCTCCCGTGGCAGGAGGGGTGGGGAGAAGGTTCGGAAACAAGGGAAAGTGTGTCATCGTGAAGTGAGGGTTTCCGGGGCCGAGATTCATCAGTGGACAGAGAAAACAATTGCTTTGAGGGGGAAAAAAAAAAAAAAATAATGCTTGTTCTAACTTTTAGGGTCTGCCTACATTTAATTTCTACTCCTTTGGTCTCTGCCACAGTTCAAGGCCTATACTGCATTAACTTTATAACCCATTTCCTCACTTCCAAAGACTCCCCTCTCCAATTCATTCTCTGCGTTGTTACATGTATTATGTGTCTAAAAGTACGAACCTGATTGTTTCCCTTTATACATAAAACCCTGCATTATTTTTCTCCTTGTCTAGGGAACACCCCTGGAACCCACCTATCTTCCCAGCTGTACAAGGTGTGTCCTGCCCATCTTAGGTCCTGTCTTCACTTTCCTGCCCCTCCAAACCATCTCCATCCTTTATGTCCTTGAGTGCTACTTATAAAGCCTCTCTGGAGGCACCCAGTAGAACGCCCTTCCTTCCTTCAGCTCCTTCCTGCTGCAGCTGTCTTTCCGTTGCTCTACATCTGGCAGAAGCAGCATCTTACAGGCCCCCAGGATGTTTTGGAGACCATACTGAATTCTTCATGTTACAATTTCAAGTTCCTTCTGTTTATGGCTTTTGAGCACCTGGACTCAGAGATATGATGAAAAGAAACAAAAAAACTCCTTCCTTCTAACTTCGGTCCTGATGTTTATTCAGCATTTTCTCCCCATCATCTCTAGATGCCATTTAAGAAACAGCAATCTGCTGCCCAGTGACACTGTCTTCCGTGTAGCTGGACATTCACAATGTGGTCAGATGGTTCTCAGATGATTTTCAGTTCTTTTAAGGCATTCAATTATGACCACATGGATGCAGGTTCAACTTGAGGGTAAGCTGATTTTTTTTTCCTGGAAATGAGAGCTAAGAATCTAGTGTTATTTATTGATTTTTTTTTTTTTTTAGAATACAATCTCAAAAACTTTACAAGTTAGTAAAACAAACAGAAACCAAAACCCTGCAATTACCAAACACCATTCTCTTTTCCTTAGAAAAGCCAAGACACTTCAATGAAATTGATGAGTTCTGTTTTGTTTTGTTTGAGCAAAATCAAATACTGTGGCTAGTTCACCAGCTGCTTTCCTGGAGTTCGTAAGAACTGGCCACATAATTCCCACCCTACCCATCCCTCCCCCAAATTTACTTGTGTTTTATATTTCCTCTTTCTTGTAAGAGTTGCTAACTTTGCGTGAGAGCTTTCTTAAGTGGTATGAGGGGAAACGCTAATGTACATTGCCATTCTATCTGGTCCAGAAGATTTCTGATGATGTCATCAGGATAAAGATTAAACGGTATTATTTGAATGTTTTTACACTGGTCATTTATATAGCTAGATTAATAAGTTATTTTCATCACGGAAAATATGAAAAGAGAAACAGCCCTTACCCTGACAAAACAAGAGTAAAGAGAGAAACAGAAGCTGTAGGATTAAAAACCACCGCTGCTTTCCTCTTACCAATAAAAGGGGCAGTACGACATGCGGTTGAAATTTGGACAGTGGGGTCACCCTTAAGCTGCCCATTGATATCGACGCTGATAAATTAGATCAGCAGAGTATTCTTTACACACTTGGTAGGGCTCCCCAGACTCATCCAATTATATAACCAGCTTTGATTTCAATAAGGGCTACTGACTAGAAACCTACTGGGTTAGTAAGGGCCACTAAAATGTGGCTAGGACTTTCTTTTCACAAATAAAACATTAATCTCATTTCAGGAGTACAGAAGAATTTCATTTTTGTGCCTCTCTCTTTCCCATTTGAGTTTTTGCCCCTAAGAAAGAGGGCATGGATGGCATGCAAGACACTAGGGTTTTATGCCTTGACTAAGCAAAAATTGTGAGAACATCTCTTTGAAGCCTACCATGAATCTTCAAGGCTATAGGACAGTGCGGGAACCTTCGAGCTAAAACCCTGAACCTCTCCTCACACATCAAGTCTCATTCCACCAGGACTCCTTTCATTGGATCCCTCCACCACCACCCACTTCTGCCTCCTTGTCCGTTCTGCTCTGACGGCATCAATTCCTTTGTCCTCTGGGCTCCCATATAACTTTAAAAAAAAAATCCCTGTCTCACAGGACCTGTTACCTGGTTTTGTGATTTCTAATTGGTTTGTTCTTTTATACCCTCAGGCTAGTCTACAGGGGGTCTGAGACAGTTTGTTGTGTTTATATCTGTCTCCATTCCTAGACCATGAATCCCCAGAGCAGAATTCATTCCATTCACCCCTCTCTCACCATCACCACTGGCACATATGCATCCCTCCCTCTATGGCCACATCATCTTATAAAGGATAAATGAATGGATTAACGACTGAGTGTCTGGGGAAAATATCCTCTAGCATTAGTCACCACAAATGGGCTGACTCTGTCTGGATCAGTCTACCGTTGATCACTGCTTTCAGTCCCCAAAGAATAGAGTGGTATCTGCCAGATGTCTGCAGGCTAATTTCCAAGCCCCGCTGCAGTTTTTGGATCAGGTAATGCGAACGACCCTGTTTTAGTTTGCTTGGGCTACCATAACAAAGTACCACCAACTGGGTGGCTTAAATGATAGGTATTTATGTTCCCCCAGTTCTGGAGGCTGGAAGTGCAAAAGCAAGGTGTGGGCAGGTTTTGTTTCTCCTGGGACCTCTCCTTGGCTTGAGGATGGCTGCCCTCTCACAGCGCCCTCACATGGCCTTTCCTCAGTGTGTGCGTCCCTGGTGTCCCCACCTCATGTTAGAAGGACACTAGTTATATTGGATGAGGCCCCCACTATGAAGGCCTCATTTTAACTTAATCACATTTTGTGGGCTGTATTTCCAAATACAGTCGCTTTCTGAAGTGGGGATTGGGACTTGAACATGTGACTCTTTGGGGGACACAATTCAGCCCTTAACAGGCTCTGGCAGAAGTTCTCCAGTTTACTATCGAGAGGTCCCACTGCCAAATAAACAGAGAGAGCTAATGCCTTTGGAATCAGTCTGAGAGGACTCACGATTCATGTGTTGAGATTCACTAGTGCAGAGTCCCGAGAATCTTTCAGGAGAACCAGCATATAAGCTATGGTGGCAGCTGGGACCATTGGGAGGGAGGCCCTCTTGGGATAAAGAAGGTGTAGAGAAATCTTTGCGCTTCGTTGGAAAACTGTGCATTGTTTTCTAGAGCAGGGGTTGGCAGACTTTTGCTGTAAAGAGCCAGATAAGAAATTTTTCTTTCTCTGTCTGGACTACTCAAGAATACCTTTGTAGCTGGAAAGTAGCCATTGGCAATGCCTAAACAAATGGATGTGGCTGTGTTCCAATAAAACTTCATTTACAAAAACATTTGGCTGGCCGGATTGGGCCTACAGGCCTTGGGTGCCCTGGTCTGGAGCACACCCTTCCTGATGTTGATTTTCTATAGATTCTGAGCCTATCATTTGAACTATTTTACAACTCAGTAAGTTATAGACAAATGATAGCAATGCATAATAATTCTTGACCCTAGAGATGTAAAGTTTTCATCCTGGGAAGTTCCAATTGACTTCCTTCCCCCACTTTGGAAGAAGGCAGTCTTACCTCAATTTGTACATTTCTTTCAGTATTCCTGATCTATAAATATGCCTGGATTCTCCAATTCTCTATAAATTTGGATTCTCCAATTCTCTTCCCTCGTGAATAATGAATTAAATAAAGTCTTTAACATGTATTCATTTTATATCTATATGAGGGTCATAATTTTGTCTTTTTTAAAAAAACTGATTATCTTTTAACAAATTAAATATGGCTGGGCACTGTTTGCAAAGAGCTTAGAAGCTACACTAAGATCATGGTTTTGCCCTCTGGAACAATGGTCTTTAAACTTTTTGATTTCACACCTTTGTCAGCAAATATTTTTAGCCACCCTGCCTTGACATATAAATATAGTAAACAAAAATAGAATTGAAAAATAAATAAAGAACTTCTAATATCAATAATTTCTTCGCATAACCCAGTGGAATTTCTTCCTAACATCTTTGGTTCTCTCTCCACTTGGGAGACCACTTTTCTGGACAAGAGAGAACCAAAAATATTAACTAGTTGGGAGGAAGAAAAAGATCTGAGTTGACCCCAATAATACACCAACAAAGCACATTGTTGTAAAAGCTAACTGTAATTTGAGCTGATTTGCCCTGAGGGGGTGGCAGAATTCCTCCAAAGGAGAGAACTGCAACTTTGTTCTGGAAAATAGCTTAATGGAACTGATTGGTTATAAAATGTGAGCTCAGATGGTCATAGTCTAGATGGAAGCAGCTTCACATGAAGGGTTTCTTTAATAAACATGGGAATTTCAGTATTGTCTGCTAGAGCTGGGGTGGGGGCCATTAGGACTTTGGCCAAGTAGATGGGAAGAGATTCTGCTCTAAAGAGGGAAGGTCTTGAGCAACAAGGAAGAGTGTGAGGTTATGGCCTCGAGGGGATCATGGCTAGGGAGATATAGAAAATACCAGATAAAGATCTTTAAACAACAGTGTGGACGGTCCCTTTGACTGTGCCACCATTATGCTCTCTCATTTCTGGAGGTTCTATAGAAATCTGTTTTTGCCTAATGGAATAGAACATGAAGAAAGCAGATAGTAGTTCCGAAATTCTTTAAGGTGACCAGAAGCAAAGGGGGCCAAGATCTGAACGTGACTTGGGAGCGCAGCTGAGGAGCCAGAGTGGGGGAAGAAGCAGAGAAAGAGCTGGACGGTGACCCTTAGAAGTGTGATGGGGAGACTATGTCCAGCAGTAATGCAGGGTGAGGTCACAAAAATGTCCTTTCATACTTAAGCAAAGATGACCCCTGAGCACTGGAGTATTAGAGGATTTTCAGGAACAGGCTGTTTGGTGACCTGTTTTGAAAAATGTGGTGATGGATTGGAGAGCAAAGACATTCGAAATAGGAAACCAGTTAAGAGATTGCTGGAACACCAGGCAAGGATGATGAGAACAGAATGGGGGCAGAAGGGGTGCTTATTCTAGAGATATTTTAGAGGTAAAATCAGTAGAACTGCGTGATGATTCCCCAGAGGGGAAAAGAGGAGAGTCAATGAGAAATAACATTTATAAAGCTTGGGCAGCTGGGTGTCTGGTGACATGCCATTCACTGAATTAGGAAACGTATGAAGAATAGGTTTTCAGGAAAGACAATGGGTTCATAGTGGGATAGGCTGAATTTGAGATGCCCACGAAACCCGGTGGAGATGGGCTACAAAGAGTTGAGAATACAGGTGGGCATCTCAGGAGACAGACCAAGGCTAAAGACATCTCCAGGAATTGTCCTGTAAAAGGTGTCATGATTTTTTTGTTTATTGCCCTTTGATAAATATTAGGAAAACAGTATTCTTTTACTTTATTTACTCATTGATTCAAACTTATTTAATAAGTGGGAAACCATATGCCGGATTCTGGGGATAAATGATTAATAAGATCCTTTAGAAACTCAGAGTCTTAGCAGAGGGTTAGGCTATGAACTAAAAGCAGAGCTGCAGGTGTGGAGACCCACTCAGAACCCTAAGGTTGGTTCAAAGATTATTTTAAGATGAAGACATTTGAGATTCAACAGATACAGAAAGAAGCCTTCTCAGAGCTTCCCTTATCTGACTAAAGGCAGAAACTTCTGAGAAATGAGGACTGCCATAAATTCTCTCTTTGGGGCAGGTCTGCCCCCAGGAGAGACCAAGAGTAAACCTACCATAAATCCCTTCTCTGGGGGGAATTTTTGACCCCGACGAAGTCAGAAAGACTGCTCATACCTGTAGAGACAAATATTACCCCGAGCTTTCTTATCTCTTGTTCGTTCTCCTAAAAAACCTGTCTTTTCTAAAGAAGCCTATTTATTCTTCCCGTAAGTCTTGTGCCGCGCTCCCTTTTTCTAATCTGCTAATTCTAACAACGCGTTGAGTTACTCATCCCTGAGCACTCCTGCATTTATACACGTTGCACACGCACATAAACTGTTTTTCCTGTTAATCTGTCTTTTGTTAGTTTGACTCAGAGGCCCCGCCACTGAACATAGGAGAGTCAAAAAAAAGATTTTCCTCTTCTACAAAAGGAAGAAAGAAATTTCCATTCTGAATGGCCGACCTAATGAAAGTGGCATTAAATACAATGGGCAACATAGAAAGATGACCAGGCTCGGGGAAAGTGGCAGAGACAATTCATTCCATTTTGGACTTTTAATGTACGTAAGAGTAGTGTAGGAGTTAATTTACTCAATGACTTATATCCACCCAGTCTTCCCAGACATCATTCACCTCTCACCACTAGGTTTTTCTCCTTCCTCATCCTAGACACTCATACTATTCCTGACAATATCTCTTCCAAGGACAGACAGGAAGCAAAGATAAAGTGGTCAAGATGTGGGATCTGGCACTCTGCCATGGCTAATTACCCAGATTGGCTTCCCTTCCACTTTTCCACTGGGTTTACAATCTTCTCACTTCGGGGCTTTCCAGTACTTGGAGCAGCTCAAATTCATCCAGGAGATGGGTATCGAGTCTTGTTCCTTTCCACTTGACCACTCCCCAAACTCTCCTTGGGACAAGTTATATTTAGATTCATTTCCTTTCAGAGCAAAGTTACCTATATTAACATTAGATCAGAAACCTCCCAAATCCTACCCAAACCTCAAGGACTTTTTCAAGGATTTTGTCTCCAGTTAATACTTACCTACCTGTTTTTTGTTGTTGTTGTTTTGCGGTACGCGGGCCTCTCACTGTTGTGGCCTCTCCCGTTGCGGAGCACAGGCTCCGGACACACAGGCTCGGCGGCCATGGCTCACGGGCCCAGCCGCTCCGCGGCATGTGGGATCCTCCCGGACCAGGGCACGAACCCGTGTCCCCTGCATCGGCAGGCGGACTCGCAACCACTGCGCCACCAGGGAAGCCCTTAGCTACCTGTTTGACTTCCCTGTGTTTTCTTTTGTTCACTGCCTACCAGGTTTCATGTCAGTAACATGCTTCAGGTTATCTTCCCTGGCTTTGCTCTCTAATAAGTTCAATATGTTTAATATTTGTCTCTCTTACTCTTCAGGAAAAGGAATCATTTAATATAGTTCTATTGTATTTCCTGCAACTTTACTCAGCACTGAGAATGTAACAGGGGCTCATTTAATAGTACTTGTTTGAATCAAATTAGATGGAGTGATGTGGATTTTTACATTTGAAGAAGGAGTTGTGTTTTCTTAAAATTCAAACTACAGGTATAAACTCAAAGTTGCCGTCTTTATGACTTTCTTGTTATTTTTAATAAACTCTTTCATGGTCTATGCTCAGAGAGAACCCATGGGTATACAAGAGAGAATGGAACCTCTGATACCACAATGGGATTTTTGTTGTTGGCTATGACTTTGGAAATCAGAAATGTTCTGTCAATACACATTCCAGAATTCCAGGCCTACACATTCTGGCTTGTTTCCAGCAAGTTGACTCTATTAATGGATACTTGAAATATATACCACTTTCCACTCCTTATGCAGGCGTCTTATGGTAGAGTTTTCTTTTCTCCTTCCACCAGAATCTCAGTGTTGCTTCAGCTCCCAGCGTGTACTTACACGATCCTTTGTGAAACAGAGGGCTCAATATTTCCTGAGCTTTGACCATTTGACTCTTCCAGGACTGAGTTCCTTCTGGGCCTTCTCCTTTTCTGACCGGGCAGGTGCAAAGGCTAAGGAGAAAAAAAGCAAGGTGGAAAGTCTTAGTGTTTAAGAAAGAGAGAAAGATTTGAACCATATAATAAATAGAAATATACATACGTGACAGCACCTGGGAGAAAGTCTGGGTTTCGGGTTTCAGTACAAACCATGGGGCTTACCTCTAGTTTATTCAAAGAGTCCTGAGGTTTTCGAGCCTGTCTGGGAAGCTAGGGACGAGCTGATGACTTCATATTGAAATCATGCAAAACCCATGAGCTCATGAGCTGGGAGACGAAAATGGTTTCAAGTGGACTTGCTGTAAGTCTGTATAAGATCATTCAAACCTGAAGAGGTGAAAGTGGACAAAACTGGGCCACTGGAATTTGGAGACTTCCTTGCAGGGACTTGTAGTAAAATGAAACTGCTTGGTTTTCCCCAAGCCCTTGAAAGACTCGGAGAAACTGTAGGAGAAGAACTCGAAAACAAGGAATGCTTTTTGTTTGCTTTTGCAATCTCTGATTTCAGGGAGTGCCATTCTCAGTACTTAACAGGGTCACCAAGGTCAGGCTTATCTCCATAGTCCTTCCTGCCCTCTCTTCAAATGCACTCTCTTCGTGTACAATTCCAGTGACCTGGCTTAGACGGCTCTCACCGAGCTGTGATGCATGCAGCCTTGCCATACATTTGTCAGATCTTTCGTCTGAGACGGCAGGCCCTGGAGCGCTGCTGGACCTGGTCCAGGCCCCCAGGAGCCCAGGCTGGGGAGGGGGTGGTGCTGGGATTGGCCCCTGGGCTTTGATGCCACCAAGGAAGACCTGAGAGACAATGATCAGGAAGCACACCGTCCAAGTCAGGCAGACAGAGATCTGAAGGAAGAATCAGAGAGGCCGAATCCAGGTGCAGGACCAAGACTGAGCAAACCTTACCAAAGGAGCCAATTCAATGGAGCAATGAGACCACAGAATGTAGCTAGAGGTGTGTTTCCTTAGATACCAGAATCTTAGTCATGGAAGGCAGGCTATGAAGTGCCCTGTGGAGGGTAGTTACATAGAGCAGGATCCATTTGAGTTGTTTCATGCAGAAAGGATTTATTTCAGGGATTTATACGGTTTAGAGAATCGTTGAGAGGGCTGAAGAAGCTGACTCAAAATTAAGGTTCAGGAACAGCTCCTTAAGCGACGCCAAAGAATCAGGCCACCAAGGGAGCCGAAGTTTCTCATGCATTTGGAGGCTGCCTTCTCAACCGGGGAGCTGGCTCCAGAACCCCCCACCGTTGCCAAGATCAGGAAGCCGCTTCGATCAGGAACCACTGCCACCCCCTTACTGGTTCTGCTGAAACTGACAGCACTAAATGAATGCAAATCACCTGCTCTGACCTCAGGAAGCCAGTGACTGACGGCTGAGGCCTCTGCTCCCACCAACACCCCAAAACAGAAGCGGCCTGCCCGTGGAAGCAGCAAAAACAGCCGAAGAAGGGAAGCCTCATTTTTACCAAATCCACCCTTAACAAGTGCATGTCCCTGGGCGAAAGTA
Source organism: Phocoena phocoena (assembly GCF_963924675.1). Classification (NCBI taxonomy): domain Eukaryota; kingdom Metazoa; phylum Chordata; class Mammalia; order Artiodactyla; family Phocoenidae; genus Phocoena; species Phocoena phocoena. The sequence goes on along the minus strand of NC_089221.1, from coordinate 28,515,754 downwards.
CAAAAGGAGGCCCACTGACCATATGATTAAGTGTCACAAGTTACAAATCAAGCTACAAATGTGTTCTACCCTCTCCTACCTTGACAAACATACCTTCATAGCAATGTGAATGTTCAGAGTCAAATTTAGGTTCCTGAACACCTCTGAAGAACATGCCAGAATGTGGCAGTGTGGGAGAGCTAGCCCCCGGCCCCAGTTTCTTACCAAGGGCTTTGTGCCTACATGCTTGGCCTCACTTGGCCAAGCTCTGTTCACACTGCAAACTCTCTTCCTCAAAGCCACCTCTCAGGGAGCTTGCTTTGCTTAACTTTACTCTTGGCATCTACTCCCCTCTTTGATTTTAAGGGTCTGGGAAAATAAGAAATGCTTCTCCTCACAAAGAATCGAAAACCCATCGGTCTACAGTCTAGGAGACAGTATAGCAAGGTGGGGATTCTGCGGGCTTTGGCAGGATCAGGCTGCATCCGGCAAGTTTCCTAAATTCTCAAAGCCTCCATTCCTTCACCTCTAAAGTGGGAATGATAGGATTTACTCTGTAGGAAAATGCACGTAAAGTGTCTAATATAGTGCCCTAGCACACAGTAAGTGCTCCAAAAACCTTAACCATTATTATTGTTGCTATGGTCACACATTAATAGGTAAGACTGTACGGGAACAGTCACATTATTAGGGTCTTTTTGAGTCTTGAACCAGATCTCTAATCAGATGAATTGCACTCTGCATTAGGTCTCTGTGCCTTGCTTGGAGCAGTCTGGAAAATAGTCTTCATCTTGTTGGCCAGTGTGACGCCTGGAGAACTATTTTGAGAAGGAACTTGAGGTCAAATCAAGCACAATGCTGTGATTGATTAATAATGTCTGCCTGGGGTATGGTGGGAGATAGGGCTGTATGTGTGCCAGGTATTTGCCATTCCTGGACTGGACCCCATTCCTGAGTGATAGGAAAGAAGATGGACTTGCAGAGAAACATTGGGCTTGAGTCCTACTTCTTCCACCCCCCCTGGCTCTGTGACCAGGGGTCAGGAATTTAACCCTCTTTTGCTTAGGTGCCTCATCTGTAAAATGAGGATAACCAGGTTCACCATGCCTACCTTATAGGGTTATTTGTAAGGATCAAATGAGGTCATGCTTGTTAGGACACTGTCAGTCGCGTGGTGTCGCCTAAATGCAAGGTGTTTTGTTATTAGCGTGTGGCATTTGGCCAGTTTGTGCTTGACAAGGAGGAAGAGCCAAGTCGATGATAGTTTTGGTCTGCCTCTGCCTGCAGCACCTCAGCCTGACTGCATCCTCCTTCAGTTTCTGAGTGCCAATCTATCAGGAGAGAGCCTGGCAGGGCAGAAAGAACTTGTATTTAAACCAGACGATGGGGCTTCCCTGGTGGCGCAGTGGTTGAGAGTCCGCCTGCCGATGCAGGAGACGCGGGTTTGTGCCCCGGTCCAGGAGGATCCCACATGCCGCGGAGCGGCTGGGCCCGTGAGCCATGGCCGCTGAGCCTGCGCGTCCGGAGCCTGTGCTCCGCTACGGGAGAGGCCACAACAGTGAGAGGCCCGCGTACCGCAAAAAAAAAAAAACAACAAAAAAAAAACCAGATGATGCCTCACTCATCAGCTGCGTAATTTAGGTCAAGTTTCGTAGCCTGTGTGAGCCTCAGTTTCTTCATCTGTAACATGGAGATTGGATAAAGATAATTATGACATCGGTCTCAACTGTCTCTCATGTGGTTGCATAACTCTAGGGCGATACACACGAAAGCGCTAGGGAAAATCTAAGTGTGAGCGCTTATGACCTCTTCCTATGATCTGAGCCAAATGCATCCTTATTTTATGAAGTCCCTTCCCTGCTCCCCACTCCTCCCTTCCATGATCCCTGAACAACCTCCAACATGCTTGTCCTATCATCAATTTAAATTGGAGCACAGCCTCCACGAGCTCTCGGTATCAAGACAAGGTCAGGATTGGGCCAGAAACTGGAGGTCAGGGGAAGACAAAATGAAGCTAAGTCTTCAAACAGAGGTGGAGTGGGCCTATGGCCTGGATTGGGTATGAGAGATTCTGGGAGGCTCAAGGCGAGACCCCAAATCCACGAAGAGCAAGTGAAGATGGTGAAGAGAGTCAGCAGAGCACATGTGACATCAGAGCCGCTGGCATCAGTGAACAGGTTGGCCTCAAAGCACCAGTCCTTGGCAGTTCCCCAGACCCTGCCTCAGTCTTTGAATGGGACACAATTCAACCCATAACTGTCCTTGCTTCTCTAGGGATGATTCGAAACAACATCGTTGGGTGAAGACGGGGAACGAGGTAGGAAAAAAAACAAAACACTGGAGTAGCATGGAATCTGCTTTCGCTCAGTTAGCAACCAGAGAGCAGTGATACCCTGTGGACTATTTCCTTCTATTCTGCTGATGGAGGGGAAAGGGGCTTTCAATACTCTCTTCAGAGCTTACAACAATCCTGGCATGGAGTAGATGCTCCATAAATATTTGTTGAATTAGTAATGAATGAGAGAAATTCAGCCCATATGAGCAGCTAGTTATAGTTTATATTCTGGTGCCAAGACTTTGTCCTGCCTGGAGAAAGGACATACTAAATGGTTATTGAATTTAGCATCAGTTTCTCCCATATAGTACATGTGGCCTTATTATTAACAGCTGGGCCTTACGGGAGTGGAATGAAGAGCTTCAGGGGGTGGGGCTCAGAGGGCTGGGCTCTTCCTTTGCGCCGCGTCCCTTGCTATTCCTCGGTGATCTCAGCCCACCCCCTGTCACCTTAGAGCGCCATTCGAAAGCGAATCTTGAGACCTGAACTGAGCTTTTTATGTCTAACCTGTCACAGAATCCTTTCCCTTACCAGAGTTTACTGAACCTGCATCTCACCCATTTATCAGCATTATAGAGTTGGAAGTGCCTCCATGGTCATCAAGTTCTACCTCTTCATTCATAAATGAGGGACTGTGGTGAGAGGGGAAGAGATTTCACTAAAGCTGCACAGCCAGGACCCCTGACTCCTGATCTATGGCTCCACCTTTATCCTGAACCCTCGCTTCTGTTGTCTGACTATTAGGAAATCATTTGCCAGATAGAGGAATTCCTCTGAATGTGTTAGACAGAAGAATGCTATCCTCTAGTTCAAATGTTCAAGTGTTCCCAGAGTATGAGGACAACAGTGGGGATCTGAGGCATTTGGCTGGTGGCCAAGAGGCACTGGGTCAGGCCCCTCACACTCTCAGCCTATGAGCCCTGCCACCTGGCTGGCTGTTTGAGTCACCTACAGGGAAAGCTGACTTTCCATCCCAGGCTCCCTTACATCAACACTCCCGCCACCCACAGACAAGAGAGTCCTTGTGGAAAGTCAGGCTGTGGCACAATCTTGACCCCGTGCTGGGCTGCCCTTTCTTGTTTCCCAGTCCTTCCTTGCCCCTGGCAAGTTTCGCTGGGGCCGAACAATGGCTTCAGTCTACAGCTAGGTGAGCTCATTGCATTTTGCAGGTGCTCCGTTTGTACAATGGCCAAAGGAAGGCTAAGATGTGGCCCTAACAGTCACACTTAAAGCTCTTTACAGTTTACAGTGTCTTGAGACTCTGGGGAGAGCCCTGGGAGCTCCAGGGGAGCCCTGACAGCTACCTTGTGCTTCCAACCAGCCAGCCCCACCATTGACACTGTCGAGGTGGCCTCCCATTGTCTATTGCATGCCAGCTTTACCTGCAGTGGTGCCTTCCTGAAAGGCTCAGCATGTATTTGTAAAACCTAAACTGTTAAATAGCTGAGTTTAATAAGTAAAAACCAACCAACAAACCAAAGTGGAAGGGGGAGGGTGAATGTTCCCCATTAGGGTTACCAGACTTAACAAATAAAAAATTCAGTTAAATTTGAATTTCAGATTGTGAAAGATGTTGTCTGCCATTTCAGTAAACAAAGGATGTTGCAACCATCAAGCCACTACAGATGCCTCATATGGTGAGCCCTCAGGGAACTCAGGTGGGAAAGAAGAGGATCCTGGCTGGAGATAACTAAGGTGCACATCAAAGGCATGATTTCAATGAACCCAGACTCTTGCATCTTTTCATACATAGGAAAGCGCTCAATTCCTTAACTTGAGATATCTGGTTTTCTTTAATTAACAGTCATCTTTTGATGTTCCGACTGCCTGGTCTTTGTTGCAACAACTCCTAGATATCCTGGTTCCTCCCTTACCTCTTCGGAGGAGCTTCTCAGCGTTATACGAGATAGCTCTGAGAGGCTGCCTCCCAGGCTTGAAGTCCTCGGAACGTCCGCTGCATAAAATATCATTCTCAACTTTTCTGTTGTGCATTTCTTTCAGTCGGCAAGATAAGCAATGAATATTTTTTTTTAAAGTATAACCTGTTCAATATTTGGGAAATATACTAAAAATGATTTATTGTGCATCTCTCTCTGAAATTCAAATTTATCCAAGTGCCCCGTATTTTAGTTGATAACCTCAGTTGCTATGGAATTCCACGGTCCGGATATCCTATGAAACACACCTTGACTCTTGGCTGTTGGAATGCAGTCTGGGACTCTTGCAGTCTTGACTTTGGCATCTCTGCCAAATTGTTACCGTTTGCGAGTGCTGCACAGGGGCTTCGGGGAGTTCCGCTGGAGGGCTCCTGCATGGCCCCAGCTGCCGGGAATTCCCTATAATGGGAGATGCACAGCCCGTTCCCAGAAAGTGCAAATGTAACTCAAGTGAGTCAGCACATTTTCACATCGGCAGTCTAGGTACATACACAGAGCTTTCTTATAACCCTCTCCTTTGCTCAACGTTCCTGAATAGGATCAGCCACGTGTTACCACCTCTGCTACGGTGAGGAAACACTCAAGTAATATTGGCCGAGTCAGCGCCTGGTAGACAGACTTGAGAATCATCTTGGCTGACAGGCTCTAAGACCAATAACACCTTTCCATTTTTATTGGAACACATTGCTTTATTATTCCAATCGGGTATGTTTTTTTCAAAAACTGTTGCATTATGTTTTTTTCTAACTATAAAAGTAATATTTGATTATTACAGCAAACTTGGAAAACACAGATAAAAAAGAAAGAAAGAGTGATCGGCAAAGGAAGCAATTCCACAATGCAAAATAACTATTGTTGACGGGTAGGCACATGGCCTTCCACGCTGTACCCTCTTCATGTATATTAATATATTATGTCATAGTCAGCTTGGGCTACTAAAACAAAATACCATAGACTGGGTGGCTTAAACAACAGGCATTTCTTTCTCACAGTTCTGGAGGCTGGAGAGTCCAAGATCAAGGCGCTGGGCAGATTCGGTTTTAGATGGGGACCTTCTTACCGTCTTGCAGATAGCCACCTTATCCCTGTGTCTTCACGGTGGAGAGAGGAAGCTCTGGTATCTCTTCCTCTTGGGGCTCCATCCTCATGACTTTACCTAAACCTAATTACCTCTCAAAAGCCCCACCTCCTAATACCATCATATTATGCACTAAGACATTAATTAACATATGAAATTGAGGGGTACATACATATTCAGTCCATAATATGTTCTTAGTTTTAAATAAAAAGGGCCAAATCCTTTTCTGCACATGCATCCATATATGAGTGATATAAACATAAATATGTGAATAGTTATATATGTGAAGATAATCACATGTATATATGCGCAAACATATCTATATATAATACGAACTTAAATGACTTTGAAATTAGGTGGTTCATTTTTGACATTAACCAAGACTGAAAACTAAGTACAGAAAGAGGGTGAAAAGTACCAAATAAACTCCCGATAAAGTACAAAGAGTGTGTGTGGGCTTCCCTGGTGGCGCAGTGGTTGAGAGTCCGCCTGCCAATGCAGGAGACACGGGTTCGAGCCCTGGTCTGGGAAGATCCCACATGCCGCGGAGCAACTAGGCCCGTGAGCCACAACTACTGAGCCTGCGCGTCTGGAGCCTGTGCTCCGCAACAAGAGAGGCCGCGGTAGTTAGAGACCTGCGCACCGCGATGAAGAGTGGCCTCTGCTTGCCACAACTAGAGAAAGCCCTCGCACAGAAACGAAGACCCAACACAGCCAAAAATAAAAAAAAAAAATAACAAATGTTCAACAACCATTGGTGTCTTTAAAAATAAAAAAAACTCTGTGTTAAAAAAAAAAAGTACAAAGAGTGGGCAGTGAAGGACACAGGGAAATTTTCTACCACCATGAAGGGTGAAATTGTCCTCCATAATGAATATTCCTAGTCAAGAATGAGTGTTTGAGGAAAAAAAAAAAAAAAAGAGTGTTTGGTGAGTGGGGTGGTATAGCTAAAAAAGGTCTATCCCTAATGCTTTTCCTCTGAAATATCGACTTACTCTAAATACTATTCCCCAACAACTGGCTTCGCCTTTGGACATAGGGACTGGTGAAACATAAACCAGAGCTGATGTTACCGTGAACTCAATAGCACTTAGGACTCAGTAACATGTTCTGTAATCAATGTATCTGTAGATAACTCATGCTTATATAGAACCTCTGAACGACTTCTTGTTTTAGAGTTTGGAGGACATTCTTCATTTGCAGAGGTCAATACTACGAAACTGAGAACCTCTTTATCTTATACGGCAGCTAAAATGGTTTATTTTTGCAGACAGTTGTCAAACATGGCGACTTAGGACACAGTCTGATGATGGCCTGGGGCCAGAGGCCTTTGCAGAGAGAAGTGTTCCTGTGGATTCAGGCGAGGAGTGACCCATAACCAACATTCAGTCACTGGCCTTGCTGTAGGCTCTGTCACATGAAATAGTGGTTTATCATGTTTTCCCATAATACGATGTGGTAGCTCTCAGAGAAACTTCTTTCTCCCGCAAGACAGACCTCCAAACACCCAGCTCCCCATGTAAGTGCAGCTACTCTGAACTTTGCAACCTGTTCTCCTGCGTAGCTGCAGATCCTGTGAAAAATAACAGAAGAGATCCTGGGGCTGAAGATGATTCACTGGCTCATTCGAAGAGCCCATCTGACCCTCTAGGTCTCCACTGGATATCCCTTCTTAGTAGGAAACATGGGCATAAGCCACTCAAGTAATATATGGCTGTGAAAATCTAGATCAGTGTCAGCATCATTATATTTGGTTCATTCTAGTTGTATGCATATATATAAACACTGCATGCACAGTGTTCTCTGTCTTGAGAACAAAGCTTTTTATAAAAGGGTGCTATCTGTATTTCTGATATCTCGCTGGGCAAACTCAGAGACTTAAGTGCACCTTAAAAAGAATGAGAACCTACAACAGAAGCATCTGTCAAAATAGGTTAGCATCTCATACCATTGTGATCTAACATGGTTTGTTCAATGTTAGTCTTGCTTGGGAAGGAAAATATTGGAAAGCTTTGTTTAAATCTACCAAACGAGAAAACCAAACCAATACAAAGCAAAACCCCAGCTGGCCAATTCCTTGTACTACTCATTCTTTTTGTAAGAAACGTTTGCCTGGGATATCATTTATGATCATTTCTAAGGCAGAAGTAGTGTCAAGTTCCCAAGGAGAAAAAATACATAGAGAGGTCTAAGAGTAGATTCCTAAACAATGGAAGGAAAACCACACCGGTAACCTCGACAGCAGTAACTACTTTGGGCCTTGATTTGGACCCGTTGTCACAAGCACTGACAAATTGCATGGAATAGTAAAATGCATCCAAAGCCCAGTATGAAATAAGAATTCACGATGCTGGGTGGCCAGAGGAAACACATCAGTAAGGCTAATTACTTGGTCTGCGTTGTCCTGGGCTATTCTAGACGTGTGACTGCCACCTACTGGCGAACATTATCTTTACTTAGCGGGTCCAGGAATTCTGCAGCCTACCCTGTCCGTTGTTGAGGACAACAGCGTCGTGCTCTGCTAATGCTGACCTCAATACAAACTCTTTTTCCCATTCTCTTTTATTGTACCTCCCCTTAGTTCTGTTTTTAAAGTAATGCAAAGTCACTCATTTATCTTCTCTAACACCATTTTTCTTCACGTCTCCATGCCACTAGTTCGAGAGAGGCTGAGCTCGGCAAAACCCCTCCTTATCCCAGATACTTTTACTCTATCCCTTTCTATTTCTTGGCAGGGGATGCAAGAGCTCCTTAAGAGAGAAGCCCTTGAAAGACAGCTTAGTAAGAGCAGCTGAAACGCTGAGAACAGTGGCACACCCATTACTAAATTAAGAAATTAATTTCTACTATTACAATGATTTCCAAGATTCAAAAATAATAATGCTGATAATAGCAGCTGTTTGTGGTGAAAATATATGGGAAAAAACCTCATACTTTAAAAAATATTTTTACTTAAGGATGGGTGTGTGTATATCCTTATGCTATGGGGGAAAACAAATAAGTCAACATACAGTTGCATTGATACAAAGTAAATATAAGGACACAAAATGACAAGGCAGTGGTGAGGAGAGGTGGCATATATTGAAGAAAAGCTTATCAAAGATTTTGAGGGCTTCCCTGGTGGCGCAGTGGTTGAGAGTCCGCCTGCCGATGCAGAGGACACGGGTTCGTGCCCCGGTCCGGGAAGATCCCACATGCCGTGGAGCGGCTGGGCCCGTGAGCCATGGCCGCTGAGCCTACGCGTCCGTAGCCTGTGCTCCGCAACGGGAGAGGCCACAATAGTGAGAGGTCCGCGTACCGATTTTGAAAGATTGTACCAATGTCCACTACTTCCAGCAAATTATGTGACTCTAACAGACTCTCATCAGCATTGAACATTAATAGAGTTTTCTAGTCTTGATATGTGAAAATGGCAACTGATTAAGTAGAATTTATTCCACTACTATTAAAGTTAAACATTTTTATGTTTATTTTCCGTATGTAATTTATCTTACATATGTAAATTGTTCACATCCTTTTCCCATTTATCAACTAGTTTAAAATTTTTCTTTCTTATAGATGCATGCAGACTGCTGTTAGAAGAAGGATATTAATCCTTCATGTTCCATACCTGAGCAAGTATTGTTCTAGGAATCCTACTTATTTAATTTTGTTTGTGATTTTTTTTGGCCACACCGCAGGGCCTGTGGGATATTAATTTCCCGACCAGGGATAGAACCCGTGCCCCCTGCAGTGGAAGCACGGAGTCTTAACCACTGCACTGCCAGGGAAGTTCAGTTTGTGATATTTTTGATGTGTAGAAATTCTATACTTTTGTATGGTCCAGAAAATTTACACTTTCAGATTTCTTTCATTGTTATATAATTTAGAACAAATATTCACTCATACCTTATTTGTGGATGTGTGTGGCTTGCTTTTTAAATATGTAACGCTTTAATCAATCTCTGATTTATTATGACATATGTATGGTAATGGTAAAGATCTAATTAATTTTTAAAAAAATAGCTATTCAGTTGTCCTAATAACATTACAAAACTCTTTAGGTCCCTGTATACATTAGGGTTGCTTTCTGTTTTGCAGAAACAGAACGTTTTGCATTACTGACTTATTTGCCTATTCATTGTCTCAATATCGCATTTACTGTGCACCTAGTATGTCTTAGGCACTGTGCTGGGTGCTGGGAAATTAAATGATGAGCAAAACAGACAATGTGCCGCACTTGGGGAGGTTATAATGTAAGAGACACGGCAGACATTCATCTAGTAACGATTCCAATATATAATACATGATTGTGATATAAAAGGAGCTGTGAGAACATAATCTGATCTTTTTCTTTTTTGGGGGGGGATGATTCCTAAGGAAATAATCATAAATAAAAACATTAGACATGCTTTTTTGTTTAACATCTTTATTGGAGTATAATTGCTTTACAATGGTGTGTTAGTTTCTGCTGTATAACAAAGTGAATCAGCTATACACATATATATATCCGCATATCTCCTCCCTCTTGTGTTTCCCTCCCACTCTCCCTATCCCACCCCTCTAGGTGGACACAAAGCACCGAGCTGATCTCCCTGTGCTATGAGGCCGCTTCCCACTAGCTATTTATTTTACATTTGGTAGTGTATATATGTCCATGCCACTCTCTCACTTCGTCCCAGCTTACCCTTCCCCCTCCCTGTGTCCTCAAGTCCATTCTCTACATCTGCATCTTTATTCCTATCCTTCCCCTAGGTTCTTCAGAACCTTTTTTTTTTTCTTAGATTCCATATATATGTGTTAGCATACGGTATTTGTTTTTCTTTCTGACTTACTACACTCTGTATGACAGACTCTAGGTCCATCCACCTCACTACAAATAACCCAGTTTTGTTTCTCTTTATGGCTGAGTAATATTCCATTGTACATATGTGCCACATCTTCTTTATCCATTCATCTGTTGATGGACATTTAGGTTGGTTCCATGTCCTGGCTATTGTAAATAGTGCTGCAATGAACATTGTGGTATATGACTCTTTTTGAATTATGGTTTTCTCAGGGTATTTACCCAGTAGTGGGATTGCTGGGTCGTATGGTAGTTCTCTTTTTAGTTTTTTAAGGAACCTCCATGCTGTTCTCCATAGTGGCTGTATGTACATTCCCACCAACAGTGCAAGAGGGTTCCCTTTTCTCCACACCCTCTCCAGCATTTGTTTGTAGATTTTTTGATGATGGCCATTCTGACTGGTGTGAGGTGATACCTCATTGTAGTTTACAAACATACCTCTACTTAGAAAAATATCTGAGTACAATGTATGGAGATATTAGAATGGCTTTGTTGGGGCGAGGAGATTTTGGGTGGCATTTCCCTTTTCTTTTGTCTATTTGCTAAATTTTCTTTACTATTTCTTTTAAATAAATATGTTCTCCTCCTGCCTACTTCTAGACCAGTTCATGAAGATAAAAAAATAAACATACTGCTATCAGGTTCTTAATTAAAGGCAATTTGTAATGGAGGAGAACTTTTTCAAAGTATGTAGAAATTATGTATATATTATGTATAAATTTTCATAAATCTATAGAACTGAATGGGGCCTAAATATTGTGCGACCCTAACAATCACCAAATGCAGATATGAATTTGCATTTCAAAACCCCCCAAATGCTGGAACGGTACAGAAGTGGGCAGAGATGCTCTGGAATAATTTCCAGGAAGATCAACGATGAAAAAGGACATTTTAGAAATTCAGTCATCCCAGTAGACCTACACCTCTGTTGTCAACTTTATTATTGAGTCCCCACTGGGCACAAGGACTTATATCCTCTGGAAATTGTCCAGCCTGGCAACAGTGGTACTGAATCCCTCTTCACGGTGTGTCCTGTGTGCGCCCCTGCAGTCCAGGCACACGTGAGAGGGGCTGCATAAACATGGGAAGTTGGAATTGCAGAGGTTGGAAGACACGCACAAATTCAGGACCTAAAGTGTTAATACGTTTTAATAGTGATCCGAGTGGCCGCTGTCTGCTCCTCTCTGCGTGCATTTTTTTTTTTTAAGTTTCAAGATTTTATAAAATCTCAGAAAAGATGCTTTGGGTCTTGCAAGTCCCTTCCTAAAGGTGAAAGATCACCTATCCCACCCATGGAAGAAAGATATTCATGCCCATGAAGAAGACAGATGGCATCATTTTGCCCGGGACCCTTATGAGGACCAAAAAAACTTCCAGATAATTCCTGGTTGAAGAAGCTAGATCATATCTTTATCAACAAGCCTGGAAGAACCATGCTTTGAGCCGAGCTACCCAGGTTTCAGTGCTGGATTTGGCTACTGTATCAGTTAATGTCCTAGCGGGATATGGCTGGCACATTCAGTCTAGGTACTTCAAGGAAAGTTTTATAAAAGGACAACAGAGCAGTGTGATGGGTCACTTTGCCAGCCCGAAGGCTGAAGGGAGGAGAAGAGGGGGCAGTCACAGAGAGAGAGATGGAGAGAGATGGACATGGCAAGAGGGAGAGGGAGAGCGAGAGGGAAAAACAGCACAAGAAGTGTGTGGAGGACGGATGCAGCCAGCTCTCTTTCTGATCTCGTGGCACTGTTTCCCATTATTGGAAACCACCTATGCAGCCAGAGGGCCAGGGGGCCTGTTGGGGCAGAGCCAGAGGTCTTGTCTTGGGGCACAGAGGAAGGTGGAGGAAGAGGTGTCTGTTGGACAAACTGAAGATAAGCAAGTCAACTGCTTTTCAGAGATAAAGAAAAATAAGGTGGGCTCTGTCTTCTGGGAAGTAATGACTACTAAAGCCTGACTTTTATTTATTTCTTTATTTATCTTTTTAATTTTTTAAAACATCTTTATTGGAGTATAACTGCTTTACAATGGTGTGTTAGTTTCTGCTTTATAACAAAGTGAATCAGTTATACATATACATATGTCCCCATATCTCTTCCCTCTTGCGTCTCCCTCCCTCCCACCGTCCCTATCCCACCCCTCTAGGTGGTCACAAAGCACTGAGCTGATCTCCCTGTGCTATGTGGCTGCTTCCCACTAGCTATCTGTTTTACATTTGGTAGTGTATATATGTCCATGCCACTCTCTCACTTTGTCACAGCTTACCCTTCCCCCTCCCCATATCCTCAAGTCCATTCTCTAGTAGGTCTGCATCTTTATTCCCGTCTTGCCCCTAGGTTCTTCATAACCATTTTTTTTTCTTTTTAGATTCCATATATATGTATTAGCATACGGTATTTGTCTTTCTCTTTCTGACTTACTTCACTCTGTATGACGGACTCTAGGTCCACCCACCTCATTACAAATAACTCAATTTTGTTTCTTTTTATGGCTGAGTAATATTCCATTGTATATATGTGCCACATCTTCTTTATCCATTCATCTGTCGATGGACACTTAGGTTGTAAAGCATGACTTTTAAAAACTGGAAACAGGGGAAAAGATTCTCCTTAAATGTGGAAATTAAAGTGAAAATTGTGTTTGTCTATGGAGTCTACATTTTTCTGCAGACACACACATGACACACTTACAGGTAGTCTATATACCGCTTCTGCCTAGAGAATTACAGGGAACAGTGATTGATACCCTCAGGAAACAGGCTATGAGACAATAAGTGGCTACATCTAGGCCTACTTCCTGCCCCTAAGATGTTTTCATAATAACCCAAGGACTTTTGGAAAACACAAAGGACAATTTGAAATTTAACTGTTTATCATCAGCTGCCTGGGAAAATACGCCCCAAAAGTGCAACCCCAAATATATCTGAACCTATTCTCCAATTCAGCATCACCCAAGGAATCTAGGGGATCCTTGTAAACGCACTCAGTCCAGACACCTTAAGATGCCAATCATACCTTACCAGGTAACTGCATACCAGCCATATATAATCCGTAAGACCAGCTTGCATGTATTTAGCTCTTTACAGTCTCCAAAGAGGTTTGAGAGCACACTAGTACCCAATCATATTCCTTCGCTATTTTTGGAGGCAGGGACACGGTTGTCTAATTTGTTTCTCTAACCCATTGTTCAGTACACACAAAGTGCCCAGCTTACAGCTGAGTAAATGTTTGCCAGGTTGAATTGACCTAAAAAACTCTGACAGACAGAGGAAAGCTGATGAGTTGAGCATGCAAAGCCTTGGTTTCTTCTCTGTGATGAAGTAACTTTAAAAAGAGGAATGGAGACTTCTAGTTTTGCGAGCCAGACCCACAAAGGAAAAGTCTGCAAGAACTAACCTCTGATTCTATGGAACACAGAATAGTGAGCTCAGGGAGAAGGACTGGCCTTGGGGTGGGCGTAGTGACTATAAGGGTGACAGTGGAGGGCTTTGGGGTTCTTCTCATGTCCTTTTCTTGTAATGGGTGCTGATTATACGGGTGCCGTTCAGTTTGTGAAAATTCATAGTCATACATTTAAGCGTACTTTTCTGTAAATGTATTTGATGTCAAAGAAGTTTACATAATAGCAATCCTTTACAGGCAATCCAACTTCAAATAATAGAACCTCCGAATAAGCTGAAGTTGTGTTTACCCTTGAACATTAGTTAATTAATTGAGAGCCTGGGATTCAGATCAGGTGGCTTGGGTTGGAATTCTGGCCCTGCCACTCCCTAATGGCAGAGCTCGGCTATGTTACGTAACATCTCTAAGATTCTGTTTTCTCATTCGTAGAGTAGGCAGATAATGATACCAACATAACTGAGGTGTCAAGAACACAGTCATCGGGCTTCCCTGGTGGCGCAGTGGTTGAGGGTCCGCCTGCCGATGCAGGGGATGCGGGTTCGTGCCCCGGTCCGGGAAGATCCCACATGCCGCGGAGCGGCTGGGCCCGTGTGCCATGGCCGCTGAGCCTGCGCGTCCGGAGCCTGTGCTCCGCAACGGGAGGAGGCCACAACAGTGAGAGGCCCGCATACCGCAAAAAAAAAAAGAAAAAAGTTAAAAAAAAAAAGAACACAGTCATCTGTCAACAAATGGTTGCTAGTCCTCTCAGAGTTGCTATAACATCTCAGTTTGCATACAAATCTCAGTTGCTGAATTTAGCTGTGCAAGAACTTCAACTTTCTGCTTCTATACCTGGCCTTATTATTATTATTATTTTTAATTCTTATTCCTTTGGGCAGCAGAAACAATCTCTGTCATTTCAGTTTTCCTGCCCTCACCCTGGGATTATGTCCGAGATTCAGGTGACATCTATATTTCTCCACACTGTATCTGCTCAGCTGTTCTCACTCCCGCCTGATATGGGGTGGTGTCCACACAGATTCTGTCAGGCTCTTTCGAGTTCTCTTAGCTACCCCTGTGCTCCTCCGGGGAACATGGGGTTACTGTACTGCACCTGTTCCTTGCCAAGGTGACGGTGCTATGTGAGGCTGTCTCAGGCTGTCAGTCTAGATATGTGCACATTTTCTACTCTTGACCCACCAGCACCATATCTAAGAAAGTGTTTTGTCTTCCCCCCAGCCCTGCCCCTGCCTATCCTGCCTCAGCCGATGGAAGGAGCAGGTCACAGTGACCCTTGTGTTAGCAGAATGGCTAAGCTGGTGTAACACAGGGATTTTGAAAACCAAGAGAGAAGTTTATTTCTCTCTCTCCCATGTAATGATCTGGGCTGTAAGGGCTGTTGGGCAACCTGCTTCGTGACATCATTCGGGGAACGAGGCACTTTCCATTTGATTATTCTACCACCCCTTAAAGTATGTATTTCTTCCTCTCCATGGTCAAAGTCAGACTCAGCCATATTCATGTTCCACATCACAGGTTGGAGAAGAAGTTCAGGAAAGTCATCCCTTTTAAGCAGGTGAGGCAGAAGTTACTCAGAACGTTTCCCCTCACAATCTTTTGATGACAGCGTATCTCACGACCACCCCACAGGCTTGTCCAAGCCTTTCTTCCGACTATGCTCTGTACTGTATTTCTGGTAGATAGAGCACCTTCATCATTCCCAGTGGTGTTTATTTTCCCTTTTCCATTACTTGGTGTCCATGGAGAACTTGGCCTGCTCCTTAACTGGCTTTGACAGTGAAAAGATAATGGAAACTATGGAAGTAGAATCAACAAGGCTTGACAGCCAATTATAAATAGTTGGTGACTATTTTAGATTCCACGCATAAGTGAGTTCGTATTTGTCTTCTGTGTCTGCCTTACTTCACTCAGCATGCACCAGCCCCAGGTTTAGCCATGTTGTTGAAATGGCAGGATTTCCTTCTTTTTAAAGGCCGAATATCATTTTATTGTATATATGCATTATATCTTTAACCATTCACCTCTTGATGGACATTTAGGTTGTTCTCATATTTTGCTTATTGTGAATAATTCTGCAATGAACTAAAATAGTCAAACTCATAGAAGCAGGGGGTAGTGGGAGGAGGAAATGGGGAGATGTTGGTCAAAGGGTACGAAGTTTCTGTTATGCAAGATGAATAAGTGCTGGACATACTAATGTACAGCAATGTGACTATCGTTAACAATATTGTATTGTATACTTTAAAGTTGCTAAGAGGATGGGTCTTAAGTTTCTCATCACACATGCACACACACAAGAGAAGGAAAATGGTGACTATGTGGGGTGATGGATCTGTTAATTAACTTGATTGCGGTGATTGTATGTATATCAAGTTGTACATCTTAATTATATATAATTTTTATGTATCAGTTATATATCAATAAAGCCAGAAAAATGGTTGGTAAAACAGAAGGAGGAATTGAAGTTTTGTTGTTGTCGTTGTTGTTGTTTTTAATGTTGAGCCTGTAGTGACATGAGCTGATATGGGAAATACCAGAAGAGGAACAGATTTAATGAGAATTTAAAAAAATAATAATCAAAATAATGATAACAATGTCTGGCGTACATTACGTCCTGAGAATTTTGAATTTCCTACTCCATTCAATCTTCAAAACCCACTTACTTATTTACAGTCCTCCCTCGGTATCTGTGAACCCTCGTGGTTACCAAAATCTTTGGATGCTCAAGTCCCTTGCAGTTGGCCCTCTGTACCCATGAGTTCCACATCCGAGGATACAAAGGGCCAACTGTACGTTGTCTTAATTTAAGGATGAGGACCCTGGGGGCACAGTGAGTTAACACAAATTGCCCAGGGTCATGTGGCTTGAAGCAGCAGCGCAGAAATTGCATCTTGGTCCTGGAAATCCAGAGCCTCGGCATGTAACCCCTGTGCTATACTGTAACCCCTTCTATACTGAGAAGAATCTGATTTTAGAATTAGGGATGACTTATGTCTGGGAAGCTGGGAAAATTCAATGCCTGGGAGAGATGATGGCTGAGGGTGTCTCAACAATCGAGGGCTGGAATCATCTGGAAGCATCTATTCATCTTTCTTTCATTAATGTTGACTGCTTGCTGGGACCTAAGCTGGACTGTCAACCGGTGCACCAACTGGTCTTTGCATGTGGGCTGGGCTTTCTCACAGCATGGCCACCTTAGATGATGTGGAGGTTTTTTATGGCAGCTAATGGAAAAAGTGTTTTATGTAACTTTGGCCTAACCAGCAAGCTGCATGGAAGCTGCATCACTTTTCTGAAAGGTATGGTACTATTAAAATAGGTCCACAAATATTTTGATACTCCTTCCTTCAAAGAGTGGCACCTAGGCTTCTGCTGCCGTGACTCGGACTGCAGACCAGCACCCCCGGGCTGACAACTCCGCCGCTATGAAGACGTGAAGGAGTACAGCAACAGAGAGGAATTCGCAGAGGGATCCTAGATCAACGACAGCAAGCATCAGCAGGATGACGCTAAAATGGTTATTAGAGGCTTGAGCTGGGATACAAGCAAGAAAGATCTGACTGAATATCTGTCTCGATTTGGAGAAGTTGTAGACTACACAATTAAAACAGATCCAGTCGCTGGAAGATCAAGAGGATTCGGATTTGTGCTTTTCAAAGATGGTGATAGTGTTGCTAAGGCACTGGGACTGAAAGAACACAAGCTGGATGGCAAATTCATAGATGTTAAAAGGGTCAAAGCTTTAAAAGGGAAGGAACCCTCCAAAAAGGTTTTAGTAGGTGGATTGAGCCCAGATACTTTGGAAAAACAAATGAAAGAATATTTGGGGGCTTCCCTGGTGGCGCAGTGGCAGAGAATCTGCCTGCCAGTGCAGGGGACACAGGTTCGGGCCCTGGTCTGGGAGGATCCCACACGCCGCGGAGCAGCTGGGCCCTTGAGCCACAACTACTGAGCCTGCGCATCTGGAGCCTGTGCTCCGCAACAAGAGAGGCCGCGATAGTGAGGGGCCCTGCACACCGCAATGAAGAGTGGCCCCCGCTCGCTGCAACTAGAGAAAGCCCTCACACAGAAACGAAGACCCAACACAGCTAAAAATAAATAAATAAATAAATTTTTTAAAAAAGAAGAATATTTTGGAGCCTTTGGAGAGATTGAAAATATTGAACTTCCACAGATACAAAAACAAATGAAAGAAGAGGATTTTGTTTTATTACACATACAGCTGAAGAGCCAGTAAAGAAATTGTTAGAAAGCAGATATCATCAACCTGGTTCTGGGAACTGTGAAATCAAAGTGGCACAACCCAAGACATAGGCAGCAACAGAAACAACCAAAAGGAGGATGAGGTGCTGCAGCTGGTGGATGACGTGGTACTAGGGGTCTTGGCCGAGGCCGACAGAGCACTTGTGGCAAGGCATCCCGAGGGGGCGGCAATCACCAAAATAATTACCAGCCATACTAAAGGGGGATGTTGGAGAAAACAGGCAGAGATCGCTAAAGTAACCCATCCTGCAGGACGACATTGAAGATTGGTCTTCTGTGATCTAAGGTGATTATTTTGTAAAAGACTTTCTAGTGTACAAGACACAACTGTGTCCAACTGTGTATGGCCACCAATTAGTTTTCTTTGTTTTTACTTTGTCGTTTGCTATCTGTGTTGTGACTCGATGGGGATTTGTGTTTATACAAATTTTGTTTGTACGATTTCACGTTTAACCTCAAATAAATTCTTCCTTGTGTGATTGTTTTTCTGTGTCAGGTACTGAAGAACTCTGTACAAGTGTAATTTTAAATAAGCAATAATTAAGGTACAGTTTGTTTTGTAGGGAGTGTTGATCCAGAGGGAGGAATTGTGGTGTTTTATGAATAGCCAGCTACAGTGTCTACCCTGTTCCCCTTTTTTCTTAGGTGTATTCTATGCTTTAAGGCTTCATTTCCCTGTTAACTGAGGCTTCCATCATACCTTTAAGTAATGTTGTTTCCTCTCTGTATATCTGGAGACTTTGTCATGAAAGTTTCTGTGGTATAGTTATAGTGTTGTGATTAGTGGAAGCTTTCTAGCAGACCATAAGCCTTCTGGTTATATTTTGAAAAGTAACTTTTTCTTTTTAATTTATTTTTATTTTTTAAATTTTTGGTTGCATTGGGTCTTCGTTGCTGTGTGCGGGCTTTCTCTAGTTGCAGCGAGCGGGGGCTACTCTTCATTGTGGTGCACAGGCTTCTCATTGTGGTGGCTTCTCTTGTTGCAGAGCACGGGCTCTAGGTGTGCGGGCTTCAGTAGTTGTGGCACGCGGGCTCAGTAGTTGTGGCTCGTGGGCTCTAGAGGGCAGGCTCAGTAGTTATGGCACATGGGCTTAGTTGCTCCGCGGCACGTGGGATCTTGCTGCACCGGGGCTCGAACCTGTGTCCCCCGCATTGGAAGGCGGATTCTTAACCACTGCACCTCCAGGGAAGTCTGAAAAGTAACTTTTCAATGGCACAAAGCATGCTGGTAGCTCCTTTGATGAATAGAAAATATTTTACTTTGTTCTTGTCTCTGGAAAGGCGTTTGTTATGATTCGCTGTATTCAGTGGTCTGCTAGAAAGATCTTTGGCTAATCGTAATAACATAACTTTGTTTTCTTGATTAAAATGTCCACATATACCCAGGGGAAAAACACTTAAACTGTGTTATGGGAGCTACAGTTTAAGAATATCAGATGTAGTTACATTTAACACAAGGATTTCGGCAAATAAGTATGAAGTTATTAAAGTTTGAACAAAAGTTAGATTAAAATATTTGAAGTAGTGGCTGAGTAGCTAACTTGTATACTATTCTATATTGGTATTCAATTGTAGTCTAGTATTGTTATTATGTCACAGCAAGCACCAAACTGAACAAAATATTTTCTGTTGGGGCGTTGTTAGGGAGCTATACTGGATGTTAACTGTGATGTGGTGTGAGCTCTTGGAAAAAGTCACGGTAGCAGGTATCATCATTTTTAGTGCAGTTAGTCATGAGCTCAGTAGTTAAGCATATCCATATTCAGACATAAGAAGGAATAGTGGGCAAAGGTCTTCCTTAAATCTTATGTAAATGCAAATCTAAGTGTGACCAAGTCATGTCATTACAACAGGTCTTCCTGGTGCATTAAAGAGAAAAACGGTTCAGCTCTAGATTTTGGAGGATGTCCTGGGTAAATTTAAGTTTTGAATTTTACATTCAGTGTAGTTATTGAATTTAAGGGTTTTGTCTTTTTTTCTGTGGTTCCATGCTAGCCATTAGGATTGGCATACATATTCACATGTGGAATAGTTGACCTCACCTTCAACCAAGTGCAAATTCTTTTATACTAATGAACCCAACTTTTTTGGTTTTATTTGGTGCCTGCAACTTTCTTTGTTCCAATGATGTTCGTACTTGCTGGGCTATCCAGTTACAATGCTTTTGGGCTCGTTGTGCTTTTGTTTTGCCATTTGACCTTACACCTAGGCCAAGTACCAATGTTGGCTATTGCAAGGGATTGTCTAATTCTTTCAACACGCAACCTTAGGGAACAGAAAGGGGATTTTCACTTTCTGTTGTCAAAGTCAGTAGGTGCAGTGTCTTTAGGGCAGTGAATCCTGTAAGTTCAAATTTATGATTAGGTGACACGTTGACACTGAGATTGTCCTTTCCCTGATCAAAAATGAATAAAGGCTTTTTAAACAAACAAACAAAAATTGGCACCTAATTTCCCTCCCTTGAGTGTGGAATGTACTTAGCGACTGACCTTTGATGAATAGAATATTGTAGAAGTGATGGTGTGTGATTTCCGAGATTAGGACACAAAGGCATTATGCCTTCTGCTCTCTCTCAAATCACTTGCTCTACCGTGATACTCAAGCAATCCTATGGAGAGATTCACATGGCGAGAAAATGAGGCCTCCTGCCAGCAGCCATGTGAGTGAGCCATCTTGGAAGCAGGTCTTCCAACCCTAGTCAAGCCTTCAAATGACTATATCCCCTGCTGATATCTTGACTGAAACCTCGTAAAAGACCCTGAAACAAAAATCATCAGTTAAGCCACTCCCAAATTCCTGACCCGTAGAGACTATGGATAATAAATCTTGGTTACCTTAAGTCACTAATTTTGGGGGTAATTTCTTGTGAAACGATAGGTGACTGATATACCGAGCCTCAGAGGTCATGGGATATCATTTGCTGCATTCTATTGGTCAAGGGCTCAGATTCAAGGGGAGGGGACACTGACCTAGGCACTCAGTGGGAAGAGGGTCAAAATGTCTGCAGACATGGTTTAAACTGCCATAGAATGTTTAGTTTAGTGTACCTGCAAAATATAATTGGGGAGACAGCCACTAAATACCTAGAAATGCAAGTCCTTTGCAGCACATGTAACATTTGTAATTAAATAATCATTTGTGTAATTTCTGGATGGATTTCTGTTGTCCTGCCGGAATGTGGATTTACATCTCTTTTGTTCATTCCTATCCCCAGAGACTTGCACAGTGCTTCACGGATACTACACGCTCACAAGGTATCTGTTGAACAAATGTACAAATCTTTAGGTGATCAGGATGTTATGAACGTATATATCTGGCCCTGGAAGTGTTTTTGTGTTTTGAATTGTTTTCCCCAAATAAAATTTCTGAATAATGCTTGAAAATATATAACTCATTCTTTACATGTGTATAGGATAGGCTACTATTTATTACATTTTGATTGTCTCAGTTTATGGCTTCTCCAAAAACAGCATGTGAAATAATTTTAGGAATTACATGGATGGAGTTTTAAACTTTTAATAGCTATGAGATCATTTTATTGCATGTTCAAAAGTGAAAAAAATACGAAGTGTGTGAATTAAAGGAAAATATTAGGTAAAGAATAGAATAGGTAGCATGCCGACATGGTAAAAATTACAAAAGCTGTGCTTAGATGACTCAAGTTCGGTAAATATCATGACGCTGATCTTCTACAGTAAGACATGTAATCTGTGGTGATCATTTCACCTCTGTTTTACAGAAGGTAAAACTGAAGCTTAGACATTACAACATGGTGCTTTTCCCACTCTTCCAGGCTACATGTGATGCAAGCAACCTATTTTAAACACTGCCTTTCAGCTCCCTGTAAACATATAGATATGAGGGTTGTACACAATCCCATCTGCTAACACATTTTACCTTTATCCCACCTGAACAAATGTGGAGACTTCACAGTTCTTAAATGATGACGGTGGAAGTCTTCACGTCAGTCAGTGAGATCAGATTTGTGACTTAGTGTTTCTTAGCTGTCCCTCATTGTTGCCACTTAGATATCGGCTAAGCTCATCTTTCTTCATCGGAATCTTGTAGCTCTGTTGAGTTTTAAGTGAAAGAGGCAAGCGACTAGACCTAGAGGTCATTTCTTGAGAGCCATTTATGGGAGAGCGAGTGTATTCGTTTCTATGGCTGCCTTAACAAATTATCATAAATTTAGTCACTTAAAATGAGATCAGTGGGGCTTCCCTGGTGGCGCAGTGGTTGAGAGGCCGCCTGCCGATGCAGGGGACGCGGGTTCGTGCCCCGGTCTGGGAAGATCCCACATGCCGCGGAGCGGCCGGGCCTGTGAGCCATGGCCTCTGAGCCTGCGCGTCCGGAGCCTGTGCTCCGCAACTGGAGAGGCCACAACAGTGAGAGGCCCACGTACAGCAAAAAAAAAAAAAAAAAAAAAAAAAAAAAAAATGAGATCAATGTATTAAGTTATAGTTCTGCCTGTCAGGAGTCTAGATACAGCATGGTCTTCTGCTTAGAGTCTCACCAGGCTGAAATCATGTTTTGGCAGGGATGTAATCCTTTCTGGAGGCTCCGGAAATGTATCTATTTCCAAGTTCACTTGGTTGATGGCAGAATTCAGTTCCATATAGTTGTAGGATTGAGGTTTCTGTTTCCTCACTGGTTGTTGGTTGAAGTTTATTCTCAGCTTCTAGAATCTACCTGCATTCCTTGTCTTCCTTCATCTTCAAAGCCAACAATGGTAGCTCAAGTTCATCTCGTGCTGTAACCTCTCCTTCTGTCTCATCTCTGCTTTCACTGGAGACAATTCTCAACTTTTAAGGGCTCGTGTGATTAGATTGATTGCACCCACAAAATTCAAGACAATCTCTCCATGTTAGAACCAGCTGTAGTCTTAATGACATCTGTAAAGACCCTTAACAGCAGTAACTGGATTAGTATTTGATTGAACAGCAGGAGACAGGAGTCTTGGGGGAACATCTTTAAAATTCTGCCTACCACGGGGAGTCTCTTTTTTTTTTAATAAAAAGATTTTATTAAAAAAATTTTTTTAACATCTTTATTGGAGTATAACTGCTTTACAATGGGGTGTTAGTTTCTGCTTTATAACAAAGTGAATCAGCTACACATATACATATATCCCCATATCTCCTCCCTCTTGCGTCTCCCTCCCTCCCACCCTCCCTATCCCCCCACTCTAGGTGGTCACAGAGCACCGAGCTGATCCACAGGGAGTATCCTGAACAGCAGCATATAGATACCTAATGACTCAAAAAACTAGTTAATTGCTCCATATACACCAAAGATTAAAGCTGAGCCAGGGAGGGCATAATCAGAAAGGATATTCCTATGTAAACAGGGGAAGGATGTGAGGCCACAGCAGTTACTGGTCCACAGTGATTCTGAAGCCTCCTGGGCAGCTGTTGTTGGGTATCCCCCCTCTGGAAATAGGTAAATTTCCTTGTTTCTCTCCCAGTTCTGCTCCTGGGAATAGTTCCCAAGTCTGTTTCCCCCCATGGCTCTGGAAGATGTTGCTTCCTCATCATGCCCCTTGCCCATTTCTGATGAGGGAAAATACGCCATTTTGGGTCTTCTTATATATCCAGTCATCTCAGTCTCTCTCTCTTTTTTTTTTTTTTAATAATTTTATTTATTTTTGGCTGCGTTGGGTCTTCATTGCTGCGTGGGCTTTCTCTGGTTGTGGTGAGTGGGGGCTACTCTTCATTGCAGGGCCCGGGCTTCTCGTTGCGGTGGCTTCTCGTTGCGGTGGCTTCTCTTGTTGCAGAGCACGGGCTGTGGGCCCACGGGCTTCAGCAGTTGCAGCACACGGGCTCAGTTGTGGCACGTGGGCCCTAGAGCACAGGCTTCAGTAATCGTGGCACGTGGGCTTAGTTGCTCCACGGCATGTGGGATCTTCCGAGACCAGGGATCAAACCCATGTCCCCTGCATTGGCAGGCGGATTCTTAACCACTGTGCCACCAGGGAAGTCCCAGTCATCGCAGTCTCTTGTTAGTCCAGGCTATAGGGACTTTGTCAATATGCTAAAAGCCTTTGTGTGTTTTTGTTGTGGGTTTTGGAATGCATAGGGTTTTCTATATTTGGTTCTATTCCATTCCACCTGCCAAAAGTCACACCCATAATTCTTTCAAGCTATG
The DNA here is from genome assembly GCF_963924675.1 of Phocoena phocoena. Taxonomy (NCBI): domain Eukaryota; kingdom Metazoa; phylum Chordata; class Mammalia; order Artiodactyla; family Phocoenidae; genus Phocoena; species Phocoena phocoena. The sequence goes on along the minus strand of NC_089221.1, from coordinate 28,491,795 downwards.
TTTCTCTCTGCAGACATAATTACTGATAATTTGGGCATTCCAGGCTGCTGTGGGAACATGCTCATAAGCTTCCCAGGAGATCTTTTGTTGAGCAGTGTGAATTGTTTAGGTCCGCATCCTGCTTGAAGGCAGAGGGTGGACTTTTTGACCTCTCCAGGTCTCTATTAAGGATGAAGTCCTTAGGAAGGAATTGCCTGGAGCCTGTCAAGGGGCTGATTTCCCTTGAACTGCTCTGCTCTCCTTCCCTAAGTATAGACACACAGTCACAGTCATCACTTAGAGCCCCTTGAGAAGCCCAGGGGTGGTACTGGGACTTGCCGGCCATCAGCGTCATTCACCATAATCCTTTGTCATCGGGTGAAGTCTCCCAGCCAGGCTCTGCCTTTTCCTTCACTCTCTCTTCCCGGCTATCGCTTGCATTCAGAAAATCTTGCCAATTGTCCTGGGAACAAAAGCCTGTGGGAGACCCCTGGGAAGAAGATGCCTGTCACCAAGTACATGCCTTAGTTGGTGCTGTAACCTGGAAACAGCCACAAGGACTAAAGCAAGTGTGTGAATCAGGGGAGCATGAAAAGCTGTCTCAGACCATCTCATGCTGGGAGTTCCTGAGTTGTCTGGGTCAAGGAGCCCCACCAATTGTCCGTCACTGTGTAAATTTGCCCAATGTCTGCTGCATACTTGGCAAAAGCACTGGTTTTCAAGGGCAACCAATGCTGGCAGGTAATCAGTATATCTGAAAACCCTCTTCTACTGGGAATGGCAAATACCTTTACAGCTCACTTTGTGCTGATCTCCTCTAGATTGAGTCTACTAGTAATATTTCTATTATGCAGAGCAGTTAAAAACACAAGGTTAATTCTGGGGATACGGAATAACTCCTTCTAAGTACCAGATCTATGATTTGGGTAGTTGCTGCTTGGTGAATGCTAATATATATCTATCTCTTCAGGGTGATTTAGGCTTTGGTTTGCAAACCAGGCAAAATAGCATTTTAAAATGATAGATTATCAGACAGTGCCAGGAGTGCTTTGGATGGAGTCTAGAAACGTGTTTTAAAAAGCTCTTAGGCATAATAGTTATATACAGTTAGTTGCTCTAAGAAAGAATCCCTGTATTTTAGTGGCTTTATACCATTGAAGGGTTTTTCTTGCTCAAATATCAGCTTAGTGATTGTGTTCTTTTGAGTGGTGGGTAGCTCTCCTCCATCCGATGACTCAGGGATCCAGGCTTCTTTCATCTGTGTCCAAAAGAGGACATGAAGTAATCATGGCAAAGGAACGGGAGCAAGAACCCGTTTCCCGTAGGGCTGGGGAAACAGAGGAAAGAAGCTGAAAGCAGTAAAACATATGAGGGCTCCCACAGAGCAGAAACTCGGGACCTGCCACTCAGTTAATTGCTGCTGCTGTCTCTAAGCTTGGAGAAGGGCCCCCACAGAGCTGGGCCTCAGACCTCTGAGGGGTGGTGCTGGCCGGCTGGTATTGCTGTCCCGGATGGGGCACGATGCAAGCAGTAGAAAAATTGAAACCGGAGTCTACATCTGCTGATGCAGGAATGAGCTGTTTCTGCTGGGGTGAAAGTCAAGGCTGGGTGATGCTGGCAGGCCTTGGAGACAAACAGGAAACCCACCAAAAACAAACAGGAAGGAGCAAGTCTCTTTTTCCTTCTCAGACTCCCAGTTTTCCAGTAGAGCTCCTATCAACAGAACCAAAGAGAGAGCCAGATGGCAGGACAGAAGCCCCAGCCCCCGCCCCAGCGTTACAGAGCAGAGAACAGCAGCGTGGGTTTGAAACTGAGAAGCAGTAACCGGATAACTCGATAACTGACCCTGTGAAGGGTCTTGGGGTTGGAGACAGAGGGCAGCCGTTACCTTCCCATGCTGGATTTCTTCCCTTTGTCCCCTGAGAGCTCCTCTCCACCCTTTTCCCCCTGCTCAGTGGCCCAGGCTGCTGGCCCGTGTGAGACGCAACAGGCTGCCTGGCTTCCCAGCTTCTGAGCGCTGGTAAGACGTGGGAGGAGAGGATGCAGGGGAGGCTGAGGCACTTATTTATTCACCTAACTCCCTGGCTGTGGGTTTGCTGGTCCTTTCCCAGAGCTCCTTCTCTTTGCCCTTTCAGGCCATCGGGTGACAACGTCACCTGGCTGGTGTCAGTTCCAGAATACTCTATCCTATCCTACGTGGGTTCTCAAGAACCTGTTGCCATTTCTGAAAAGAGTTTCTTTGTTAGATGCTCCTCACGTCCACCTAATTTAAGGCGCCACGGTCTTTCTGGGACCCTGATGAGACACAGTGTAGGCATGAGAGGAAAAGGGCGGCACCATTACAGGGAATCAGAGAGGGAGGGAGATAGTCTCAGCTGTGGCTTTCTGTAGAGGGACACAGCCCACTGGGTGACTGGGGAGGGAGCAGACGGTGGAACAAATAACCTCATCTAATTCGCCCTCTCCTGATCTCCTGACTTCCTCTGAGAGCTCCCATTGGCCAAGCCCAGTGGGAAGCCAGCAGTGAGGTTGCTATGAAGGTGGTCCTCCCAGGACAACTTCCTTGGTGTCCGGCTAGGTTGGGGAAGGCTGGAAAGTCGAACTGGTGGGGCGAGCAGAGGAGATCCAGCCCACAGTGCACCTGGGATATTTGACACACAGATAAGATCATATAAAACACTACACTCCTCTATATGACAAACATTTTCAATAATCATCAGAAATAATTATTTTATTCTTGATTCATTTTTTAGGTGCAAAACAAATAATTCACAATTTAGAAAGAAGAATATATTTCAGTGTAAAGCTATCATTCAAATTCAGTAAAATATACGAATGAATTTCATTTTGCACTTACCAAATAAAAATAATATACTTCATGGTTTTAGATTTTAAACACAAATTTAAACCTCCAGTGGTCATGGGCAGTGACAGAATTGCAGTAACCCAAGCTGTGTTTCTTCTTCTTTACAAAGATTGCACTGTCATGGTCTATTTTGAATTTACTATTTAAATGCAGACAGATGTCATACTCCAGGGTTTTGGAGGAGTAAGCTATATCCTAGGAGAACTTCAACAGTTCTAAACTGTGAAAAATTTATCCTTGAAACGAATATGTGTAGCTGAATCTACACGTGTTGGGACTGACCACTACCTGGAAGTTCTCTGAATTACCTTACACGTAGACTATAGTGTTTCTCAAAGGCTTCGTTATGAAAAGCATAGTCATTAGAAGCTTCCATGTATATTATTAAAACTCAACAACAATCACAGCGATAGTTCAGAACTTAGACCAACAAAAGTTTTCTTTATTGATTTTATTTAGACTTGCCAGGGCATAGTGATAGTAAAAGCAGATCAGTTAGGGGTGGGTTTCATGCCTGTGTTTAAACTGTCCAGGTAATGCCTGCCCTGGGTTGACTGTTCCCACTGCCCTGCTCTTGGGTCATTAGCCCATCTTCTTTGCTCTAGATGTCCTTTCTTTGCATCGTAAGGTCCGCTTCTCACAGTTTGTGCTTCCTCATAACTTAGGGCACACGAGATGCTTCCAGGTGGTCTCACCTTCCTACTTCAGCTCCGCTGTTTCCTTTTTCAGTCTCCCAGAACTCAAATCCCTGCAAAAGAAATCCTTATTTGGCCAATTCATCTTTTCCCGAGCAGACCATGTCATGGGTTTTTGACTAGTGTGTGCATTGACACTATTGGGTCAGAGACTTCTGTCTGGTCCCTAGAAGAGGGTGGGGTCACCTGATTCAAATCATGGCTTCCTGGAAGGGGCTCTGAGCAATGCAGATTTGGGGCCTGGCAAGTGTTATGTCAAGAAAGTTAAACACACATAGAAATCCGTAAAGGCAAGCTAAGAATTCTTTTAAGTGTAGTGGAAGAGCATTGGATGCAGACTCAGGTGAGTTGGGGTTTAAATCTCTTCTCTGTAAGTCTAGTATTTTCTCATCCTTGGTTTGCTTAGAGTGTAATAGTTGTTTTCTTTAGGAAGAGCATACGAGTAATAGGATTCTCAGTTACAGAAATGGCTGAAACGAATAAAAGTTGACCCCTCACCCCCGTAACAAGTCTAGCTGCAGGTGGCTGTTGGCACCGGTTCAGAGGCAGCTTCTCAGAGTCTCTTGGCTTTTCTCCTGTGCTTGTTGTATCACAGTTGCACGATGGCTCTTGTAGCTATAGACGTCCTGTCCCTTTCCAGGAAGAGAGGAAGAGAAAGTGGTGATGGACTCACATTTATGCCTCTAACTGGGAAAAGCAAAAGGCTTCCCAGAATCCCCAGCAATGTCTCATTGGCCAGGAAGATGTGCACGGCCACCCCTGGCCATGGGGTAGGCTAGGACAGGGGGTGTTTGCCGGGGCTGGATGCATGGCCCCCCGAAACAGAACTGAGGCTCTGCTAGCAGCAACAAAGGAGAGGGAGTGGATATCATGGAGGGGTAGGGTGGAGTGCAGTCACAAAGGGGTTAATTTGATCTGTTTCCTTACAGGGTGGTTGGGAGGATCAAATATATGTGAAATGCGCCACAGGACCCTTTTCAAAATGAATACTGGCAACTTCTCTACTTGATCATTCTATTTATGTATGCATGCTTTCTTAAATACAGACCCCTCACCCCTTTCTTTCACCTTACCTTGTGATCTACCAAACGAAACTGAATGTGGCTTGACCCTGCCTACCCTCTAACCTCATCTCTCCCCAGGCTGTGCGGTGCTCACCACTTTCCTCTGATAGCACGGACCTCCTTCCAAGGTCTGTGAATTCACTAAGACTTTTCTCACCCCAGGCCTTTGCTTTTGTAATTTTGCTCTCGTGGAACAGACGTTCCCCTTTCTGTCACCATTTGAGAGAAATCCACCCTGACTCCCAGCCTATGTGAAAAATCCCCATTTTGTTCTTTCCAAGCACTGAGAAGACTCTTCATTCCAGTATTGTCTATAGATTGTCATTTATCTGTTTAATGGTGTAACATTTAAGGGCATGGGTGCTACAGCCAGACTGTCTGCCACTAACTTCTTCCTAGCTGTGTGGTCTCGGGCAGGTTACTTTAATGTCTTGGTACCTCTATTTTCTCCTCTGTAAAATGGGAATATTAATATCGCCTACCTCACGGGATTGTGAGGAGGATTAAATGTGCTAGGTGCTTAGAACAGTGCCCTGTGCACAGCAGGGCACTCACTATGGGACTGTTAAATAAATCAAAGAAATAACATATATTTCCTCCATCAAACTGACGCTCTAGGAAGACAGCGCCCATCCCTACGGCAGCTGGCGCAGTGCCAGACCATGTCACCATTGCTGTCGTTCTCGTGGCTGTTGAAGTATTCGTTGAATGAACGAATACATAAATGAATAACCAAGTGATGTTCTAAATGTAGGAGAGGAGGAGGGAGCAGAATAAACTGGTAACTAAAAGTAGCACATTGCGCAAGCACTGGCTTCCAGAAAGAACTGACAGCTAGAAGTCTCTGGCTCAGCTGGGAGTTGAAATCTGAACCCACTTGTGGGGTCTGTTAGAACCGAACCCTCCGTGGCAAAGCGTGGGACCTGCATGGACCGTGGCCCAGAATGTCCTGCTTTGCTTCCCAGACAACAGACACAGTGATTGCCTCCTCTGAGGGGACTGCTATGTCTCAGGCCACCCAGGAAATGGAAATAAGCCTCTGTGAGGGACCACGCTCCCACCCATTTGGAAATCCGCAGCCCTGATTAGGTGTCTTGTTCACTGACCCCGCCACCCTGGTGACAGATGCTTCCCCGACTAGCCTGAGCTCTGGTCCCCGTCACCCCCTGGGGCTGTTCTGCCTCCATCTGAAGAGGATTTTTCCAAAGCCCAAAGTGCAGCAGTTTTATGGGCCAGCTGCCCTGTGTTCCTTTTCAGAGGCAACCAAGGCTCTTAAATCACTTGAAAAATACGTCCAAGTTGTGCTGTGGAGACTCACTGGCTGCACTACTCATTCTCCTCCAATGCTGCGTCTCAGAGGAGCCATTAGAAACCCAGTAAAATAGATCTCCGCCCCCCTGGCTGCCTTCCAGGGCCTGATGGTTGCCCGCCTCTGAAGCCTTTGTGGAGCCCTGACCATTTCCTGTGACCTCTGGGCTCCCCGGCTCACAGGTTAAAGCTCAGCCCCCTGTCCTCGGAGGACCACTTGTTTTTCTGTTTCTGTCTGGCGAATGGCCTCAGGGTCTCTCCCTTTCCTGCTCAGGCCCAGCTGGAAACCTCTTTATTAACAGTTTGTTTGCAAGCTCATGGTGGTCTGTGAACTTGTCTGAAACTTCCTGGCAGGGAAACAACGGCTGCATCCAGAACGTGAGTCCCAGCGGAACATTCTGGCAGTCTCTCTTCACACAATTCTCACTCACGCTCTCTGGCCGTCCGTCCTTCCTTTACCCTGCATACCGCACACCGTGAGAACATCCCTGTCGTCCAGTAGAAGGCCTCCAGAGCTCCTGAGGAGGAAGAGAAGACTTCTCCCCCTAAGAAAGGGAAGTGTGTGATGGTACCTCTTATGTGAAGGGTGTTGCCTTCCATGAGGCTCCTTAAGGAGAGTTTGAGGAAAAATTCGATGTCAGCCTCTTAGAAGCTTTTTTTTTTTTAAATTTTGCTGAAGTATCATTGATTTACAATGTTGTGTTTAATTTCTGCTGTACAGCAAAGTGACTCAGTTATACAGATATATAGTCTTTTCTATGATGGTTTATCACAGGATATTGAATATAGTTCCCTGTGCTATTTAGTAGGACCTTGCTGTTTACCCATCCTGTATATACTACTTTGCATCCGCTAATCCCAAACCCCCAATCCATCCCTCCCCCCCCGCCCCCTTAGCAACCACAAGTCTGTTCTCTATGTCTGTGGGTCTGTTTCTGTTTCGTAGGTAGGTTCATTTGTGTCATATTTTAGATTCCACATATAAGTGATAGCATATGGTCTTTGTCTTTCTCTTTCTGAATTCCTACACTGAGTATGGTCATCTCAAGGCCCATTCACGTTGCTGTGAAAGCTTTTTTGCTGTTCATTTGCTTGTTAAGGAAAATTTCTGTCCCCACCGAGGCCTGGTTGCTAGAACCAAGCCATGGGCTGAGGAGCGGGGAGAAGAGTGACGATGACAAATACTTGCTTTGGCAAAAATGCCTCCAACAGAGCCCAGTCCTGTTCATCAGGGCTGGCAGTCACTCCGACCCTTCCACTGAGGCGCCCGGATTCACCCCCTAATCGGCTCCTGGGGGTCACCCCACTCTGTCCTCAGCAGCAACATCCATCTCCTGTGATAGGCCTGTCCCGAGGGAGGAGGACCCGAGCTTGTGCCCCTGTGGTGGGTCTTGGCTAGAAGCATGGGAGGTGACAAACCCTATAGAAGTTACCAACATGTCCTTACGTTACTTTAAATCTAATGCGGTGAAACCACCTGAAGATGCTAATAGCTTTTTGACTTGGAAGGGAACTCAGGGATGATCCAGGTGACTGGGGCTCAGGGCTTCCTTAGTCACAACAAACTCCCCTCCATGAAATCTCACTGAGCAGGCCTGGGGCTGCCCGTGAAGTGGAGGAGGGTTTAGACCCCACAGAGTCACCTCCTCATTTTCTTGGAAGTCCCTGAGGTTCTTGCTTCAAATGCCTAGAACTCTAGAGCCTGCTTTGAAAGTCATTCATTACCTTGGAGCCCAGTGTGGCCCAGTGAACACAACTGGCTGGCCCAATGGGATAGTTACTTGGGGGCCTGGGCGCAAGTGGAACCTAAGTCCCTTAATGCCGGACTTATACACTTAACAAATGTTCAGCCCATGTGTAATATTTGACCACATTTGTGTTAGACTTAGCCCTGTGGTGAAATGGCTCAAGGCTCATCCCACTTCTTTTTTCATTAATTTCCCTAATTTTCTTAGTTGGTGTATTAGTTTGCTAGGGCTGTCATAACACAGTACCACAGATGGGGTGGCTTAAACAACGGAAATTTATTTTCTCTCTATCCTGGAGGCTAGAAGTCTGAGGTCAAGGTATCTGCAGAGTTGGTTCCTTCCGAGGCCTCACTCCTTGGCTCGTAGATGGCCAGTTTCTCCCTGTGTCTACACATCATCTTCTCTCTATATGTGTTTATGTCCAAATTTCCTCTTCTTATAGGGACACCACTCACACTGAATTCGGGCCCACCCTAACGATCTCATTTTAACTTAATTACCTCTTTAAAGACCCAATCTCCAGATACAGTCACATTCTGAGGCACTGGGGGTTAGGATTCAATATATAAATATGTTGTGTGTGGGAGGGGGAGGTGTACACAATCCAGCCTATAACCGTTGGCTAAACTTCACTTTTTAGTGATTAATTCAAAGAAAGCATATGGAAGCTATATTCCTTGAATTCTTGTACATTTAAAAACATTTTTCTGTAGGCTTATTTCCAGGTCACTTTTTCCTTTTAAAACTTGGAAGGCATTGCTCTATTGAATTCTAGTCTTGCAAGTTGTTATGGAGAAAGTTTGAGGCAGGCCGAATTCCTTGAATTTCTTTCTCCAGCTCCAACTGCCAGACACACAAGGGACACCATTTAAGACCAGCTCCGGCCAAACAACAGGAAGACTTCTGCCTCATGAGTGACCCCAGGAGAGACCACTTTTTTTTGAACCCAGTGCAAACTGCTGACCCCCAGGATCTTTAGCAAATAAAATGAATGTTCTTTTAAGCTATTAGGTTGGGGGTTGTTTGTTACTCAGCGCTTGATATCTGACACGCTGAGCTTCCTGACACACAGGATCCTCCCTGAACTGCAGTGCAGTTTCTAAAGACTTGAGCTTATCTGAGTGGGTGAGTAGTTAGCCTTTATTTCTCTCCAGCCAGCAGATAGCAACCGCTATGGGGATCTTCATAATGCAATGTGGAAACTCTTCCATCCTGGCTCGTCAACAGCCTGCTTCCTACAAATATGGGGAGTCTGAGTGAATCCTGTCCCACCATCACATTCCAAACTTCTTATTTTTTTTTCCCTCAACTTCTTATAAGGGACAAACCTGGCTCTGCTGATTCTGGTTCCCACCATCTCTCTACCCATCTCCATGCACTCGTGTTTGAATAGCAGCAAGTTTGGCAGCCTTTCTCCAGATATGGCAGCTGGGATCAGCTGGGGTCACAGATGTTGCTTGGTTTCATCACAGAGGAAGCTGCATTTCTGTTTCTTGATTTTTGGGGGTGTGGGGTGGTGGTGGTGATTTTCTAAGAAGAAAGAGGCAGTTAGGTACATATTTGCTCTGCCATTTAAATAATAATAAGTGTTTAGATTAATAACAATAACATTCCTATCATATTATATAATAAATCACATTATTTAATACTATATATAATAAATAAAATACATTATATGATATTATTATAATAATAAAGAATAATAAAAATTTAAGGACAAATATGGGGGATTAGCATAGGATTGTCAGCTTTTTATTTTATCTCAAAAGAATATTTTAAAAAGCAGCTATTCTTTACTATCATCATCCTTTCACTTACATTTTAACACCTAATTGCCAAGCACATAAACTCAGAAAAAAGGGTAATCCTCCTTACAAGAGAATTAGTAAATGATGTACATTTTAATATTTATGTTTATGGGAAATATATTAAATTCTGGAGATGCAGAAAGATTACAACTTAAAATCAGAGTTGACACAATTTTCCTTTAAGTGGTCTGTTAAGAATGTGAGCTTACAAACTGTAAAGGAACATTAATCTTTCTGTTTAGGAAGAAACTCATCTCTCTCCCTTCCTGCACAAAGTAATTATTACCGCCTTAAAGTCATGATGATTATTTGGTGCTGCATCCGGTTTCATACTTCCTTATCTTAACATAATAAACCTTCAGAATCCCCCCTGGCTCAAATCAATTCTGACTTTAGGGTCTGTCGGCACTCTGGATAAACTCCGTTGTTTATTTATAGGAAGGCGTCCAACAGAATTGGGGTCATTCCGGAGGTAGGGGAAGGACTTTGCGGCAGAATGAAATTCACCAGCACCCAACGACTTCGTTTCCCCTTCTCTCCATCGCTGCCTGCCTGTCTGCGATGTGGGCAGTGGTTGCTGGGACTTGCTGTGCAGGCACAGACTTTCAAAGCTTTGCCTCTGGATCCAGTCACCAGACAGCTGCCTGGGGTCACGTCCCCTCCCTCTCCAGCACTTAGTAGCTCCCGATTAAATGTTTGTGGAATGAGAAATGAATGGCTCATTGCAAGGCCCACGAAAGTCTCCTCGGGGCTACGTGCTGAGATGCATGTCGTCCTGGCATCCCTCGCAGGGCCTGGCTCACTAAAAGCTGCCTCGTCTCTCCAGCTCTGAGGCAGGGATTCCCTTAGGACACGTGGGGGCCTCCCAGGGGGTGGACACCGAGACCAGTGCAATTAAGGTTACTTTCTTCTTCTTTTCAGAAAAAAAGGAATGAAGAGTCATTTAGAAACCCAAGGAGAAGGTCTGGGAGGGGCTGACGGCAGAATGGGCAGTGGTGCCCGAGGACTGCCCCCGTCAAAGACTCTGGGTCGTTTCGTGGCAGCCCCAGGGACTGTGCTGTACCCTGGGTGGGATGGGGCCCCCTTCCCACTCACACACAGGATTCAGAGAAAGGTAAACCTTGCTCTCCAGGGTGGGCCTTATGGCTGTCCCTCTGATCAATGGCCCAGCAGAAAGGCACAAATAGACTGAAAACAAAGTCTGTGGCTAAGAACATGAACGTGAACTCCCCTCTGGGAAAACAGGCCGGGCTCCTTGGAGTGCCTCCAGGCCGGGCTTGGGCCCAGTAGGCTCATCGGTAGCCAGCCCACCATGCCACCCGCTTCTCTTCTTGCTGCTGCTTTTGTTTCTAGCTCCATTCACTTACCTTTACTTTCCCCCACTTGAAATCAAACCCCAAGGAGATTGTTGTCAAATTACCCCGGACCCGTTGCTTACAACAGGGACACAGAAACTGGGCTTTGAAGGCTGCGCTTCAGTGCTGGCCCTGCCTCTGGCTAACTGTGTCACAATGGTCAAGCCATTAAAGCTCCTTGAATATTAAGTTTCCTCAAATGTAAAAGGTGATGAATGCTGGTACCCGACGCCCACCCTGCAAAGAGGCCGGGGACCAAATGAGGCAACACAACTAAGGGATCGCAACTAGAAACGGGGATAACTAGGGTGCCGATCACACCTCCCCTCTCATATGAACTTACCTCAATAACCAATAATCAAAAAGGGAAGTGCAGGGAGGGAGAAAAGGGAAGGGAGAGAAAAAAAGCGGAGGAGTGCCATTCCAGGGTACTTTAAATAGTTTCAACTACTATAAAAAAACTGCTATATGATTTCAACTGCTATAAAAATGACATCACGGGCTTCCCTGGTGGCGCAGTGGTTAAGAGTCCGCCTGCCGATGCAGGGGACACGGGTTCGTGCCCTGGTCCGGGAGGATCCCACATGCCGCAGAGCGGCTGGGCCCGTGAGCCATGGCCGCTGAGCCTGCGCGTCTGGAGCCTGTGCTCCGCAACGGGAGAGGCCACAACAGCGAGAGGCCCGCGTACAGCAAAACAAAACAAACAAACAAACAAAAAAATGACATCACAACATAAAAAGCTAGAAGAAAATATAAGATGTTAAGGAGTGAAGGTTATTCCTAAGTGAGAGGATTATAATGTTTACTTTCTGTTTTTATAATAAAAAGTACACTTTAAGATGGTCCCCTCTCCCCAATTCTTCTGCCCGTCCCCTCAATTTTCCCAGCGCCAGATGTGCCCACTAGACTTAACAATGTCCTAGGGAGCTCGGGGGGCAGGGCAGGAGGTGTCCCGGGTCCTAGATTTCTTAGGCAGGTAGGGCAGGAGGAGGAAACTCAGACAAGAAGGGTAGAGACTGAGAAAGTGATCACAACGAGACCTCGGTCCGGCGGGGAGCAGAAGTCAGGAGCATCTCCAGGTGGCAGGCGCTATGGGCTCTGTGTGATCTTGAGGAACTCAGGTAAGGAGTGAAAGGGGAGGGGATAAAGGAGCCACTGCTAATACCTGAATGGGGTGGCAGGACACCAGCCAAAGAGGTCGGGGCCCCACGGCCAGTCTTAGTGTGGAAGACAGTGTTAGAGGTAGGGAAATGAAGCCAAGCTCAGTTCCGTAAGGAGCGATGGCAGCAATCCTTTTGCTTCAACCTCCGTGACATCCAGGGTTCATTCCCAGAATCCTAGACCTGGCCTGTGATCTAATTTCAGGTCCCACTAGATCTGAAGCTCCAATGCCGATGTTTTTTCTGCTACTCCCATGATACACTCAGAAAAGTAGCAGGGCTTCCCTGGTGGCGCAGTGGTTGACAGTCCGCCTGCCGATGCAGGGGACACGGGTTCGTGCCCCGGTCCGGGAAGATCCCACATGCCGCGGAGCGGCTGGGCCAGTGAGCCATGGCTGCTGAGCCTGCGCGTCCGGAGCCTGTGCTCCACAAAAGGGAGAGGCCACAGCAGTGAGAGGCCCGCGTACCGCAAAAAAAGAAAAAAAAGAAAAGAAAAGTTGCAAAGCTGAGCCTCCAGGTAGAGGACACCAATGACAGGGTGTTTCCTGTTGGTCTCGGCCTCTGGCTAGTGATGCTATCCGGAATCCCTGGGGGCATTCACCTGTGCCATAGTACTTGTGGTGAGTACCCAGCAACTGTAACCGGTGTTTTTGGCTGGACCAGCCCTTGTGTTGTTGTTTTATGTTTGCAAGATGCAACTCAGCTACAAGCATCAGGAAAATTTGAAACAAAACAAAACAAAAAAGATTTATTACTCCTAAGTCCTGGAGGGTACACGGCACACCTGGGGCCACACAGTGAGGTCATGGGGGGGGGGTGGAGAGAGAGAGAGAGCGCAGACCTGGGGGTCTGCCTTTATTGGTGTCCAGGGTGGGGTGCCTAGGATTTCACTCTTTATTGGTGAATTTAAAATGTAAGGGTGGGGATTGGGGTGCTAGAAGGGAAAAACAGGGCCATTCAGGCAGTCAGTTATCTATGTCACCCAAGTTTCCCTACAAGGGGAACTTCAAGGGTGGGGTGGCCTGGCACTTCACCTAGTTGTGCTGAAGGCAATACGTTTATTTCAGACGGATGTCTGTGAAATGGAGGCCCCAGCTATGAAAAGCTTAACGTCAGATGCTTACATTACAATCAAAGAAGCTTTACTGTTGGGCACTTAATGCCACACAGTGCCTCTGAAGAGCTGACACTGCAGATTTCCCAGTTTAGGAGGGGCCCATTTGACAGACAGCAGGATAGAGGCTTGGGCTTCAGACCGCTCCTTACAGAGGGTCCTAAGGCAGCAGACTGGCTCAACAGGAAGTGCTAATTATCGCAGTCGGGGTAGTTCTACTGTAAAAGATACCTGAGGGGGACAAAGTGAAGGAAACCCTGTGTCACATGACGGTTTAAAAGAATGAAAGTTCCTCAGACTTAAAAAATGCAAAGAATTTATCAATAATCAAGAACTGAGAATGATCATGAAATAGATTTTCCATTAGAGAAGAAATACTTACTCATCATAAAAGTGAAAAAACATATAGAATAGTCTAAAGAAAAAAAAATATCACCAAAATTTCTTTACCCAGAGATAAGACAGTTAACATTTTGGTATATTTCTTTCAGTTTATTTTCTATTAAAAAGAAAAGGAGGGACTTCCCTCGTGGCGCAGTGCTTAAGAATCCGCCAGCCAATGCAGGGGACACCGGTTCAAGCCCTGGTCCGGGAAGATCCCACATGCCGTGGAGCGACTAAGCCTGTGCGCCACACCTACTGAGCCTGCGCTCTAGAGCCTGCGTGCCACAACTACTGAAGCCCATGCACCTAGAGCCTGTGCTCCGCAACAAGAGAAGCCACCGCAATGAGCAGCCCGCACACTGCAATGAAGAGTAGCCCCTGCTCGCCGCAACTAGAGAAAGCCTGCGCGCAGCATCCAAGACCCAACGGAGACAAAAAATTAAAAATAACTAAATTGAAAAAAAAAGAAAAGGAAAAGAAAAACATCAAAATATTATTGAGAATATGTTTCTGCTAAATTTATGTAAAATATATTACATATACATATTTTTCTATATCTTAAAGAAGTCTTTGTAAATAAATTTTTATTGGTGGCAAGAATATTTCATTGGATGAGTATATCGAAATTTATTTAAGCATTTCATTACTGTTGGGCAGTAAATAAGTTTCCAATGTTTTTTGCAATTATAAATAATGAGAAAAAAACCTAAGTATTCAAATCTGTGTTCATAGAGCTGATAATTTCTGTATGATAAATTCCTAAAAGTGAGGAGTTCTCTTACACATTTTCAACAATTTCTCTGCGTAGCTCAGTGAGTCTATTGTTTCATTCTCCTGCCAAACTCAGTTTTTTAAAAAAAACAGAACTTTGCTAAATTAACGGCCAAGAGTAATATTGGCATAACTTTCTGCCCTAATGAAACAGGAGGGAAAGGGGCAGGACACCACCTTTAAAAGAATGACATAGCCATAGGACATGACAAAAACTGGTTAGAACCAACTAGGTCCAAGATGGTGAAATATTTGACTTCCAGTGGACCTTGAGCCTCACTATACACTCATTGTAATACATTAGCATCTAAATGATACACCCTCAGGCACCATGAGAGTTCTGAGGCCAACAGAAAAGGTCAAAAAGTGGGCAGTGGTCCAATTCCTAGAAATCTCCACCCCTTCCCTGGAATAGTTGGAATAATCCTCCCACTCAGCCTATGAAATTACCCAGCCCATAAAAACTAACCATGCCATATTTCTGGGCTCTCTCGCCTTCCGAGATGGCCCACACTCTGTGGAGTGTGTTTCTCTCAAAATAAATACACTTCTTGCCTACTGAATTCTTTCTGCGACGAGACATCAATAACCTCAAACTCACCAGGAACACCAATGGGTGATAGAATCAAAATGCAAAAGATGTTGGCAGGCTGGAACAGTGACTCAGATGTTACAGATGAAAATCCTTGGGGTAATGAGCTGGCATGTAAGTCACCAGAACAAATAGCTGAAAAACAAGATGGAGGCGACATAACGACAGCTGAGAAGAGTCTTGTGAATCAAAAAAAAGCTCCCCATCTTAGGTCACAGTAATATAGAAGTAAGGAGCCCGGAATCGGAGGGTGACACTCCCTTGCTCTGCGTGGCCCGATCCACCCTCAGCACTTGGCCTCACACTGTAAAGAGAACATTAACAAATGATCCTTTTTCAGAGAAGAGATTGGAACCGAATCTGGCCTCTGTATCTCGACACCGGACTAATTCTCGGAGACAGAGGTTTGGGTGAAGTAGAAAAGAAGAGCTTTATTGCTTTGCCGGGCGAAGGGTGAGACAGCGGGCTAATCCCCTCAAAACTGTGTGTCCCGACCTGGAAGGGGTAGTGAGAAGTTTTGTAGTAATGGTTCAAAGAGGGTGTGGTCAACTCGTGGACATTCTTCTGATTGGTTGGTGGTGAGGTGAATGGGAGTCAGCATCACCAACCTTCTGGTTCCAACCGCTCTGGGGTCTATGTGTTTGTGGGCACCATACCTTTAACTTCTCCCACCTGGTGGGGGCTTCAGTATCTGCAAAACAGCTCAAAGATATTGTTATGTGTATCCCTTGATGGGGAACCAGGGTCCTGCTCAGTATCAAGATCAGAATAACAAAACTAGAACCTGTGTTTTTTCCGTTTCTCTGTGTTAGAACTCAGTAGCCATATCTCCACTGTAGACACACATCCCCTGTCCGAGGCTGACTGATCCAGGGCTGGGCCTCTGATCCCAGATGGAAGATGAAATTTGGAATTGAGAGACACAGGAGGTGAGAGCCACTGATCTGAGCTGTGCGAACTGAAATCGGACTCCTGCCGTGAACTCCCAGCAGCTGCTTTCCCAGGCCGTAGGTGTCTCATTCTTCTCTTGATCCTATGAGACATCTCAGGTAAAGCTAACCAGAGCCCGGTTACACAACTTGCCACAGAAAAGAAAGAACCTTAACTAATACATACGAAAAATGTGGGAGCTATCACGGTGGAGAAAAGACTCTGAAGCAATGTGAGAACTGTGGGCTAACATTTGAAGGTCTGCGCAGGAAAAGGCAGGACAAGACTCGTTCCACAAGGCCTCAGATGGCAGAACTAGAAGATGGCAAGAGGTGCTTTGAGAGAGTCACTCCCCAGTGCAAATGTCCACACCACTTCTTGTGACCACGTGACGGGACTGTTGTGGAGGGCTTCAGGCACTGGACGCTGTTACTTTTAGAGCATTGCTCAGATCTGGACAACCCACCTCACTCATCCCCTTCACCCTGATTGAAACCTTCCAGGGCTCTCTGAAGGCCATTTCTAGGATTTTGGTGACCCTTAATGGATGACGAAAAAAACAACATACTCTCTGAAGTCAGGTTCCTTCCAGGCTTCAGGAAGATAGCAAGCAGTTGATGAAATAGTTCTAAGCATACTGTCATTCTTGATTAAATTAAACTTGGTAAAGGATGTTTTTATACCTTAAAAAAATAAGCCAAATGGGTTAGTGAATTTTGGCGTGGTTTCCTTTGCCTGTTTAATGCTTTGGTTCTCTTAGTTGTGTAGTGTCAGGAAAGTTGATAAAACTGTTTGCCTCTCCATTCCCTCCTCCCTCACCATACGTGTCTCTACCCAATCCTCCTACATACCCTTTCCAATCAGATGAATCTGTCCCCAGCAGCAGATCTGAATTGCATCTGATGGAAGGACGGTCCTGCACCAACTCCACATCCTGCGGGTGCTCATGGGAAATAAAGGACTATTGGATAAGAACTCTCAGGCTTATCTATTCAACTTTCTTGTTCCTCTTCTTGGTCAGAACCCAAATGACATGATCTGAATCCCTACTGACATTCTCTAAGAGTCTGGAGAATTAAATATTCTACCTTCAGCTTGTCAGGGCTTCCAAGGGTTGTTTCTAAAGGAACAGAAGACTTTTTAATAAAAGAATTTTCTTTGACAATACCTGATTTTCCAGGTTTACAAAGGCCACCCTTCCATTGGTCAGTCTTTGGGGGCATTTTGACCGGACTTCGGGTTTTTCTGAGTAGGGCATCATATTACCAAAAAACTAGAACCTCCTTTAGAGCGTCCTGAAGAAATACAAAATGGACCCAATGGCTTACTTTAACCCATACGTTTCCCCAGACTCCAGGAAGGAAGATCGGACATGGTGGGAACATTGCTTGACCAAAGAGTTATTCCCTGGGCTTCCCTGGTGGCGCAGTGGTTGAGAGTCCACCTGCCGATGCAGGGGACGCGGGTTCGTGCCCCGGTGTGGGAAGATCCCACATGCCGCGGAGAGGCTGGGCCCGTGAGCCATGGCCGCTGAGCCTGCGCGTCCGGAGCCTGTGCTCCGCAACGGGAGAGGCCACGGCAGTGAGAGGCCCGCGTAACGCAAAAAACAAAAAACAAACAAACAAACAAAAAAAAGAGCTATTCCCTGAGTTTAGCCAACAAATGAGGGGACAAAGTACCAACTGACCTCTTGTCTTCAACAGCTGCCTGCTAGGAGGTTAATGGATTATCCACAGTCTTCTGCTACAGCCCTGGAACTGCTAACTCACTGAGTGGGAAACTCAGTCAACGTTGTGCAGTTCTTTTAAGTCAGCAGGAAGTATATGAATGAAATAGAAACCACAAAGAATAATCTGATCAAATTCCAGACAGACAAAGGATGGACGATAAATAGGGACAAGGTACATGGACCAACAGACACTGTCAAATTTTTAGGAGAGATCTGAAGTAATAAAGGAAGGAGCACACCCAACCCAATCATAAATAAAGTCAATGCACTTCCCACAGCACAAACCAAGGAACAGGCACGGAGGTTGATTGGCCTATTTGGATATTGGAGATAGCACATAACACACTTAGGCACTGCATCACCAACCACGTATAAAATAGCTAGGAAAAGCACCAAATTTGAATGGGTAAGAGAACAACAAAAGGTATTTGAACATCTCAAGAACCAGATAATGACCTTTGATCATCTAAAATTTTCTACAGAAAGAATGAAATTAAGACTAGAAGTAATCTGTGATAAAAATTATGCCTTCTGGAGCCCCTGGGGAAACTATGATACGCACCCAAGGTAACCAAGGGGATTCTGGACCAAAAGGTTCCCATATTCAGAATAAAAAAAATCCTTATATTGAAACAGTAATATGAACAATATACGAGGCATCGCTACACATAGAACCCATCAGGGGAACCGAATTGGCGTACTTAGTACCAAAATACCTGCTCTACAATGGGCTAGCATGTCTCTGGAGAAACCAAGCGTGTGCCAACAGAGAGAAAAATGTTCACCTGGAGATGTGCATACAGGGGAGGAACCTTAAGGCCAATGGTCAAACAAGACATTTAATGGAAGAAATATCTTTGGAGCCTTGATTAGTTTGCTGGAATTTCCGAGGGAGGAACAAACCCATGACCTTAACATATGGAAATGGGGTTCTTCTTGGTCACGTGGGTTAAAAAAATGCCTGGTTTACGGACAGATCAGCCTTGGTGACCTCCAGCCTTGCCTCCTGGAAAGCAGCAGTCCTGAGAATGGGTGACCATTGCCTCTAGTAGAGGAAGGTCAGACAAAGAGTGTGCAGCATGCCTGCAGACTGCATGCAGCATGCAGACATGCAGTCTGTCCAGCAGTTAGGCAGTCACGGAAGGAAGGGCAGAGAAATATTCATTTCTGTAGATTCATGGGCAATCGCAAATGGTATTGCAAGTTGGTCAGGAAAATGAACGAAAAATGATTGGAAAATAAGTGGAAAGGACGTACGGTCTAAAGAATTATGACAAGAATTAGATAAGGCGAAGGAACTAATAAATATGCAGATCACACATGTATCTACACATCAGATGCTCTATCAGGGAATGGTGTGTAGACAAGGAAATACAATGGAATTATCACTTAGCCTATAACCCAATAGCAGCAAGCACTATTGAGAGATTTATTGGCCACTTAAACAACAACTAAGATTACTCACAAGCAGACAAGATCTCAAGGGATAGCACCCACCACTTTGGGAAGTCATCATACGCCCAAATGGTAGAATTAGAGCTAATCTCACAACAGCCTGGGGATTATCACAACACAAGTGGGATATCAGCGAAGAACCAAAAAAATGCAGGTACAAATGCAACGATACCCTTCACTAAAATACTATACCAGAAAAAAGGCAAAGACAATTCTAGAGAATTTGTCAAAGGCGATATATCAGTGGAAAATTCAGGAAAGGCAATATGGGTAACTGATGGTAAAAATAAGATGCAATAGATTAAGAAAGATCATATTTTCCCATTATAGGGACGATGAGGATGGTACTTTTCACTACTGCCACCCTGTTTCCAATACTACTCAGCATTCTGCTACCAATAACATCCTCCTGGGATCTTGGGGACGTCTCTGTGCTTATCTCCAGAATCTCTTTTTTTAATAGCAATTTTTATAGCAATCTCTTGTACAACCCTCACAAGGAAATTTGAAGAACAGCTTGAGATACTCAATCTTGACTAAGAAACAGACTTTATAAATCCTACAACAATATAACATATGGCAGATCAGACCAACTGATAACTGAATTCCCTGGTGGCCCAGTGGTTAGGATGCTTCCACTGCCGGGGACCCAGGTTCGATCCCTGGTAGGGGAACTGAGATCCCACAAGCCACGTAGTGCAGGAGAAAAAAAAAAAAAAAATCACCAGGGCTGATACTCAGCAAAACTGTTAGGAAATGAAAGCACAAGGAGTCTTCCTCCGTCAGCGCCAGCCCCTGACCAGCACCTCCTTTTTAACAAACAAACAAAAACAACCCCTGGTATTATTAACCAACCATATTCTGATAAAGGCAGGTCCATAGTTACATGAAAAGAACTATTACCTAATACTTAACTCCAGCAACCAACTTTATACACCATACTTCCCTAAAAGGACTCACTGTCTATTTGACGATCATTTCAGATGTGAATACCCTTTACAGTACCTACGACAGACTTGGCAAATAACCTACAGCAAAGACGGGTTTTCTTAGAAACAATGCTAGACATGATATCAGGCCAACATCACCTTCAATATGCACACTGGGAATTGCACTTTTATTATTATAACAGGGAAATACTGGGAACCCACTGTCTCAGCCAACCCTACTAGGTCAATGTTGAACCCTCTGGGTAATAGTGGATGTATTTATGCAGGAATGTGTAAACTCTATATCCTTACACAAGAAGGAGGAGAAAGAATATTTGCTTTTGACATTATAGCAATACCCACTGTAACTGGGGAATTATACCCAGGGCTACCCTACTTTGAATAGCAGAAGTGTATGTTTTGAACACGTTATTAACATCACTTATAATAACGAAACTATACTCTAATGCCATATATGACACTGAAACCAGAGTCCTTCCAGACACTTTACTCACTCAGCGATTAGACCAGAGCATGTACCATGGATCAATACGTCTCATCTTGAACATAAACTATCCCATTTGATCCAGAGAATAACCAAAAAAGATGAGATTAAAAGAGCATTACACAAATTTGATACCGAGCTCACTAACTTACCTAAAATTGTAGCCATAATGAATGCAGACGTTCTAAGTATGACTGACTCAAACAAGGAAAACACATGCTCCGTTTGGCAATCCAGAACATGGGTTAAACATAAAAATTTCCATGGCACATAATCCTCACGGTTTAAAAAGTGGAAAATTTGGAATTTTTTCAACTTTTCTTTATGGAATAATTGGTTTGGTTGCCTTATTAAGGAAGGCCTAGCTGTTGTACTTGCTATAATATTTGAGATTTATCTCAGTAAAAAAACCTAATATATATCATATACATTGCTGGACTAAAAAAAAAGAAGTAAATTTTAAAAATCAAGGGGTTATTGGTATAGCCACTATGGAGAACAGTATAGAGGTTCCTTAAAAAAACTAAAAATAGAGCTACCATATGATCCAGCAATCCCACTCCTGGGCATATAGCCAGAGAAAACCATAATTTGAAAAGATACATGTACCCCAGTGTTCACTGCAACATTATTTACATAGCCAGGACATGGAAGCAACCTAAATGTCCATCAATGGAGGAATGGATAAAGAAGGCCTGGTACATATATACAACGGAATGTTACTCAGCCATAAAAAGGAACAAAGTAATGCATTTGCAGCAACAAGGATGGACCTAGAGATTGTCATACTGAGTGAAGTAAGTCAGACAGAGAAAGACAAATGTCATATGATATCGTTTATATGTGGAATCTAAAAAAATGGTACAAATGAACTTATTTGCAAAACAGAAATAGAGTCACAGATGTAGAAAACAAACTTATGGTTACCAAAGGAGAAAGGGGGGGGGATAAATTGGGAGATTGAGATTGACATAAGCACGTTATTATATATAAAATAGATAACCAATAAGAACCTGCTGTATAGCATAGGGAGCTCTACCCAGTACTCGGTAATGACCTATATGGGAATAGAATCTATCAGTAAAAAAGAGTGGATATCTGTATATTTATAATTGAATCACTTTGCTGTACAGCAGAAACTAACATAACATTGTAAATCAACTTTACTACAATAAATTTTTTTTTAATTTAAACAGGAAAAAAATAATTTTCTGCTCTTTTCAAAAAAAAAACCTATTATGCAAAGCACATTCAATACAAATAATAATAACATTGAGCCACCTCAAACGTATACCAAGGGGCTTCCCTGGTGGCGCAGTGGTTAAGAACCTGCCGGCCAATGCAGGTGACAAGGGTTCGAGCCCTGGCCTGGGAAGATCCCGCATGCCGCAGAGCAACTAAGCCCGTGCACCATAACTACTGAGCCTGCGTTCTAGAGCTCATGTGCCACAGCTACTGAAGCCCGCGTGCCTAGAGCCTGAGAAGCCCGCGCACCGCAACGAAGAGTAGTCCCTGCTCGCTGCAACCAGAGAAAGCCCTCGCGCAGCAACGAGGACCCAACTCAGCCAAAAATTAATAAATGAATAAATAAATAAAAATTTTAAAATGTAAAACAATAGCATTCCTAAAAATTAGAAATGTTTCTATTTTTAAGAAATTAAAAATTAATTTTCTAAAATTAATTTTTATAAATAAGTTTCGATTCTTAAAAAATAGAAATAAGTTTCTATTTGTATCTTTTTTATTATATAGGCCGTTTTTAACACTGTCTTTTCTCAGTAAATTAAATTCTCAATAAATTACTTAGACCACTTTGAGATGACAGACATCTCTAATTAGTCGTTGCTTGTGAAAGAAATTCCCATTATAAGGAAGGAAAGCAATGTTGGTACAGGGACAAAATCAGGTGATATTCTAAACAATAAAGGCACCAAATATAACTTTTGAAAGTTGGGCAATGAAAAGTATTTGAGAATAAAATCATATTCATTATCTAATAACCACAAAAACGTCACTGAGGTTGTCTGAAAAAATGCCTAACATTTATAAAAATTAGTTTGTTCAAATAAAAATCCAAATAAATGCCATACATTGCAACTGTCAAAAAATAAAAGCGTTAATACTGACCTTGAATGGAAAAATAATTTTTTTGTGTGAAATTCGTGTGATTTTTTTTAAAGTGAAAAGAAATAAAAGAAAAAGGGGGGAAGTACACTGCAGCAAGCACGGCTTGCAAAGAGCTGCAGCAAGCTTTTAAACTGGGGCAGTTTACCGTGTTGAAGGTATTAGATTCACTGTGATTCTCAGAATCAAAGGGTGGGTTGTTATGATGTAATTTTAATTATATGATTCCTACTCCTCCTGTATGCTGTGTCAAGTAGTTCAAAATGGAGTCATAATGGCCAATGGGAACCTCAATGATTGTTTTGAAGCATCCAATGTTTAAGTGAGAGATGTTGAGTGTCACTAGGGATAAGGAACGTTCCACATCCATGGATAGACTTCCGGGGAGCAGAACGGGAGACTGATAGGAGACCCCTGGGGCATAACCATTACACTCTCGGGTGGACCCCTTAAAATAACATTGAGAGGGGTGGTCTGAAAGCTCAGCCTCCCAGGACCTGACTCTATGTGGCCCAGGAGCTGTTCCAGACGGAGTTGTGGGGGCTCCGTAGGAACAGAGGGTGACTTCCCGCTCACGTGTGTCCTGAGACCCGTTGCTGGACCTGGGGCGATGCTCGTGCTGAGGCCTCCTTCCCGGATCCCTCTTCTGGGTGGTTCCTTACTCCCTTCCCTCTTCCTTATTTGCATGACTAACTTATGTTGTGCTGTGTGAATGTGTGCAGTGAAACGAGTGATTCCCGCATGGAATATTGGCTTCGCTTCCTACCCCTCTAATCCCGTGATTCTCCTGCAACAGTCTCACTAGATTCCCTACTTCCATGCCCCTCAGAGACATATTGGAATAAACCTTGCTCTTTCGCATCTCTGTGTCTTTGCTTCAAACTGTTCTGTTTAATTAAACAAGGAAGCCACTAGACTGATGGGCTCTAAAGCCATCCTGGCCAATGTAAGTAACCAAAACCTAAGCCTGTAAATGTCTCCAGGTCATGAAATGGAAACCTAAGGACAACCAATCACAGACATCCAGCCTTCCCAGATAAGGTAACAGCTGAAACTATAGCCACTCAATAATGTCCCTGCTAGAGAATGGACTTGAGGATATGGGGAGGGGGAAGGATAAGCTGTGACAAAGCGAGAGAGTGGCATGGACATATATACACTACCAAATGTAAAATAGATAGCTAGTGGGAAGCAGCCACATAGCACAGGGAGATCAGCTCGGTGCTTTGTGACCACCTAGAGGGGTGGGATAGGGAGGGTAGGAGGGAGGGAGACGCAAGAGGAAGGAGATATGGGGACATACGTATATGTATAACTGATTCACTTTGTTATAAAGCAGAAACTAACACACCATTGTAAAGCAATTATACTCCAATAAAGATGTATAAAGATAATAATAATGTCCCTGCTTCCCTTCCCGGGTCTTCTCTGTAAATGTCTTGCCCCTGGTTGGGGTGTCCCCCTCCGCACTTCCGGTTTAGCCTTGTCTGGTTCCAATCCATGTTCGTTCCAATACCCTCTTAGACGTTTTCATGTGCCTCTGTTCACCTTTTAACAGTTCCTTCAGCTTGGAAGGCTTTTCTTCCTCTTATCT